>NC_090439.1:453683382-453986413 GCF_031143425.1 Pleurodeles waltl | reverse complement strand
TGATCAGCTCTTCGTGGGGTGTGTCGGAGTCAATAATTGTTTGGAGTCAAGAAAGGAAAGGACATGCATAAATGAACATCTTCTGATGGATCGTGCTCTGCAATAAGATCTGCAACACATTGGCTATGAAGCAATCTCTGGAGCCCTTGCGTGCTCATTCCACCAGAGCAAAGGCTCTGACAACTGGCTTAACACACGGAGTTCCTGTCCTAGACATCTGTCAGGTTGCAACGGGGGCTTTGCTACACACATTCACCAGGCCTTGGTGAAAGCAAACAAACAGGGCTTTCTAGTATAAGCCAAGCTCACAGACACTCCTCTGGGGACGTATATCTTGGGTATTTATTCCAAGGTAAGGAATCTGTGGCTAGAATTTTCTATGACATGACACATTACTTACCTTCAGTAACATTATATCTGGTAGAGGCTCTATCTAGCTGCAGATTCCTTACCAACCCACCCATCCTCCTAACTCTGTGAACTGATTTTTAGGTACAGGGCTGCTCCCTTTTCAGGGCCCTGGTTTCACACACCAGTGGTAAGTGTTAGTTGAGGCTCTGTTTTCTTGGCCTGCAATGATGCAAAAAGAAACTGACATCACTGTGCTAGGGTGGTGTCTATCTAGGCACAGCGTATGTCACTTCTGGCACAGACGTCAACAACACCATGCAGAGCCGAACATACAACCTACTGGCATGCAGGGGTAATGCTCACAAAAATTATTCCAAATCCAGTCTGATGCCTGGAGATAATCCTAAGGTAAGGAATCTGTGGCTAGATAAAGTATCTACCAGATAAGGCATTGCCAAAGGTTAGTACCTTGTTCTTCTGTCCACCCTTGGAGGTGGATGTACCTTTTAATGCTCTTGAAACTCAAAGCTCCTCTTACTTTGCTCCTAGAAATAGCTTCTCATGCAAGCACATTTTTCCTTGTCAGTTGATTGACATTACCACACATGCATTTACAACGCATACATCTTCACCATCCATGCATATATATAATGTACGTGAAATCCCTAATATATTTCCTAGTGGCGGTCATCACTGGTTAGTTATAGTTAGGATCAAGTTTCCATAGGCAATGCCTTTTTGTGTTTTGCTAATAACTTTAGCGCCGTTTGACGAATCTCCATGAAGCTTTTTTTAAAAGTGCTATTTTTAACAAGTTTGTGCATGGAAAGTTTCAGGGTGATGCATCAAGCGGGGCCAAGAAAAAAGAGAGGTCCCAAAATGTGATATCCCCATTAATTTTTCAATAGGAACTTAAGACACAGCTACAGCTAAAGACACTGAATGTATTTACAGAAATTGGGCAGAAAGCTAGAATTTGGTCCACGAAGAGTGTTTTTGTTCAGTAGTTTTTGAGCAGTTAATTCTCAAAAACTGTACATTAAGGGTTGCGGAGCCTCTGTGGATCTGACTGATCTCCTGCTGAGATCTGGTTGGCTGCCATCACATCAATAAGGAAGTGGTGCAATTATCTTAGCTCTTGGGACTCACTCTGGAGTCATAAAAAAGCAAACAAACAGACATAGGGGGCAAGGATACCTTGACCCCTAGGCCTGGTGGTGGGGTCCTAGAGGTACTCCACCTCGGCCCCAGACTTTGCTGCTAATTTGTGGAAGGTCCATGAATCTGCAGCAAAATGTTTTTTAAAAACAAGCGCGGGCTCCAGTGCTTGTTTATTAAAAACCATGCGCAGCGTGGGTGTGAGGCCCTGAGGCTTACGTCTAGCCATGCATAGCAAAAGCTGTGCTCAGTGTGTATCTGGCTTGGCCCAGGAGGGACACGGGGGCCTTAACTCTGTGTGAGGAGGAAGAGGTGGATCTCAGCACTTTAGAGAGCCCTCACAATGCCAGACAGCACCCACGGGAGTCCCAGGACACAGGGACAAAGGAGGTGCAAAACGCAGTTGGTGCAGCACAGCAAAGGAAGGTCCCACGCCTCCAGAGAACAACTCAGCAAGTTGAGTGTCGCAGGATGGAGTGCTGGGGACCTGGGCCAGGCTGTGCATGAAGGAATTTTGCAAATAGTGCACAGAGGCTTCAGGAGGTGAAGAAGACGCAGTACACAGGGCTACCATCGCTCTCAGGGAAGGCAAGGGCTTACCTCCTCCAAATTGCGTCAGCAGGACCTCAAGACAGTCTATGTTGATGGGGTCCACCCTCTGTGTCCTTTGGAGCAAGCTCGTCGCTGTGAGAGGAGTCCAAGGGTACCGGTAGTCATCTTAGAAGGTGTCTGCGTGAGCAGGCGAGTGACTCCGTCATCCCACGGGAGATTTCTTCGGTCCTTCTGGTGCAGGATGAAGACAAGGAGTCCTCAGAGTGTGCACACCGTGGAAACTGTTGCAGTTGCTGGCTGGAGCTGAAGTTGCAGAGGAAAAGTATCCCTTGTGGATACTTTGTTGGTGTTATAGCGGTTCCTAGAGCAGGCTGCGGTTGATCCGAGGTCAGAGGATGAAGTAGTAGTTGCAGAGGATTCCTGAAGGAAACTTGCAAGCAAAATCATCTGAAGAGAACCCACAGTAGATACCCTAAATAGCTTTGAGGGGAGGAGTGGCTACCTTATCGGGAAAGGATCTATCAGGAGGGGACTCTGATGTCACCTGCTGGCACTGGCCACTCAGAGCCCTCTAGAGTGCCCCCACACCTTGCAAAGCAAGATGGCTGAAGTCTGGGACACACTGGAGGAGCTCTGGGCACCACCCCTAGGATGGTGATGGATAGGGAAGTGGTCACTCCCCTTTCCTTTGTCCAGTTTTGCACCAGAGCAGGGGACAAGGGGTCCCTGAACCGGTGTGAGGGCACAATGGAGGCTTCTGAGTGGCCATTGCCAGCAGGTGACATCAGAGACCCCTCCTGATAGGTGCTTACCTGACTAGGTGGCCAATCCTCCCTGAGGGCTATTTAGGGTCTCTCCTGTGGGTTTCCCTTCAAATAACGAATGCAAGAGCTCACCAGAGTTCCTCTGAATCTTCCTCATCGACTTCTGCCAAGGATCGACGCTGACTGCTACAGGACGCCTGCAAATCTAAGAAGACTACCAGCGACATTGTAGCACCTAATCCTGCCGGCTTTCTCAGCTGTTTCCTGGTGGTGCATGCTCTGGGGGCTGTCTGCCTTCACCCTGCACTTGAAGCCAAGAAGAACTCTCCCGTGGGTCGACGGAATCTTCCCCCTGTTTACGCAGGCACCAAACTTCTGCGTCACCGGCCCTCTGGGTCCCCTCTCATCATGACGAGCGTGGTCCCTGGAACACAGGAGCTGGATCCAAGTGACCCCGACAGTCCAGTGGTCCATCTGTCCAAATTTGGTGGAGGTAAGTCCTTGCCTTCCCATGCCAGACAGTAATCCTGTGTACTGCATGAACTGCAGCTGCTAGGGCTTCTGTGCACTTTTACAAGGAATCCTTCGTGCACAGCATAGCCCAGGTCCCCAGCACTCCCTCCTGCACTGCTCAACTCGCTGAGTTTACCACCGGCTTCTTGGGACCCTGCTTTGTAGTGTTGAGATGACCACCATGCTCAGTTTTATTGAACCCGAGTTCAAGTACTTCTGCGGGTGCTGCCTGCTTCTGCATGGGCTCTTTGTATTGCTGAGTGCCCCCTCTGTCTCCTTCTCCAAAGGCCGACCTCCTGGTCCTTCCAGGGCCCAGGCAGCACCCATTTTCTTCAACCGTGACCATTGCAGCTAGCAAGGCTTGTTTGCGGTCTTTCCACATGGAAATAACTCTGCATCCTCCAGCATACCGTGGTACATCTCCTGTGCAAAGGAAAAGGTCCTGGCATCTTCCGTTGTTGCAGAATCTTTGGCTTCTTCCAGTCAGAGGCAGTCATTTTGCACCTTCATCCGGGGTTTAGTGGGCTCCTGCCCCCCCTGGACACTTTTGTGACTCTTGGACTTGGTCCCCTTCCTTTGCAGGTCCTCAGGTCCAGGAATCTGTCTTCAGTGCTTTGCAGTCTGTTGTGGTCTTTGCAGAATCTCCTATCAGGACTTTAGTGTGTTTCTGGGGAAGTAGGGTAACTTTACTCCAATTTTCAGGGTCTTGGGGTGGGGTATCTTGGACACCCTTAGTGTTTTCTTACACTCCCAGCGACCCCCTACACACCACACTAGGCCTGGGGTCCCTAAGTGGTTTGCATTCCACTTTCTTAGTATATGGTTTGTGTTGTCCCTAGGCCTATTGCATCCTATTGTATTCTACAGTGTTTGCACTACTTTTCTAACTTTACTTACCTGATTTTGGTTTGTGTGTATATTTTGTGTATTTTGCTTACCTCCTAAGGGAGTATATCCTCTGAGATATTGTTGGCACATTGTCAATAAAATAATGTACCTTTATTTTTAGTAACTCTGAGTATTGTGATTCTTATGATATAGTGCTGTATGATATACTGTGGTATAGCAGGAGCTTTTCATGTCTCCTAGTTCAACAAAAGAAAAACAAAAGGATGATGGACGGAGTGCTGAACAATGCAAACACTCACCCCCAGTCACAGATCTGGGTTTAATCCATCATTCTTTTGCTCACCATGCCACCCCAATTTGGACACGGCCATATGCAAATCAGTCTTGACCCTGTTCCTCATGGGAACAGTCCAGCCCGATCTGCCATGCCAGGTCCTCACTGGACCGGAAACAAGCATCCTGGGACTGGTTTCACCATTCATCAGCCAGGCTAGCTTGAATCCAGTGGCACAGTGAACAAGGGACCCACGTCTGGGCATACCCTTCCCACTTAGGGCAACTTTAGCAAAACAAAAGGATGATGGACGGAGTGCTGAACAATGCAAACACTCACCCCCAGTCAGAGATCTGTGTTTAATCCATCGTTCTTTTGATCACCATGCCACCCCAGTTTGGACCCCGCCATATGCAAATCAGTCTTGACCCTGTTCCGTCCATCACTTGTTCTTTTTGCATTTGTCTCCTAGTTCAGCCTAAGCTGCTCTGCTATAGCTACCTCTATCAGCCTAAGCCGCTAGAACGCTACCAATCTACTAATAAGGGATAACTGGATCTGGAACAAGGTGTAAGTACTAACAGGTACCCACTATTAGCCAGGCCGACCTCCTACACTGAGGTTCTGATTAACAGAGCCTCAGTGACACAGTCAAGCACTATACAGACAACACACACATTAGGCCACAAACTATGAGTACTGGGTCCTGGCTAGAAGGATCCCAGTGAGACAAGCAAAATACACTGACATATGGGTGTCTACCTATGAGCACTGGGGTTCTGGCTAGCAGGATCCCAGTGTCACAGTAAAAACACACTGACACACACTCACAAACAGGCCAAAAGTGGGGGTAACCATGCTAGAAGGAGGCTACTTTTTCACACCCCACACATTACATCACTCATTACTTCTTCTTTAACATCATTGATAATACCAACTCAATATTTGCAATGAAATTATTGATGAGAAAACTGATTATGCAGGGGAGAGGTGTCTCTTCAGGGCTGTGCACATTAAACCGGACGCAGTCAGGCAAACAATTTCTAAAATGGTATTGTGCCAAAAAGCGAAGGCTTGCCTTTCTCATTTCCAAGAAAGAAATTGTTTTTGAAGACCTACCAGATGAGTAGAAATAGGATCATGGCTGTGACGGAGAAGACATATTGACAGTGGTTTCCAAGTACATTTCATGATTACACACTTCGGTGATTCAATCTAATGACTGTCCCTCTTACTGCCAGACACATGCGGATGGTCATCAAAAAAGCAGGCATTTATTTCTAAAAACCATTAACATCTATTACGTGCCCTTTCCATCTATTTGTAAAACCTGTTGAGAATAGCTATACTACAGCCTGTCTCAATCCAGTCACATTGTTACCATTGCCTGTTGCAGATGAAAATGATGATGGAGTTGATCATGACTGTCTCGATGTGAACATCTTATGTACCAAGCCAAGACCTGATTTTCGAGATGTCCCTCTGGAACAGCCATATCATATACAGTATTGTTGTGGCCAGCTCTTCTTTACGAGATGAGAGAGAGACTTTGAAACCAGTTTATTCTGTTTGCATCTTAGAAGGTGTAGTGGAAGCCTCTGTTTGTGCGATTTAACCTTGGTACAGGTTGTATGATTGCTTTTACTAGAGCCTGTTGTGTCTCCGACAATTACAGAGTCACCATCAAAGGTCAGCTGTGTCATTATAAAGTTTCTTAATCCTAGGTACAGGGCTCACCATGAGTCCGTAAAGAGGTTTCTTTTCTGTTCTTTTTCAGAACATTCAAATTCTCTTGCCTTTAAGGAGTGCGCTGCATGATCATTAGCTAATTCCAGGCAATTTTATTTCTAAGTCTGGAGTTGAAAATGCTCCAAGCTGCGAATGAAGCACAATCATGGAGGGTTCAAGTGAAAACGTATTTTTAATAAAGGTATTAACTCAATTAGAATCTAACTTAAAATAGGCATGTATAAGTACACCAGTACCTGGCCTGTCTGCTCCTCGGCTTCGTAGAATTATGCAGCTGCAATTATAGACGATTCCCTGAGTGTTGTACTGCATGACTCTTCCCCAGTCTGACAGCATCACAACTGTCAAAGGTATAGTCTTGCAACTATTTGGGTTTGCATTGTTTTAGTTTTTTCACTAACCATTTTCAGCGCTATACATGGCAATTTGGACCAAATGTTTCTGTGTGGCAGAGGGCATACAGTGCTGTTTTAGCAAGATTGAATGGCTACTATGAGATGGTGGACTGGTTATTTTCCCCTTTAGGCTGCAGCAAGGTTGGTAATAGAAGTCAAATGAATAATTACTCGTGCTTCAAGGTGCATGACTCAGAATTGTTATTCACACTATTTCATACAATGACTGCAATTGCCTCTTCCCTGTGCTGCAGACACAGCCTTTGTGTGGGGGGATGCTCCTCACAGCAGGGTAGTCTCCAGTCTGCCGCACTCACAACAGAGGCACAAAGAGATGAGTGGAGCACCCACCACAGAGGTACAAAGAGATGTGAACTATCCACACCTGGCTATCAACAGCCACAAAGACAATGTTCAGGAAGGAGTTGTGTGAGAAAAGGCCTATTTTGTCTTGGTTAGCTCCCATCTTTTGACCTCGTATGTGATGTAGCCTCAAAGTTGTCATTGACCAGGGCCCCTTCTAACCAGGTTCCCTGGGCCACATCTCTTTCTCTAAAACTGTTGTGATGCATTAGCACAATTGGCAACAACTGTAGCTGTCACTATACTTTCCTAGTAAATGGTACTTAGTTACCCAGGGCATGGGGTACTAAGGGTAGGCCCCTGTGGCTAGCAGCACAGGTTGTGCCACCCTCAAGGAACATGCACTGAGATATAACAGCACTGCCATTGCATGATGATTGTCCTGGTGCAATCCTAAACTGTAAACTTGACATGACCCACAGCCTGTGTGTCCTGTCCACTACACACTGCATGCAATAAAGGTAAGTCACCCCTCTAGCAGGCCTTCCAGCCGAAAGGCAGGGTTCACTATTTTGTATGAGTGGGCATAGATGCATGAGCAATATGCCCCCACTGTGTCCTTGCCAAACCTGGTACATAGTAAGTAAACAGAGCACCCTACATGTGTTGTACACTGGTCAGTATGAGTTTCACAGCTACATGATGGCTACTCTGAGCTATGTGTTGTCTGGTATCAAATAACTCAGAATGATAAATCCAATCTGGTGCCAGCTTTGGGTTTATCCCAAAATGTACAGAGTGGCACCTTAGTGGTGTCCCCTGCAAAAGCTAACTACACTGGCATGGTTGCTGGCTGGTCACAACCAGCCTGCCACCACCAGACAAGAATTTGGAACCCTGGGGTGAGAGATCCTGCTCTTTGGGTCCCAGAAAAAAAGCCCTTTCTGGGCATAGGTGCTATCACACCTCTCCCCAGGAATGTGCACTGCCCTGCTAGTGAACTTCAAGGGGATTACTGCCTTTGAAACTTGACCCCCAAGCCTGCTGCTAGAAGCAGATGGCCACCCCTGTTGCAAACCCCCACTTTTGGTGGGAGCAACAGTGGGAAAACACACAAAGAACAGGAGTGGTCAGCCCCAGCTTGCACCATCCCTAAGGTGTTGCATGTGAGGTGACCCCTCTATTACATTTTCCTCCCTCTTGCATGGAAAGAAAATAGCTAATCAGGTGTAGGGAAGTGACCTCTGCCCACAGGTAGTGGTCACTTAGTGGGTGTAGCCACCCTAAGGTAGATGACCCATTGGTCACTACTAGTTACCCCCCCCCAAACGCCCACTAAATACAATATTTAGTGGGCACCCTAGACCAGAGATTCAGATTCCAAGGACAAAAGAATACCAGCAACAAAGAAGACCCAAGGCTCAAGAACTGAAGTACTATTGCACCAAGAAGAAGGTGCCAAACGCTGCCTGCTGCACCAAGGACTCGACAATTGCAGCTGAGGGATTGCTTGGACATTGGATGGACTCTACAAACCCCCAGAGGACATCCAAATTTCTGAAACTCACAGAAGTTCTCCTTTCAGAGAGAAGGCATTACTCTCCTGTAACAAAGACCAGAAGATCAGTGAAGTCTACTTCACTGACTGGCTGTTGATCGGGGAACCGGACGTGGCATCAAATGCCACCCGATGGAGTGTCAAGTTTTGTTGCACTGCGACCTCCAGTTGCGAAACCGTGTAATAACCCCAGGCACTGGTCACTTCACATCCGACACCCAGAAGGACAGTCCACTGTGGACAGAAAAAGGACCAGGAGGAAGTCTCAGTTGAGGGACTTCAGACAACACTAGGACCTCCCATGAGAGTGCTTCTGCTGAGCTACAAGAGACCCTCAATGTGACCTACCTCCTGCTTCCAAGGGCACCTATGCACACAACTCCTGACTCCCCGATTCGCTCTGCACCGGCCGCCTTGTGCCCTGCACGGAGATCCAGCTGTGCCCTAAGGGTCCCCGGCCCCTTGCGACCTCAACACTCCAAGGGAACCCAGCAGACTCACTTTGAAGTCTACCTGTGCAGTGCTTTTCCAAGTGGTCCCTCACAGTGGCCTTGAACCAGCTCCAATGACTTTCAGCAGTTGCTCCCACAGAAACCAGGAGTCACCTGAACTTCTCTAGTTGGTCCAGAGGGCCCACAATGACCTTGTCATACCTGCAAAAGAAAACATTAGTAAACGCCTTCTCTGATTTTATATGGTTTAAAATTATTTTTCCATTGATTCATATGGTGCGTAATTACGCACATAACTGAGAAATTTTTTAAACTTTGCAAATTCATATCTTAAAAAGTACTTACCCAAATATTATGATCTTGGTATTAAACATTTTACTAAAATCTGAAGTATTTTTGTCAGTTGGTCTTGAGTTATTCTTTTGAGTATGTGTCTTGCTTTATTGATACTGTGAGGACAGCAAATGCTTTGCACTTCTCCAATATTAGCCTAACGTCTCGACCAAGCTAACATAAAATTAGAGCATTAGGTGGACTAGTTTTTACCTCTGTAAACCACTGTGTTGTTGCCCGGACCGTCTACACAGTGTGCCTGGTTTTGCACATTGCATAGAGGATCAGCCCCTACAAGTTGAAAGGGTGGTTTTACCTAAAAGATCATTCTCACCTTAAACAACGAAGACTACAGCCTCTTCAACTCCACCATTCACTAAGTGGCAGTGCTAGAGAAGGGATAATCAACAGCCCCTCCTAGCAAAAGGACCTAATTGAATTTCTATAGGAGTCTAGGCTCCTTTGTCCTCTCGCCTCTGATATGTCTCCTCCCTCCTGCATCTCTCCTGATACACTTCCACTGTCTAGGAACATCACCCCCTTCTGGTGCCCAGGAGAAGGCCAGGGGCTTTCAAAATGGAACCCACTGTTCTACATCACTCTGGTTCGCTTACAGATACAGGCCCTGATTCTGACCCTGGCGGTCCTAAACCGCCAGGGCCACGGGCAACGGAAGCACCGCCAACAGGCTGGCGGTGCTTCAGTGCCCATTCTGACCGCGGCGGTAAAGCCGCGGTCAGAAAAGGGGATCCGGCGGTTTCCCGCCGGATTTCCCCTGGCTGGGCTGAATCTCCATGGCGGCGCTTCAAGCAGCGCCGCCATGGAGATTCCGACCCCCTTCCTGCCACCCTGTTTCTGGCGGTTTTTACCGCCAGGAACAGGATGGCAGGAACGGGTTTCGTGGGGTCCCTAGGGGCCCCTGCACTGCCCATTCCACTGGCATGGGCAGTGCAGGGGCCCCTAACAGGGCCCAAGCATGATTTTCACTGTCTGCTTAGCAGACAGTGAAAATCGCGACGGGTGCAACTGCACCCATCGCACCCCTGCAACACCGCCGGCTCCATTCGGAGCCGGCCTCTGTGTTGCAGGGCCTTTCCCGCTGGGCCGGCGGGCGCTCCTTTGGCGGGCGCCCGCCGGCCCAGCGGGAAAGCCAGAATGGCCTATGCGGTCTCCGCCCGCCACGGTCAGAATGACCCCCACAATTCCTACTCCACAACAGCTACATACACAAACATGCCCAACATACAGTTGGATGGGATTAGGAGTGTTAGACCTGACAGCCTTAGGGTGGGCATCTCCCAACTTTTTGCCTACCTCTCTCCACTTTTCTGACACTGTTTTTGCTGGTTTTACGACTCTCCACGCTTTACCACTGCTACTGAGTGCTAAAGTGCATATGCTCTCTCCCTTAAAACATGGTAACATTGGTTCATTCCAAATTGGCATATTTGATTACTTGTAAGTCCCTAATAAAGTGCACTGCATGTGCCCAGGGCCTGAAAATCAACTGCTACTAGTGGGCCTGCAGCACTGATTGTGCCACCCACATAAGTAGCCCCTTAACCATGTCTCAGGCCTTCCATTGCAAGGCCTGTGTGTGCAGTTTCCTTGCTAACCGACTTGGCATTTAAACGTACTTGCCAAGCCTTAAACCCCCCCCTTTTTACTTATAAGTCACCCCTAAGGTAGACTCTAGGTAACCCATAGGGCACGGTGCTATATAGGTAGGTATAGGCAGGACATATACCTGTGTATTTTATATATCCTGGTAGTGGAAGAATCCTAAGTGTGTTTTCCACTACTGTGAGGCCTGCTCCTTTCATAGCCTAACATTAGGGCTACCCTCATATACTTTTTAAGTGGTAGATTCTGTTCAGAAAGGGGTCAACAGTTCATGTTTAGAATGGCTAGAATGGTAATAGAAAAGCCTGCTTATTGGTGAGGTGGGATTTTATATTACTATTTTAGAAATGCCACTTTTAGAAAGTGAGCATTTCTCTGCACTTAAAATCCATCTGTGCCTTACAGCATGTCTCGATCCACTTCTGGGCTGGTTTTCCGCGCCCTTGTGCATTTCACCCAGACATCCACAAACAGAGGATACGCAATCACACCTGCACCCATCTGCATCTTGAAAATGTCTTCCTGGGCTGGAAGGGTGGAGGAGCCTGACATTTACATTTCAAAGGCTAGTGGACTGCCATCACACAATGGACTAGCAATCCCCTACTGGGAACCTGGCAGGCAGACCTGAACTGAAAGGGGACCTTTTGCATTCTAAAACCACTCTTTGAAGTCTCCCCCACTTCAAATGCACTTTAGGGTATATAAACTGGGTCCCTGACCCCACAAAATCAGACACTTCTGCACCAGATTTTGCAACCTGTCAGGAGGAGCTGCCTGGCTGCCGAAGGAACTCCCCTGGACTGCTTGGCTGTGAAAGACTGCTGCCTTGCTGTTGCCCTGCTACCTTGCTGGCCTCTGACTTTGCTGAGAAGTGCTCTCCAGGGGCTTGGATTGAGCTTGCCTCCTGTTTCTGAAGTCTCAGGGCCAAAAAAACTTCCTTTCTTCAAGGAAACTCCTTGTGCACTGAAATTCGACGCACAGCCTGTCCTGCGATGAGAAAATTGCCCTATCGCCAAACCAGAATGACGCAGCCTGACTTCCAGAGTAGGGATCGATGCAACGCCTGTGTTGCGACCGGAACTGCGTCACACAGCCATACTGGATCGACCCACAGCCAAGCCGGAATTATGCAGCCCGACTTTCTAAGTGATGAATTGACGCAGCGCCTTCCATGAGACAGAAACTCCGACACATCGCCCACCGGATCGACGCAGCACCCGTGACTTCGTCCTGCACGCCCAGGATTTCCATGCATCGTCCCTGGGAGTTAAAAGAAGAAGTTCAAGACTAAGGGGGTCATTCCAACCCTGGCGGTCGGTGTTAAAGCGGCGGCTAACCCGCCAACAGAGACCGCCACTTCAACACACCGCCCGCCCTGGCGGGACAAACAAACAGTGCAGCGGTCACCGCCAACAGACAGGCGGGAGTCAATGTACCACCCACCCTATCACAACCCACCAATCCGCCACCTTTTCCGGGGCGGTAGCCCCGCCGATAAAAACACGGCGGAAACAGCCATTTCAAACGGAAAACGCTCACCTGCATACACCCCACGAGGAATCTGGACAGCATGGAACCCGAACTCCACATCCTCCCAGCGATTGTCTTCCTGCTCCTCTACCAGGAGCACGAACGCCGGCGCAGAAGACAACGGTGAGTACTGCACCTACGACACAGGGGAGGGGGGAGGGAAAAAATTACGGGGACACACATACGCGACACACCCACCCCCACCCTCAACCACTACAACACACACATCAATGCATAGCAATACATCACAGTTACCCCCCCAAACCCCCAGAAGAATGCAAAGACAAAAGGAAATGATTCGAAAAATTGGAATATATTGTATCACTGGCTTAAAAATATATCACACATCTAAAACCTTTATATACATTAATTTTAAAGTCCGATAATTGTAGCAGGCATTGACCGTGGACCACTGGGCCCAAATCACATGGGCAAAGCCCACACAGGATACCTGACTCCAACGGAGAGAACACTGCAGGCGCATCAGATAGGAAAACTACAGGCACCTCAGGGGGAAGGGAAGGGGGGGCACCTCAACCAGATGAATCCACGACGCCAGATCCACGAGGGGCCTCCATGGCCACTGTGCCATCCTGGGAGGGCAAAGCCACAGTCTCTCAAGTCTCTACAGTGGGTGGGTTGCCCACTGTGCCATCCTGGGGAGTGCAAAGCCACAGTCTCTCAAGTCTCTACAGTGGGTGGCTTGCCCACTGTGCCATCCTGGGGAGTGCAAAGCCACAGTCTCTCAAGTCTCTACAGTGGGTGGCTTGCCCACTGTGCCATCCTGGGGAGTGCAAAGCCACAGTGGGTGGCTTGCCCACTGTGCCATCCTGGGGAGTGCAAAGCCACAGTCTCTCAAGTGGATAACAGTCTCCACTGGTTCTGGAGGGGGACTGGTGCCCAGAGTGCTTCGTGCAGGCCTGCCCGACACAGATGCGGGCCTGCCCCTTCTGCCAATGGGCCAGCGGTGCTTGAGACGGCGGTGCCCAGTTCAGCGGTGCTTGAGAGGAAGGGCCCAGTGCAGCGGTGCTTGAGACGGCGGTGCCCAGTGCAGCGGTGCTTGAGACGGCGGTGCCCAGTGCAGCGGTGCTTGAGATGGCGGTGCCCAGTGCAGCGGTGCTTGAGACGGCGGTGCCCAGTTCAGCGGTGCTTGAGACGGCGGTGCCCAGTGCAGCGGTGCTTGAGACGGCGGTGCCCAGTTCAGCGGTGCTTGAGAGGAAGGGCCCAGTGCAGCGGTGCTTGAGACGGCGGTGCCCAGTTCAGCGGTGCTTGAGACGGCGGTGCCCAGTTCAGCGGTGCTTGAGACGGCGGTGCCCAGTGCAGCGGTGCTTGAGAGGAAGGGCCCAGTGCAGCGGTGCTTGAGATGAAGGGCCCAGTGCAGCGGTGCTTGAGACGGCGGTGCCCAGTGCAGCGGTGCTTGAGATGAAGGGCCCAGTGCAGCGGTGCTTGAGAGGAAGGGCCCAGTGCAGCGGTGCTTGAGATGAAGGGCCCAGTGCAGCGGTGCTTGACATGAAGGGACCAGTGCAGCAGTGCATCGGATGAGTGTCCAGATCAGCGGATCCGGCCATGGCATGGAGGTCATTCGCCACCTGACCTGTGGCTGGCGGTGCCTTCCTGCCCACCTGGGATGGGGCTTGCGGGGCCCTCCTGGGCTGCAGTACCGGGCCTGTGGGTGTCCTCCTGCCCACCTGGAATGGGGCTTGCGGGGCCCTCCTGGGCTGCAGTACCGGGCCTGTGGGTGTCCTCCTGCCCACCTGGGATGGGGCTGGCGGGGCCCTCCTGGCCAGCTGGCCTGCTGGCGGACTTGTCAGGCGTGCTGCCCTTCCCACCCTTCCCTGTGTGCCTGTGGCCCTTCCCCACCTTTGGCGGTGTGCCAGGTGGCACCAGACTTCCTGCCGGAGCCATGGTAGGAATTTTGGTCCCTGGTGTCTTGGGCCTCTCGCGCTGGGCACTGGCAATCTTCGGATGCTTAACCGGGGGTGGGCTGGCCGTGCCTTGGCTCCTTACTGAACTGGCTGCCCTTGAGGGTGGGGGACTCCACAGTCCATGGCAAACTGTCTTTACAGGTCCCGCTTTTGTGGTGGCTGAGGTGCTGACTGGAGTCCTATTAGATGGACGGGGTGGGGGAGTTGTTGGAAAGAGGTCGTTTGGAAAGGAAAAGCAATTTAGGAAGAGAGGGACGGGTAGGTGTAGTGGGTATGGGAGTGGAGGAAGAGGTTGTGGTTGTAGGAGTTTTCAGTCTGGTGTCTTTGGGTGCAGGTGCTTGGGCTGGATGCTGTCGTGAGGTGGATGGCTGTTGGGTGGGTGGCTGCCTGCGTTTGTGTAGCTTGGAAGAGGGGGTCACAGACACAGTGGGAGAGGACACAGGGACCGTGTGAATGGTAGTGGGGGTGGTGACTGCACGTGGGCAGGGTGTTCTGGTGGGTGTGGTGGTGATGGATGTAGTGGCTGAAGATGTTGTGCATGCAGGTGTGAGTGGAGATGTCACAGGGAGGGAGGAGGGAGACGAGGAGGAGGGGGACACAGTGGAGGCAGTGGGTGTTGGTATGTCTGCATGTGGATGTTGCTTGTGTGAATGCTTGTGTGATGTGTGGTGCTTATGTCTGGATGAGCTTCCCTTGGGTGTTGAGGTGTGTGCAGGCTGGTCTGATGGTGTGTCTGGGATAGGCAGAGGTACAGGGGATTGGGTATGGGTGGAGGAAGTTGGAGGGGGGAGGCTAGAGACAGGGACAATTGCTGCCATCAGTGCTGAGGCCAGAGTGTTGAACGATCGCTGATGGGCAGCCTGACCAGAATGAATGCCCTCCAGGTATGCATTACTCTGGTGCACCTCCCTTTCTACACCCTGGATGGCATTCAAAAGGGTAGACTGCCCAACAATGATCGTCCTCAGGAGGTCAATGACCTCCTCACTGAGGGCAGCAGGGGTGACTGGGGCAGGGCCTGAGGTGCCTGGGGCGAAGGAGATGCCCACCTTCCTGGGTGAGCGGGCACGGGCAAACGCTGAGGGGCTGCTGGGAGTGCGGTGCTGGTGCGCTGGGTGGCGGCTGTACCTGTTGTTGCGGGGGGCACGGATGTTGCCGCCACCACAATGGAGCTCCCTTCAGAGGACGAGTCGCTGTCACTAATGTCTGCACGAGTCCCCGCTGTGGAGCTCCCCTCGCCCTCCGTCCCACTGGTGTATTCGGACTCTGTTGCATGGTCCTCCTGGGCCATGTGGGATGCAGCTCCCTCGTGCTCCAATGCCACTTCTCCTCCGCCTGATGATGCTAATACACACATGAACAGGAAGACCACAAAAAAGGGGGGGGGAGAAATAAAGACATGTTGAGTGCATGCATTGGCGACACCGTTGGCAGAGAGGACAGACACAGAAGCCCCCTGCACTACGCCGCACACTTGGGGTCGACTACTGTACTGCCATTTGTTAAATTTTGTTTTGACCAATGACTTTGTGTTTCACCACTGCGCATATTAGTTGCTCAATGTTCACCAGTAGCACATGGTATGTTTTGTTCAGTTTAGCCGCCTATGGGCTTTGACATGGCATTAGCCATTGCTTTCTGTATTCAGTTTAGCCGCCTATGGGCTTTGACATTGCATTAGTCATTACATTCTGTATTCTGCCTATTGGCTTTGACATGCTGTATCCAGTCTAGCCGCCTATTGGCTTTGACATTGCATGCCTATTGACTTTGACATGATGTATTCAGTTTAGCTGCCTATTGACTTTGACATGCTATTAGATATTCTGCCTATTGGCTTTGACATGATATCATATATTATTCAGCTCCGCTGCCTATTGGCTTTGACATGATATCATATGTTACACTTTGTATTCAGCTCCGCTGCCTATTGGCTTTGACATGATATTATATATTGCATTTTGTATTCAGCTTAACTGCCTATTGGCTTTGACATGATATTACATTGCATTTTATATTCAGCTCAGCTGCCTATGGGCTTTGACATGATATAAGACATTGCATTTTGTATTCAGCTTAGATGCTTATTGGCTTTGAAATGACAATAGACATTGCATTTGATATTTAGGTTAGCTGCCCATTGCCTTTAACGTGGAGTTAGACATTGCAGTTGAGAATCCAAGCTGTATTTTTCCAAGCTGTGTTTTTGCACCAGAGAACCAAGATGTTTTTCTCACAGTAGACTAGACATGATAAGAGAGAGTACATGGGTGTTGTTTTTCTCTCCGCTGGAGCTTGGGAACAGGAGTAGTCTTGGAGTCCTGGCCAGTCTCCAAAAGGCTTGCTCAGTTTCCCAGGTCTGAGAGGAGGGGGCACACCTTTGTAACGAATGTAACAGGCTGCAGAGAGTCAGATTCGAATCTGCTGGACCTCGTGCTGGAGCTTGGCGCCAGCTGCCAGCAATCCCGTGTGGGTAGATGAATCTCTTTCTCGCGGCTGACAGGGGTCATCAGCTTGCAGACCTTAGAAAGATGAAGCTGTAGATAGTTCCCACACGGTGAAGTATTTGTTTTGCTTTGCATTCAATATCTTATAAATACAACCTGCTGTGTATATTGCAAACTGATATATTTTGTTTGATTAACGCGGACTTGAAAGCTACTAATTCGTCATTCATAAATATTGGGGTTGGGGAAGAATTAAAAACAATAAAAGTCTTCTTTGACCTCAGAAGTGCATTTCTGGTGTGTTATGTTAGTGCTTAGAAACTAGATAAGAGGAAAGCACTACAATTGGTACCAGGAGTCGTGGGGTCGGTCATTAAGAGGTGATTAAGAGGGTGTTGACGAGTTGGTAGATTTCTAAGTGCACACTTTAAAAGTGTAATTGTTTTTGTTGTTTGGAGAATTACAGAAATTGTTTTTTTTGGAGAATCACAGTAGCACGGCAGACCATGTCTGGGAATGCATGTATTGGTAAACTGCCTGATGGTGCTACGAAAAACTGTGAATTGTTTTCTGTTTGGGGAATTACAGAAGAAAATGCATGTGTAGCTAAAATGCCTGATGGTGTTTTGAGAAATAATTCCTGTTGTACATATGTAGAAAACGTGTCTTTTGGAAGTAATGATGACAGAAAGGTTTGGATACCTTTATCTGCTTACATAGAAATGCAGGAGAAATGTAAGAAGTTGGAACATGAAAATAGGAATTTACGTGAGCAAATTAGCCAGGATACAATAATTCAAAATAATGCTGAAAGTTATAAAAATGAAGAATCTTTCTTTTCCCATTCCAGTAATGAGGGGGTTAAGACAGCTCCGAGCTGCACTGAGTTTTCGTGTGAGCCAGGGTTTTTGGCAGACAAAATGCATTCCTTAACTGATAACACGGACGAGAGAGACCAGAATGTGATTTACGAGTTACCGTTGCAAAATGCACAAGTAAAACCAAAGATTTTAGAGAAAGAGCCGAGTTTCATTAGCTTGTTTGATTTTTGGAAAAAGAATAGCTCTCATTTGAGTGAAATCCTAACACTTTTGTATATGGTCACTGTGAAAAATTATATGCAGCTGCGCGCTTGTGATTTGGCAAATGAAATAATGCAGACTTTAGGTTTCTGCGCAGTGCAAGAAGGAAATACTTATGTACATGTAACTCAAGAACAAGGAAAGAAAATAGTGCCCCTAGCTAGAATCATACAATGGATCTGGTACTTGCAAGACAGGGCTAGAGTACCACAGGTAAAAGAGTTACCAATGAAGTTGTGTGCACCATTTGAATTCGTGTCTACTGAAGATAAAAAGCATGTTTGTTTTACTAATGATTCATTGACTGAAATGTTGTTTTCTGGCACAGTAGAAGGAACAGCGTTGTATAATGTGTGTCAGATTTTAAAGCAAGAGCTACGTGAGATGTGTCATTTTTACGCTGATTTTTGGTTCATTGCTAATGTTTTAGCACCTAACTGGTTCAATTACCTTGCAGATGTTAATGAGAAAAATTCAGAGAGAGAAGTGTACACCCATAATTCTGCCTTAGTGGGGATGGCTAAGTGGGTGCCCCAGAAATGTGAACAGCTGAGAGAAAAAGCCACTTACAGGTGGGCAGAGATGAGAGAGATGCACATTCCCCTAGATTTGATAAAAACTGTGCAGTATGCCCAAAAGCAATCTGTCACGCAAGCAGTCACAGAGCAGTTGGGGAGAGGAACGTTACCAGGACAGGAATGGCAAAGTGATCAGGTTTTAGGGAAAGTGATTGCTGCAAATTACCAAGGAAAAATCGAAATTATGCTGATACCTAGAAAAGAATCTGATTCATTCATACAAATTGGAGACAGAATGGCCCAAATTGACAAAAATGCAGTGAATGGAGGTTTGGTAAAGAATGAGTCTGCCCCAGCCCTTCTGACAGTGCAAGAAAAGGGAAGCTGTGGTGCAGCAGATAAAAACCTCAGTGCTGGTGTGTGGGCTGAAGCCCCAAGTGACCCTCCAGAACCTGCAGAGAATATAACAAAGGGCCCCAAAAACGTCCTGCTGATAATAAAACAGGGAAAGAAAGAGAAAGGGTGCAGTTTAAATGAAAAATTTTATTTGCAAGAAAAGTCATACTTGTTTCTTTTGCAGATCCTACCACGTTTCGCCACTGTCCCTGAGTGTGCTGTGTGGTCCCCTTTCCAGTGTGTGCGTGTGGGGTCGGGGAAGGGACCGAATCCCCAACCTGAACCTGGCTGAGTAAAGTGCCAGCACCATGGATCCATTTTGCGCAAACTGCGCCTTCAGTTCAAGTTCAACTTGTTTGATTGCATTCTTCCACTGGAACTAAGCTGTGGGTTTTTTTTTTTTCCCTCTCGTATGGAACTCTGACTTTTGCTTATCTTCCAGAAAACCTTTCAGGTGGACCGTGCACCTTTACATGAGTAGAACTCATGCCACATCAAATTGCTAACACTGTTGAATTAGAGACTCATTCAGAGTACAAATTGCTCAGTCTTTTCTGTGTAGATGTATCTGATGTGAAAGGTTATGAAATCAATGTGTTAATTCACTTTCATTGCTTTACAGGGATTGCTTTGATCATTCAAATGTGACTTGCTGATAATGTTTTTTTTTTGTGCTGATGTTTTTTTGTTTTTGTTTGAAACAAGAGATATGTGAAACAAAAATTCATTGGTCAAAGGGCGGAATGTACTGCCATTTGTTAAATTTTGTTTTGACCAATGACTTTGTGTTTCACCACTGCGCATATTAGTTGCTCAATGTTCACCAGTAGCACATGGTATGTTTTGTTCAGTTTAGCCACCTATGGGCTTTGACATGGCATTAGCCATTGCTTTCTGTATTCAGTTTAGCCGCCTATGGGCTTTGACATTGCATTAGTCATTACATTCTGTATTCTGCCTATTGGCTTTGACATGCTGTATCCAGTCTAGCCGCCTATTGGCTTTGACATTGCATGCCTATTGACTTTGACATGATGTATTCAGTTTAGCTGCCTATTGACTTTGACATGCTATTAGATATTCTGCCTATTGGCTTTGACATGATATCATATATTATTCAGCTCCGCTGCCTATTGGCTTTGACATGATATCATATGTTACACTTTGTATTCAGCTCCGCTGCCTATTGGCTTTGACATGATATTATATATTGCATTTTGTATTCAGCTTAACTGCCTATTGGCTTTGACATGATATTACATTGCATTTTATATTCAGCTCAGCTGCCTATGGGCTTTGACATGATATAAGACATTGCATTTTGTATTCAGCTTAGATGCTTATTGGCTTTGACATGACAATAGACATTGCATTTGATATTTAGGTTAGCTGCCCATTGCCTTTAACGTGGAGTTAGACATTGCAGTTGAGAATCCAAGCTGTATTTTTCCAAGCTGTGTTTTTGCACCAGAGAACCAAGATGTTTTTCTCACAGTAGACTAGACATGATAAGAGAGAGTACATGGGTGTTGTTTTTCTCTCCGCTGGAGCTTGGGAACAGGAGTAGTCTTGGAGACCTGGCCAGTCTCCAAAAGGCTTGCTCAGTTTCCCAGGTCTTAGAGGAGGGGGCACACCTTTGTAACGAATGTAACAGGCTGCAGAGAGTCAGATTCGAATCTGCCGGACCTCGTGCTGGAGCTTGGCGCCAGCTGCCAGCAATCCCGTGTGGGTAGATGAATCTCTTTCTCGCGGCTGACAGGGGTCATCAGCTTGTAGACCTTAGAAAGATGAAGCTGTAGATAGTTCCCACACGGTGAAGTATTTGTTTTGCTTTGCATTCAATATCTTATAAATACAACCTGCTGTGTATATTGCAAACTGATATATTTTGTTTGATTAACGCGGACTTGAAAGCTACTAATTCGTCATTCATAAATATTGGGGTTGGGGAAGAATTAACAACAATAAAAGTCTTCTTTGACCTCAGAAGTGCATTTCTGGTGTGTTATGTTAGTGCTTAGAAACTAGATAAGAGGAAAGCACTACAACTACGCAATCCGTGGGACATGGCCTACAAGCCTATGGACGACAACTGCACACATAGATGACACAGGGCCATGGATACCTGTACTTGGCACCCTACAGAGGTGGGGGGCGGGGGCACAGGGCCATGCCTTACGGAGGGGCCTAGCCTACAGAAATCGCCCTGGCCTAGGGATACCCACAGCCCTCCTCCCCCACCCAGACACCTCCACTGCGTGCAAAGTCACCAGGATTAGAGTGTACTCACCCCCTTGTGTCTGCTGTGATGTCCTCACGCGCCCATCCAAATCGGGGTAGGCCACCGCCAGGATCCGGGACATCAGGGGGGTCAAAGTACGACTGGCACCCCTCCTACGTTGGGAGGCCATCCACAGCTGAGCCTCCGCCGCCTTCCTGCTCCAGCGTCGGATGTCCTCCCATCTCTTCCGGCAGTGGGTGCCCCGTCTGTTGTGGACCCCTAGGGTCCGGACGTCCTTGGCGATGGCACGCCAAATATCGATTTTCTGGTGGGCGCTGACCTATGTGACATGTACAGGGAGAGAAGTATAATCATCACCTTCTGCATGCTCCATGTGAGTGGCCCCCCATCCCCACCCTTGCCATGTGGCACATGCTCTCATCTATCGTTTGATGCATGCCTCTATCGCTCCCCTCCCCACCATCTTTCATCCACCCCACTCAACACAGGCATTGCCCCCAAAGCATGGTCCCAGTGTACTTACCTGTTGGTCTGGAGGACCGTAGAGTAGCGCATACTGGGGGAGGACCCCATCCACAAGTTTCTCCAACTCCTCCGCAGTGAAGGCAGGGGCCCTTTCCCCAGTCGCATGAACCATTGTCTCTTCCAGACCGAGGTGACAGCAGCACTTGCAGTGTAGGTCCTCTCCTGTGGAAGAACAGGTATTGAGTGATTAAGCAGATAGAAAATGGCGGTCACGCCCGCGGCGGTGCGTACCGCGGCGGTGCGTACCGCGACCGCCGGTGCACATCGTCATTGGCTCCTGAAACCCATAGGGTTCAATGATAACCAATGCTGCTTTGCGCCGCAGTCTTCGCCACGCCAGCGCATTGACCTCACATCCCATTGTCGCACTTCACAGGTCAGGCAGCCGCCATTTCAAGGGCCCACATGGCTTAATTTCTACTGCGTCACACATACCTAGGCCTTGCATCGACACTCATACATGCCATACAACGCATTGGGAATCGTGTTATGTGCAAGCTGTGGGAACGTACCTGTGGGTTGATTGACTCTGTGCTCGTTGTTGTCCTTCATAGGCACCGTCCGCTGGGACATGCAAGGAGATGGAGGAATCTTCCTGTGTACAGACCGCTGGGGGACCTGTCGACAATGGAGGAAAGACATGTCATACTGACATACAGGCTTAACCGAGCCACTATACAGGAACTGTGTGCCCAGCTGGAGGCAGACCTGATGTCACCAATCCGCCAACCCACAGGGATCCCCCTCTAGTGCAGGTTCTGTCAGTACTCCATTTCTTAGCAAGTGGGTCATTTCAAACAACAGTGGCCATTTCATCAGGGATGTCTCAGCCTATGTTTTCAAAGGTGTTGTCCAGAGTGTTGTCTGCCCTGCTGAAATACATGCGGAGCTACATCGTTTTCCATGAGGTGGGGGATTTGCCTACAGTGAAGGGTGATTTCTATGCCCTTGGACATATTCCCAACATTATTGGTGCCATTGATGGGACACATGTTGCTTTGGTCCCCCCCAGCAGGAGTGAACAGGTGTACAGGAACCGGAAAAGTTATCACTCCATGAATGTCCAGATGGTCTGTTTGGCTGACCAGTACATCTCCCATGTTAATGCCAAGTTCCCTGGGTCAGTGCATGACGCGTACATCATGCGGAATAGCAGCATCCCTTACGTGATGGGTCAACTCCAGAGGCACCGTGTGTGGCTAATTGGTGACTCTGGTTACCCCAACCTGTCATGGCTACTGACCCCAGTGAGGAATCCCAGGACAAGGGCAGAGGAACGGTACAATGAGGCCCATGGGCGTACTAGGAGGGTGATCGAGCGGACCTTCGGCCTCCTGAAGGCCAGGTTTAGGTGCCTCCATATGACAGGTGGATCCCTAATGTACTCATCAAAGAAGGTGTGCTAGATCATCGTGGCCTGCTGTATGCTTCACAACCTGGCTTTGCAACGCCAGGTGCCTTTTCTGCAGGAGGATGGTCCAGATGGTGGTGTTGTAGCAGCTGTGGAGCCTGTGGAGAGTGAAGAGGAGGAAGGTGAAGAGGACGACATAGACAACAGGAACACAGTAATACAGCAGTATTTCCAATGACACACAGGTAAGAATCCATACCGGCATATTACATTTACTTAAAGACTACTACCTCTCTACTGTCTGACCTTTTCCCCCAGTGTATGATGACTGAGTTGTGACTTTCCATTCCGATTTCAGAGTTGTGGGCCCCCCTGTGTGACATCTGCTTTGTTTCCCCATGGACTACAGCTGTGTGACAGTGGTATGTTGTCATCACAATGTAAATGAACATTTTGCCACGGTTATGTCTAATACATTTGTTCAAAATTACAGCCAGACTCCAGATTGTTTTGTGCAATAAGTGTGTTTATTAAAGTGCTCTAAATTGGTAAGTGTTTGCCATTCGGTGAGGGGTGATGGTGGAGGAATGTCCATGGCAGAGTCCAGATTATCAGTCTCACAGGTGCATTGTCCAAATGCCTGTGGAAAGTGGAGCAGGGGCAGTTTAAGGTTGGACAGGGTGACAATGTGGGACAGTGGGATGACAATCAGGGAGGTATCCTTTCCTGGCGGGGGTCTTGGCATCTTACTCTGTCTTCTTCCTGGATCTCAGGGCCCGCTTGCGGGGTGGTTCTCCTTCTGCAGGGGGTAGGGTTCTGGTGGCCTGTTGGTCTTGTGTCGGGGCCTCCTGTCCACTAGCGCCGGCGGAGGTGGTAGGCAGTTCTTGGTCCATGCTAGTGACAGGGGCCCTTTGTGGTGCCACAGTGTCCCGCAATGTGGTGACTACCTGATTCAGAGCCACTACGATGGTGCCCATGGCGGAACTGATGTTTCTTAGTTCCTCCCTGAACCCCATATACTGTTCCTCCTGCAGAAGCTGTATCTCCTGAAACCTGGCCAGGACTGTCGCCATCGTCTCCTGGGAGTGGTGGTATGCTCCCATGATGGAGGATAGGGCCTCGTGGAGAGTGGGTTCCCTGGGCCTGCCCCCCCCTGTCGCACAGCAGCCCTCCCAGTTCCCCTGTTTCCCTGGGCCTCTGTCCCCTGGACCGTGTGCTCACTACCACTGCCCCCAGGTCCCTCTTGTTGTTGGGGTGGTGGGTTAACCTGGGTGCCCTGTAGTGGTGGACACACCGCTGCTTGACGTGTCCTGGGGACAGAGGTATGGGCCCGCTGGGTGGGTGCTGTGCTGGTGTTCCCAGAGGGGGGTAGGTCTGCTGTGGCCTGTGGCTGTCTGAGGGGAACCGACTGTCCCGAGGTCCCCGATGGGCTGGTCATCCAGATCCAGGTCGACAGAGCTGCTGTCCTCACTGTGGGCCTCTTCTGGGGGTGGGTGGACATTTGTGGACCCTCCTGCGCGGTGACGTGGCGTTCAGGTCCTGCAGGGGTATAAAAGTATGGTTATTGCTTCTGTGTGTGCCATAGCGTGCAATGGGTGGGTGCCCGTGTACCCCAGTGCTGGCATTCCCTTGTGGGGGCTGTTGTGACGGTGGTTTGGGGGGGGATGGGTATGTGCAGTGGCCATGCTTAGGTGATGAGTGTCCATGCTTTGTGGTTGCATGCAGGGCTTGGTGTTGGGATGGGTGGGTTGTGATGGTGAGACATTTGCAAGGAGTAGGAGTGATGGGGGTGGGGGTGAGGGTGGGGGTATGAGTTGGCATGCTGGTGGGTGGGGGGGATGAAGTAGTTAAGATTTGACTTACCAGAGTCCATTCCCCCGCCTACTCCTGCGAGTCCCTCAGGATGCATGATCGGCAAGACCTGCTCCTCCCATGTTGTAAATTCTGGGGGAGGAGGTGGGGGTCCGCCGCCAGTCCGCTGCACCGCGATGTTGTGCCTGGATACCATGGAACGCACCTTCCCCCGTAGGTCGTTCCACCGCTTCCTGATGTCCTCCCTATTTCTTGGGTGCTGTCCCACAGCGTTGACCCTGTCCACTATTCTGCTCCATAGCTCCATCTTCCTGGCAATGGTGGTGTGCTACACCTGTGTCCCGAACAGCTGTGGCTCTACCCGTACAATTTCCTCCACCATGACCCTGAGTTCTTCATTAGAAAACCTGGGGTGTCTTTGCGGTGCCATGGGGTGGTGTGCGTGATGTGTGGGGTGGATTGTGTGGTGCTAAGTGTGGTGATGTGTATTGGTGTGTTGTTTGAAGTGCGTGCTAATATTGCTGGGTGACAGTGAATTGCGCGTCTGGGTGCTCTGGTCGCTTTTCTCTGTGCGTGTTCACGAATCTCTAGTAGTGGGGGTTTGTGGGTGATGTGGGTGTGTGTTTTATATTCAATTGGGTGTGTGGGAGTGTTGTTTGTATGTGTATCAGGTGTGTGTATTTTGATTTGTCCAATGTGGCTGTGTTTTGGAGATGTGTGTGTATTTTGAGCGCGGCGGTGTGTACCGCCAATGGAATACAGCGGTTGTAAGATCGCCGCGTGGATTCGTGGGTCGTAATGGCATGGGCGTATTTCTGTTGGCGTGACGGTGGAGGTTCGGTCATCGCCATTTTCTCGCTGACCTTTGGTGTGGCGGACTTTTGTGGATGTCGGTATTTTGGCGGTATGCCTGTTGTGGGTCAGAATGACCGTGGCGGTTTACCGCGGCCGCGGCGGTGTTATGGCGGTCTTCTGCACGGCGGTAAGCGCCTTTTACCGCTGAGGTCGGAATGACCCCCTAAGTGCCAGATATTGACGCAAAGCCCTTGCAGCGGGGAAAGAAATGATGCATCGTTTGTGCTGCGTCAGGAAATCCGACGCACATCTACCTTTTTCCATGCATCTCCTCCTCTGCGGTCTCTGTGGATGTAATTTTGACACAAACCAGGTACTTTGTGCACACAACAGACAATTGCTGATTTTTAGAGACTTAAAACTCTTCTTAACACTGCAAAAGTGATATTTCAACTTGTGCTTATCGAATCTTTATTGTTTTGACCTTAATTTGATCAGATACATATTTTATATTTTTCTAAACCTGTGTGGAGTATTTTTCTGGTGTTTTCACTGTGTTATTGCACGGTTTATTGCACAAATACTTTGCACATTGCCCTCTAGGTTAGGCCTGACTACTCAGTACCAGACTACCAGAGGGTGGGCAAAGGATAATTAGGATTCTATGCTACTTACCCTGACTAGGATTGTGCGATTCCTTAAAATTGTGACTCTATTTTCACAAAATAAATGTATGAACCATTTGCAAGTTGCAAATGGCTGCAAAACAGTGAATTTGCATGTGCAATTTACCACCACCTCATATCAGGTGGTAATCAGGTGCAACCTATATAAAGAGGCCCAGAGTGACTCAGCCCTCTTCAAGAATGGCTGCACTCTACGTCATGGCGAGGAGGATGATGATCCTGGAGGAGACAGGAGTGTATTTTCAAAGTGCGCATTACTTTGTTTGACCAAACAGAGGAGGGTGTTTATGATAATTATTTAGGTTGAATTCTCCCATGGTATTAGACCTAGTAGCAGATTTACAGCCACAACTGCAGCGACACACACACACGGAACCAATGACATACCCACTCATGTGCAGGTGTTATGCTCCCTGCACCTCTTAAGCCTCGGGAAGCCATAAGGGGGTGATAGCAGCAGCTGGAGGTGTGTTCCAAAGTGAGTTCTCATGCTTCTTCCATGTATTCCAGAATGCAATGTTAGGTGAAATCAATGAGCACATAAAATTCCCTAACACCCCACAGGACTTGCAGCTTACAAAATTACATTTTTATGAGGTTGCCCTATTCCCATGTCATGGGCTGCATTGATGGGACACATGTCGCTATCTGTCCATCATCTGACTCTGAGTACATCTACAGGAATAGAAAATATAGCCATTCCATGAACATACAGGTCATCTGCAATGCCTCACATATCATCACAGATTTAGTGGCCGGATTCCCTGGTAACAGACATGACTCGTATATCTTCAGACATAGTGGAATGGACTCACGGCTACTTGATGGAGAATTTGGAGAAGGATACCTACTTGGTAATTTAACACAGAACAATGTAGCATATTGTGCAGGTGAGGTCAGAGATGACAATGACTTAATTGTCACTTCTGTTATTATAGGAGACAGTACATATGCAGTGAGGTCTTTCATCCTCACACCATACCTCAATCCAGCCACACAAAGTGAACAGCGTTACAATGTGGCACATAGGAGCACACAAAGTGTCATTGAGAGGATTTTTGGTCTGCTGAAGAGTCGCTTCCGATGCCTGCGCAAAAATGGCGGGACACTACAATACAGTCCTAAGACCTGCTGTAAGATTGTGGCCACATGTGCTATGTTGCACAACACCACAATATCAAGAGGTATACCCCTGGAACCCAGAGATTTAGAGTCAGATAAGGATGATAACCCATTGCCACCCCCTCACTCAGCAGATTAATCCAGAGCAGCAGACGGCAGACAAAGACGTGCAGAGGTTACAGGCAACTATTTTTGATGTAAGTAATGAAAACACCACACATTGTTCCTTTTTTGTTCCAGGTATCACATTTCATGCCTTACCTTCAGGTCAAATATGTGGGCATAGAACATAGGTAGTCCAAAAGCACTTTCTGTACTTAAATCTAATTATATACTATTATTGTCATATAAGTAGTGCAATGGCACAAAATATGCAAGGCCCAGCACATGTCCACACACTCCACTAGAATGGTCAGTGGACTCAGCGGCATCCCTTGTTGAGGGTTCTGAGACAGTAATGTGTCTGGAACTGCAACATCTATGCTCCATCACAGGGGCAGTCACACTACTGAGGCTGGAGAGCTCCTCACTATACCCACCACCCAGGTTGCTGTTTGCAGCAATTCGGGCTGTCTGCATATTCTCCAATACATTGATAACCTGCAACAATCCCCATGCAACGTCGCCACTGCAATGTGCCATTTCCACTTGCATGCCCACAGCACGTCATGGCAGCAAAGCAGTTGCATTAGTAAGATTAACAGATCTGCTGAACCCAACCAATCTAGCAATCTATTGGTGATGGCACCTACAGTGGGTGACATGGCCCTGCTGCATTACTGTGCAGTTCCTTAATTACATTCATCATCTCCCTTAGATTGTCTGCTATAGCCTTCTCTCCTTTCTGCACTGTTGCATTCAGCTGGCAATTGTAGTGATTGAGAGACATTAACTGCCTGTGCATTGATTTCATGTGCTTACATTGTAGGCACTGCACCTTTAACATGGATGCCTCCAGGCCAATGAACAGAGAGGGGCCCTCACCTTCCTGTGAGCTCTGTCTGACATCTGCTCTACGTCTCCTGAGGGGAGTGTACTGGAGCTGGAAAAGGGATGGACGTCTGTGGGTGCGTCTACCATCAGAAGGTGGTGTATGCACATCTTCTGGCAAGTCTTCGGAGTCCTGCGTAAACTCAGGGAGTGGTTCCACTGTTGCGCTGCATCTGAGTTGTGCTAGTGTAATGGACACAACGTTCTCAGTCTCAGACTGTGGCTGGCTTTCCTCATTCCCCCCTGCTTCTGTTTTTGCTGCATCTGGTGCAGGAACATCTGCAACATCAGTGCGCAATATGTCAGTTATAAAGTACTTTTTTCATGTGTCTGTTCACAGTTGCACTTTGTAGTAAACAGTTTCCCTGGTGCAGTGTGTCTAATAGTCATTTGTTTTGTCTATCTGTATGGTTATACACAATGCTGTAATCTTTGTTCTAGGTTCACTTTTGGAGTATGGGCTTCCATTCCTGTAAGGCATTGTTGGGTTGCATGGGAAGTGTGGCAGGGACTATTTTTCACAGTGCATGAAAACGTGGCATTTCTCTATGGAACAATTTTTTAATGCACAGATGGTGATTCAATTAATTATTGTCTTTACCTTTGCTGGTGCCCGGTGTGGCTGAGGTGTTTTTCGGTGTCACCAACTATTGCTTCAGGCTGCAGTGTTGACTCCACCATGTCCTCCAAGGGGATGGATGGTGTCTGGGTGGATGGTCCTCCACCAGTGCTCCTTGCCTCCTTCAATCTGGTTGCTACCCTCTCCTTAGCACTTGAACATAAATTGTACCAGGGTTTGCGAATCTCCTCAGTCGTGTGCTGCCCAACACCCACCGCTCTGATTTTTGCCTGGCTGTCACTCCACAATTCTCTCTTTTCCCTCTCCGGGACATAGAGTCAGTTTTTACCAAAGAGCTTATCTTGGCTCTTTACCACTTCCCCTGTGAGCACCTCCCATTCCTGCTCACTAAACTTGAGCTTCTCCTTTCTTCCTCCTGTCTCCTTGGCATTCCCCTTTAGTGGCTATGGTGTCTTAGGGTCCTGCCTGATACTCCTGAGTACCTCTCTGGTGCTCTGCTCACTATGTCTGCCTGCTCACGTGGCTCAGGCCTCTGGAAACAGCATGCACTGACTCACTTCCTGGTTGGGATGTCATCATGCTCTTCCAGAATGCAAAACTCGCAATTTGTGATCACTAAATACAGATTCGTTATTTTACCGAATCGCTATTTGGTAATCGCTATTTGTGATTGTGAATTTTTGGTAATCGCAAAATATTTTGGGATTGTGTTGTTACATCACATTTTGTGAATTCCAAATAGCGATTCAGTAAAATTCGTTATTTGGTATTCACAAATGCAGTGCTTCATACATAGGGCCCTTAATGTCAAATTATTTATTGAGGTTTACTCAATTTTTCTAAATTGGTGTGGGACTTTCACTTTATTACTGCTTAGGTGCTGAGTAAAGACTTTTACACATTGCCTCTAATTTAAGCCTTACTGCCTTTGTTCCAAGCTACCAGAAGGTTAAAGCACTAGTTAATTTAGAAACTTTTTGTGGTTCACCCTGACAGGGATTGTGGTTGTTGCTTGAGAAGGGCTCTCACACTCCCCTCAACCAAAAACCCAATTTCTAACATCTTTCCTCCTGATAAAGGGACAACCATGAACTGAAACCAAGGTTGGAAACACACCTGTTGGAAACACACCTTTCTGTTTGTATGTTTTCATTATTTTCTCACAAATCAGAGTTAATTAAAATCTCTTGCATTGCCACAAAATGGTGGATAAAGATGAAGGCTGAAATAATTCCCACATAAATGTAATTAACTGACTAGACATCTTTTGCAATACTGCATGTGGAGAAATAGAGTAAGACTATGAGGGCCGTCAAGGATGCTCCAACTTCACAGAGTAAAGGTTTTCTGGTGCTAGAAGGAAAGGGGACCAGTCATTATTCTTAAAAAATAAAATACTTTTGGAGAGTTAGGGGCGCCACCTTGCACCACATTAGCATCATTGTTTTTATGCTAATATGGCTCAACAAGGCCAAAATCCTCATGCCATATTTACAAAGTGGGGCAAAGCATGCATTTCGCCACTTTGTAACCCTTTGTGCTACATTATGCCTGTGCCAGGCATAATGTATGCAAAGGGGGCATACCCCTGTTAGGGGGGGCAAAAAAATGGTACAAGGAAATCTAACAGATTTCCTTGCTTCATTTTTTAAGGCACTTTTAACGCCTGCTCAGAGCAGGTGTAAAAAGAGGGCTTCCATTATTTATATTAGGCCCCTATGGAGTCTGCAGGAGTAGTGCCATAATTTTGGCTCTACTCCTGCAGAGTACATCAATAGCGTCAATCAAAATGACGCTATTGCCCTCTACCCTGCACCATGGTGTGCGGTATCTTAGATGCGGTGCACACATGGTGGTGGTAGGGGGCGCTAAGGGGCTCAAGGAAAGTGGAACTTCAATATGTGCAGCACCACCTTACTTAAATATGCCCCTTAATGTGTGATGCTACTGGGAGGAGCAGTCAAGTAAAGGGCTATTGCATATAGTCTTGCCTTTAAATTTGAATTACTAAAGGTGGAACAAGATCTTTAGGGGACAGTCACTTGAAGACTGACATTCTTGAATCCTAATTATTATGTCTGGTGTTAGCCACGACCTTTTCATTTTTAATAAAATCAGATATAACTTACATACTTCCATGTAGGGGAATTCTGTCTATTCTCTTAATTGGTCTGCTGCAATGTCATTAAAATTTTGCTTCCACCCATCACAGTATACAGCACTGGACACAGGGTCAGCCCACTTCAGCCATTGGCTTACCCGACTGTGAGTGCCACATTTTGCTCTTGCACCATGAGCAGAGCTACACAATAAATTAGCCCCCTCCGTGCTAGAGATCTCTGGTGAAATGTGTGCTTTTACAGTTTTGTTTAACTTAGGTGCGGGTCCTTCAGCTCCATGAACACTGCTTCATGGCTGCTTGTGTTTCATGTGCCTTCACACAGGAAACATTCACAAACAAAATAAGCATTGGTAAAGCCAAGTTAGCAGCCAATAACAGGCCTATTGGCTTTGCCAATGTTTGTTAAGCATGAAAGGAGAAAACTAGCTAGTGAACTTGAGGCAGCATCAGTAACGAGAGATTATACACAGGTATACTGTTGGCCTTGGAACCATCCAGTGGGACAAACTTGTTTAACTAGTGAACATATCATTGCCCTGTGTGGTGGGAGCAAAACTCAGATTTCCCTCAAAGGAACTTATACATAAGAGGGCTTGGTCGCACGTGTACATGCTGTTTAACATCTCCTGCAGGAATAGTAACACTTTTGGAGTGGCAGGTGCCAAGCCATTGTCCTGCAGACTCGTTTTTATGCACTTAAGTGCCACTCACGGAGCCAAATAATAGAGCTATCTGTAAATATGAGTTATTGTATAAACTAATTTAACCATCTTTTATTATAGCTTTATGGCAAAAAAGCCAATTATATAAAGCCAATTATTCTAAGCTAAGATAGTGTGACAGTAAGCTATATTTAGATGTTGGGGCACCGTGATAATGCTGCGGTTAAGCATTAGACTGAGTTTTAAAGAATAATGTACCAAAGACCATTATGTGTATATTACGTGTATTTTGTTTCCACAAAGGTAGCAACGGGTTCCTTTCACATGAAATTGATGCCTATTACAAAATAATCAGCTGCATACGATTTAAGGTGGATAAAGTTAATGACAGTACAAATTACACAATTTATTGTACTGACTGTATATATATATATATATATATATATATATATATATATATATATATATATAGATATATTATTTATTAGAGATAAGGATTGTGAAATGCAAAGCAGAAAAGTACACGACTGTCATTGCTTTCACTTAGCTATCGTGGATGACTGCCTAATACATGTCACTGGTAGAGGTGTGTGAAATTGCGTATTTGTTCTGCAAAATTTCATTAAGTGGCATGCAAGGTTTGTACAATTGCGTAAAATTGCATTTTTAGAGCAAAATGGCACCTTGAATGACTGCTTTTCATGTGAGTCCGTGCTTCGTGTGCTAATAAGTCTTGTTAGATACCAGCAGGAGTCTCTCTCTCTCGGAGAGAGCTTTCTCGCACAAAACAGTCTTCCCTGAGCGAAACGTGAAATTGCATAATGAGAAATTTCTAGAAATCATACAAATAGTGCATAACGGGAAATTTAAGTATTTTCCCTCACATAAAATTTCACCCATGCCTAGTCACTGAGAACTGTGAAACTTTACGGATATTTCCAGGCTGGAACTTCAGACAATATAGCTACCTTAATTTAGACAACGTAGCTCCTGCATTTGTAACCACACACGGCTTTATGTTGTGCCATAATTCAGAAAACGTTTAAACAAAGGTGCATGTTTATGATGCTTGTGTTGATAGGTTAGTAACGTGATATATTGAGGTTCCTGAGTGGCATTCCAGAGAGTGTCAGTTGTCTGTTGTGCTCTTTGGGAGATGGTCGCAGAGGGACCCTAATGCCGATTCTTCTTATTCTTCTTCAGTAAATCCAATTAAACCTACTCCTCATTTGGATTCTCTGCCTACCTGCGACACAAAACTTTATTTTACCTTTCTTTTGCTTAAAGTCTTCCACTTCAATTCAAGTCAATGGGGAAATTGCATTCTCCTCGTGTCAGCACATTTACAACATTCTCAGACCCATGAGACTGGAAGCTGTTTGTCTCTGATGCTTCGGGGTCCGTCCAACTACGGCCCTTTGCGCACTTGATTCTCCGTGGTAGCAGTCACAGGTTTCTCAGAGAGGTAGCATAAGAGTTTTGAAGCTCAGAGTTCAACAATACATCAACAGTTCAATAAGTGAACGTCCAACCCATTGCTGATCTTTAAAAAAATGTTGACACAGTGAAGTCGGAGAGTGATGCAGTGAAAAGTTGTTAATTTCACTCCATCAGTTCCAAATGATTTTTTCTTTGGGAACGCCTACCCTGCATACATTACTCCTGGCACAGGTATAATGTGACGCATGGCTTTACAAACTGACACATTGAGCCCAATATGTTAGTTTGTAAATATGGAGCAGTGTAGCACACAGCTAACACTGCCACTGCATCAAAAAAAAATGATGCAGCAGCAGCGCAAAAGGGGTTGTAAATGAGGCTCTTTGGCCCATATTTATGGACAGTTAGCGTTGCCTTAGCGTCATTTATTTTGACACTAAAGAGGCGCTAACAACTCCATGTTTATATTTTGACGCTAGACCCGTGTAGCATCAAAATATTGGAGTTAGCGCTATTTCTAGGAAGCGCCAACCTGCCATGCATCAATGAGATGCCTTCCTGGAGTTCCTTTTCTAAAAACAATGCTAGCCCCTCAGCACCATATTTAATACCAGCCGCAAAAACAACACGCAACTAAGAGGCGGGCCTAAATAATGGCACTAGGCCCGATTAAAGTCATTATTTAACGCCTGTTCAGAACAGACGCGAATGTGCTCGTTGGCCCATTTCCATGGAGAAACACCATGGACTGGGCAAAAAAGATACCCACCCCAACCCCCGCATCACCACCACTCACATCACAGGGACACTACAGGAGGAGAGAACCCATCCCAGGTAAGTTGCAGGTAAGTGCATGTGTATGTGTGTGGTGTGCCACTCGGGTCCATTACATGGGGCCCCCTGGCTGGCACAGGGTATGTTGGTCATGCCCTTGGGACCACTGTTCCCCTGTGGTGGGCATTGGGGTAGTAGTAATGACTCCTGTCTACAATTAGACAGGAGTCATTTATTGGCTGCTTGTGCATCAAAAAATGACGCTGGGCTGACTAGTGGCAGACATTTTGCCGTTAATCATTCCAACATCATTTTTTACCTTCTGGCACCATTTCCCCTAAAGCCACCTGTCACTGGTTAGGGTCTTTTTTTTTTAGACGGTAGCCATTCTTTAGCTCCATCATCTGTCATTTTATAAATATGGCACACGGATGGCATTAAGGAATGGAATTAGCTAGCGCAGTTGTGCACTATTTTTCATAAATATAGGCCTTAGTGTTTTTGGATGCTATGAGGGTTGCCCAGGGTCTGTAGTGATTTGCATTAGGTGGGCCTCTGTCTAGAGTGGCAGAGCAGGCAAAAACAGATATGTTGGAATGTTACCCAGAACAATTAGATTACTTGCAAGCATTTCACCCATCATCTTTTATATCCTTGATGTAATGCTGTAAGTGATCGAAGGGTATGCCCAGACATGATTCCTTTGCTGGAAGTGCCGACTTATCCAGACCATACCTCATACATCTACCCTAGACACGTTTTGGTTTTATTACGCCTAGTTCTAATAAAAGCAAAGCTGTATAATGTAGTTTGTGTTCCATCCTGGAGGGGTTTTGCTTGGCAGTTCAGGATGTAATGATGTCATCAGTAGCAGGGTCAGAACTGAGGTGCATAAAGTGGGCCTCTGTTTAGAGTGGCAAGGTGGGCAAAAATGGTGAGTTGGAAAGCTTCCCGGAGCGATTGTTAGTCGTTAGAGTATTTGCAAGCATTCCTGTTGTGCTCTTTTGTGATAGCCTTGTATCTTCATGGCACTATAAACATCAGGCATAGTTGTACTTAAATTTACCACTACTGTTTTATGCCCCTCGTAAAGTCGAATCTATGACTTGCAGACTGATCCCTAAATTGTGCAGCAGGTTAAATAATCCACTGCTGTTAAATTTCTGCTATTGTCTAAGACTCCTAAAAAGTAGCCACAATGACACTGTTTGCGCCACCCAATAGCCCTGTGCTTTAGCATCATTTGACACAGTAAGGAGGAGCTGTCAGAAACACATGCCGACAACGAAGAGACTCCAGGGCAGTTGCCTAGAATGGGAGCCATGGACTTTATATTGGCAAGGACAACAGCTTTTGTACGCCCCTTGACAAGTTAAAAATAGTGGTGATAGGGGTGAAGGGCTCTAGTGTCATTCAACCTGTTTCCCTAATGACAGTGGCTCACCCGCTGCAAAGTCACACTATGGTACATGTTCTATAACCTGCACAGAGTCTAACAGCAGTGCCAAGAGCCCAGGGAACAGGCAAATGCCCATATTTATACTTTTTAGTGCCGCATTTGCGTCATTTTTTGACGCAAAATCGGCGCAAATTTACAAAATACAATTGTATTTTGTAAGTTTGCGCCAAAAAGCGGCGCAAATGTGGCGCTAAAAAAGTATAAATATGGGCCACAATTCATAACACAACTACGGGCTTATGGATAGAGGAGCAGTGTGAACCCATTCGTTTAACATAATCTCTCTGTAAAATAACTCAGTGGGTTAATGCACCTGTGACAAAGATTTTTGGTCAGCCAATCACCACATCACATGTTGCAGTGCAACAGGACCTACTGTGCCTCTTATCCTTGTTAGATAGAGCAAACTAACATAACCGATAACATCTATATTTGAGAAGAAATGATGATATTCGTTTTGTAAAGTACTAAAAAATGATGACTGTTTATACTTGAATTGAACTGGCCATTGTTCTGGACACATTCCTTTCCATTTTCTTTAGCTCTTCTGTGTCAATAAATAAGGGCACTATCCCAGTTATGAGCAAGTCGGCTTTGCTTCCTCCATAAAAGAAGCACTCCGTCCGAAGTTGTTATACCTTGTTGCCTCTGATCAGAAACTCAAGCAACCCCAGATAAGTCGCATCTTGTTGGGCGTCATTCCTAGGGTGCAGCTGCAGTTGTAGGGCATAAAAAGCAAGGAGCTCGCTCAATTAGCGAACAAGCTTTGGCAATGGCAATAGTTCTGGCTTAGGAATGAAAAGCATGCCCGATACTCAGAACCGATCTGTTGGCTATCTTAGAAGGGCAACGAGTATACCCTGTGGACTATAGCATTCCATAATGGTTGCCTGGTTTAGAGGAAGGGCCTGCATTGGATGCAGCACTCTGCAGATGAAATAAGCGACAAGTAAGTAGCCCAGAGGTGTAGTATATAACACTTGGACAGACTTTATATATACATATGCCTTTTTCTTATTTGGTGTAAATCTGTTCAGTAGTTTAGGAGAAGTTAAAGGAAATCCAAATTGGCATATATAGGGTCGCAAGGACTTCACGATTGTAGGAGGCTGGCCTGGTTTGTAGTGGGTACCACAGCACCTTATATCAGGTCCAGTTATCCCTTATCAGGGAAATGTAGGCAGTGTCTAGAAGCCAGGCTGTCTAGAGGTAGCTGTAGGCAGAGCAGCCAAGGCTGAACTAGGAGACATGCAAAGCTCTTGCAATACCACTGCAGTCACAGAGTACTCACACATATGAAAGATAATACTTAGTGTTACTAAAAATAAAAGTACTTTATTTTAGTGACACAATGCCAAATTTAACTTAGAGGCTATACTCGCTCAGGAGGTAAGTATTACACTCAAAATATACACTAGTAACCAAAATCAGGTAAGTAAACAGGCATAAAATAGTGTAAACAGTGAAAATCACAATAGGTTGCAATGGGCCTAGGGGGAACACAATCCATATACTAAATAGTGGAATGCGAATGTTGGTTTCCCACCCAGGCAAGTGTAGAGGCGCTGGGAGTGTAAGAAAACACCAAAGGTAAGTAAAATACCCCACCCTAGAGCCCAGGAAGTGTAAGAAAACACCAAAGGTAAGTAAAATACCTCACCCCAGAGCCCAGGAAAGCAGGAGTAAAGTACAGCAAGTTTCCTAAAAACACACTAGAAGTTGTGACAAAGGATAATGCAAAAACCAAGCAAAACTGCAAGACACCAACGATCGATTCCTGGACCTGAAGTTCTGTGGAGAGAGGAGAACAAGTCCTAGAACCGCTCAAGAGTCTAGGGAGAGCAGGAGCCCCTGCTAACCCAGATGAAGGTGCAAAAGGGAAACCTCCGGTTGGAAGAAAAAGTCAGAAAAGCACCAAAGAAGACAGCTGCAGGGTCCTGCTTGGTGCAGGAGATGTCCCACGTGGAGTAGATGAATGCAGGCTAACTTCTGTCGCTGGATTCTGCCAACGAGCCTTGGCTCACCCAAGAACTGCATTTGGTTGGAAAAGGTGCTGCCCAAGCCCAGGAGGGACCTGGAGGTCTCAATTCAGGATGAGGAGACAGAGGATGCACTCAGCACTTCAGAGAGCCCTCGGAAGACCAGGCAGCACCCACAGGATTCCCAAAACACAGTACAAAGGAGTTGTAAATGGCAGTCGTTGCAGCACTACACAAAGGCATCCCACCCTGCCGGAGAACAGCTCAGAGAGCTGAGCATCACAGGATAGAGTGATGGGGACCTAGGCTAGGCTGTGCACAAAGGGATTCTTGGAAAAGCGCACAGAAGCCCTAAGCGCTGCAAAACACGCAGTGCACAGGGGTACTATCTGGCACGCTTTTACCTCCACAAAATTTGGACAGCTGGACCTTTGGACAGTCAGGTTCACTTTAGTCCACCACATATGTTCCAGGATCCACGCTCATCATCAGGAGAGGGGACCCAGAGTACTGGTCGTCGTTGCAGAGAGGTGCCTGCTGAAGCAGGAAAGTGCCTAAGTCGCTCTACGGGAAATTCCTTCAATTATTCTGGTGCAGGCTGAAGACAGGCAGTCCTCTGAGGTTGCATGACCTAGAAACTGTTGCAGTTGCTGGCAGGAACTGGAGTTACAGAGTTGCAGTAGTCACCTTGGACACTTTGTTGCAAGTTGTAGAGTTCCTGGAGCAGTTCTGTGGTTGATCCAATGGTAGAAGGTGAAGCAAAGGATTCAGAGGAGTCCTGCTGGAGTCTTGCAATTCAAATCTGAGGAAACACCCACCGGAGAGACCCTAAATAGCCCTAAGAGGGGGATTGGTCACCTAACCAGGTAAGGACCTATCAGTAAAGGTCTCTGAAGTCACCTGCTGGCACTGGCCACTCAGAGGCCTCCATTGTGCTCTCACACCTCTGCATTCAAGATGGCCACTCAGATGCTCCCAGAGTGCCCCACCACCTTGGAATCGAAGATGGCAAAACCCAGGGACACTCTGGAGGAGCTCTGGGCACCACCCCTGGGGTGGTTATGGACAGGGGAGTGGTCTCTCCCCTTTCCTTTGCCCAGTTTTTGGCCAGAGCGGGGACTGGGGGTCCCTGCACCGGTGTAGACTGGATTATGCAAGGAGGGCACCGTTTGTGCCCTTCAAAGCATTTCCAGAGGCTCTGGGAGGCTACCCCTCCCAAGCCTGTAACACCTGCTTTCAAAGAAAGAGGGTGTAACACCCTCCTCCCAAAGGGAATGCATTGTTCTGTCTTCCTGGGATTGAGCTGCTCAAGTCCCAGGAGGGCAGAAGCCTGCCTGTGAGGTGGCAGCAGCTGGGGCTACATTGAAAACCTCAGAAGGCTGGTATGGCAGTACTGAGGGTCCATTGTGGAGCCCCCTTAGTACTTGGAACTGTGCAACCAATACTGGAATCAGTATTGGGTAGATAGGTACTCTGGGGAAAGCAAGATGGCGGCCGCGTAATTTGTCCGCGAAACGTCTGTTCCGGCCGGAAACCTCCTGTACGGTGGAAACCTTTCTGCGAGCCGGAGACTCGCTTAGCGGCGGCGTCCTCGCGTGCCCTACCATCGGATACAATGTAGCGGCTTCGGATTCGCTTCTGGCGGTAGCACTGGATACGTTATAAACGGCAGCTTGTTGCTGTTGAAATAATTGTGGATACTGTTGTTAACATAAAAAGATTACACGCTACCTCCGTGAGAAGTGCTCTAGCTTGTTCTGCTTCTGGTCTGTTCCTGGTCTTGCTTGAGGGAAGTAAAAACAGCGTGGACATTGCTGACGGGGTCAAAAGGATTCTACATCGCCTCCGTGGAATGCGGTCTGGTTCGCTCCTGCTTCTGCCTGATGGCAACGTCTGGTTTGTGCTCCCAGACGCCAATTGGGGACAACTTCAGACGTGGATTCAGAAAACGGTTAGAGTTTCTTTTCTTTATTATAGACGCTGGGCATTTGGTATATACCACAATAACGCAGCTGTGCTTCAGAAAGCAAAGAGAGTAAAAATGCCGCCAAAGGGGGTGAAAAATGCGACTTTGTCTGGACGGGGTAAACCGGTAAGGGTTAGTTTGTCAACTCGGCAGGGGGGAACAATGAACACAAAGCATGGCTCGGGGGAGAAGATTGTCTCTAAAATTAAGAATGCCTCGCTGGACAGGATTTTTGAGAGAGGGAAGGACATACTGGCGGGGGGTACAGATACCCCCTCAGTTGCTGTGGTGGCTGGTCAACTAGCAACCGTTGCGATGGCAGCTGCGGAAGCACCCCCCCCACAGGAAGATGGGGGGAGGCAGAGTGATGTTGTAGATGTGGCGGCCTTAGAAAAACAAGTTACTGGAAGTTAAGCGGAACAGAGGAAGAGCTTTCAAGGTGATATGTTACTGCCACAGGTAGATGAGGGAAGTCAACAACAGTCACAACAAGAACTTCTCAGCAGTAACGGAGATTCGTCACATCTTGCCGGAATAAGTCTGTTAAAACAGGGGCCTGTGATGTTACGGGATAACGAGACAATGCAAGGAGATACGTTTTTTTCATTATCGGATCATTCAAGTTGGTCAAGTAATGAGCAGCTGGACTTAGAGGCGGATAAGACTTCTTCAGAGCTTGATTCTGAGTTGTCCTCCTTGGCACTGGGGAGGGATTCGCATGAAAGCAGCAAGAATGCCACGGTTAGGAAAAAACAGAGGAAGAGGAGCGAGCAAGTAGGACCTAATAAGCACTCTATTAACTCACTGGACACTAAGGGTCTTCAGGGTCTGCAGTGGGAGTATTCTAAGGATGATTTAACTCTATATGACAATGTCGAAAAACAGCCTAATCCTGTGTCGCTGGAAACCATATATCAAAGTATTATGGAACATCGAGAAGAATCTAAATCTGAGAGCCGTAGGACTCAATTGGCTTGCCGCAAGATGCAAATCCAAATTCGTCGGGTGGCAAAGACATGTTCGGAGTTCACTACACGGATGGAAGAAGTGGAGACCCGTATTTCGCATCTGGAGCATGAGGCCGGATCTCACCAAGTGACTTGAGAAGCTATGGAGAAATAACTGGAGGACACTCAGTGGAAATTGACAGATTTAGAGGATAGACTAAGGAGGAATAATTTGCGTGTACTGGGTGTGCCAGAGGGACTTGAAGGATCAGATACACATAGCTTTATGGTCGCACTTTTTAAGGAGGCCTTTCCGGACTTACACCAGTGGGATTGGGATAGAGAGATTCAAAGAGCCCACCGATTTCCCTTTAGCAAAGTAGAGTCAAACTCAGAAGGAGGAAGTGGTAGACCCAGAGCGATATTAATCTCTTTGCTTAATTATCAGGCAAGACAGGCCATATACGACCAAGCTCGACCCAATTCTAGAAGTAAGGCTAAGGGATGCAATTTTTTTGTGAGACCAGATTTCTGCCATAGTACCGTTGATAAAAGGTGGAGGCTACGTCAGTTAATTCAACCACTCCAAAATAAGGGGGCACAGGCTTTTCTATTAAATCCAGCTAAATTGAAAGTAGTAATGGATAACAGGACCCGGTACTTTATGTCAGAAGTGAAAGCAAGAGCTTTTATGGGTGGACTCAGTGGTCCGGTTTCCCAAAGTAGAGTTCTTTGACTAAGGTAGAGGGTGGGGAAAGTAGAAAGGGTAAGGAGCTGAGCGTTGAGAAGATGTGGTGGTGGTAAATAACCCTTTAGTGCTCCTCCCTTAGGATTAATTCCCCCTTTGTAAGATTCAGACAAAATAGTATTCAGATAGAGAGAGATAGAGATAAAGAAAGGGAGAAAAGAGAGAAAAGGTCTAAAAAGAAAAAAAAGGGTTGGGTGACAAGGGGTGGGAGGGTGGGAGAGGGGTGGTGGGGAGCGGGGGAGTGCTAATATAGGTAGCAATGTTCAGAATGAGTTAATGAAGACATGTCGGAGGAAGAGGATTTATATGGCTCAATGTCAACAAGTAGGTTTATTTAGAGGAAGAAGCAGTGATATGAGATTGGTACAACAAGCTGAGCGATATGGCAAATAGATTATGGATATGTACACTGAATATATGTGGTCTTAATAGCCCCCAAAAAAAGAAAAGAGTGGCAGTTGGGCTTAAACTAATTAAATCAGATTTATACTGCTTACAAGAAACACACATTGCATGGAGTAAGTGAGAGCTCATTCGAGAGCTTGGGTTAACACCTCTGGTTTGTAACCGGCAGGAGGTGTCGACACGTGGGGTGGCGATATTTGCTAGAAAGAGCAATGTTCATTTTTTTCGATCTCGAACAAGTAACGATGGGCGTTGGGCTCTCGCAGAGCTATCTGTGAATACATTTAAATCTACTCTTTTTACTATAGATGGATCAGTTTTTGACGAGGTTGAGCCTCTGATACATTGAATGTAGAACTATCCGGATGGCTCTTACCAATAATTGCTTGTGGAGATTTAAATATTCACTTAGAGGTAGGTAATAATAGTATGGGCGCTCAGAGCTTATATCAGGGCCGAAAGCCCAAAGTATGGAAAGCTTTAAGGAGGTTAGTTATGGAACATGGGTTGATGGATGATTGGGAAAATATTAAAACTTCAGATCCAGGGTATACGTACTACTCTTTCCCGCATGCTAAATTAGTAAGATTGGATTACTTTTTTATATCACAAAATTTAATTCGAGGGGCTGAAATAGAATGCAAGCCCAGATTTTTATCAGATCATAATCCGTTAATCTTGTATATAGTAGCAATGGGGCCATCTAGTCCATGGGGTGTGTGGACATTTGACAGGAAATTGTTGGTTGACCCAGGATATATATCTTATATGAGAGTGTGGATTCATCAATTTTTTTACATTAATAGGAATACGGCGGATCCGGGATGGTATGGGACTCATTTAAAGCTGCGGTAAGGGGTGAAACCCTTAGTTATAGTTTGGGAGTACAGAAAGCTAGGGGCAAGGAAATTGCAGAGCTTCAAGAAAGATTAATAACAAAAGAAAGGGAATTAGCCCTTAAAATTGCTAGCAAAGAAGAAGTTACTCTCACCCAGACCCAGACGACGATTCTTAAGGCTAAAATAAATGCCTTTCTGAACAAAACAGTTGCAGCTGCTTATCAAAGTCGTCGATCAGAACACTATGAATATGGTGAAACAACAGGAAAATTCCTAGCTAGGCAGGTTAGACAAAAGGCTGTTAAGCAGAATATTTTGAATATAATCGACAGTAACGGGCAGAAACATGTAGAGGTAGAAGGAACTCTAGAGGTCTTTAAGGGCTACTATCAGGATTTGTATAGAGAGGATATAATGTACTCTAAACAGTTGCAAAAAGAGGCCAGCGGATTCTTGGGGGAATTAAAACGTACAAGGCTCTCTCCTGAGGAACAAAATATATTAGATGCACCAATTCAGATTGAAGAGATAATTGCGGCAGTGAGTTCCCTGGCAACAGGGAAAGCCGCTGGGCCGGATGCTATACCATTTGAATTCTACAAGTTTTTTTTAGCAGATATAAAAAGGGACATGCATAGTATTTTCTGTATAGCGCAGACAGGCCATGCGCCCCCAACGTGGAAATGTGCAAGTATTATAGTGTTAAAAAAAAAGGATAAACCAGCAGAGCTTCCCAGTTCGTATAGACCTATTTCCTTGTTGAATGTAGACGGAAAGATTTATGCCAAGGTTCTGGCTAGTAGATTGGCAAATGTAATAGTCAGTCTGGTAAGGAAACAACAACATGGATTTATTCCTGGCAGAGATACAATTGATCATATAAAAAGAATAATATCCATGTTTGATCTTGCAGAATTGCATCAAACAACTCTAGGACTATTACTTTTAGACGCTGAGAAGGCATTTGACCGTGTATCATGGAAGTTTTTATGGGACACTATGCGTTGGAAGGGCATAGGGAGTGGGTATATTACAGCCATAAAAGCCTTATATGCAGCCCCAAAAGCTAGAATATGCATCGCAGGTTTGGAATCAGGTATTATTTCAATTTCAAGGGGGACTAGACAGGGATGTCCCTGCTCCCCCTTGCTCTTTGCTTTATACCTTGATTCTTTCTTGCTGAGATTAGAAGAATGCCAAAATATTAAACCTCTATTATATCATGGAGAAACATATAAGGTGTTTGCGTATGCTGATGATGTAGCTATAGTGACGAGCAACCCGGAGGAAGCTATTAAGGCAGTAGAAATAGAGGCAAGAGAGTTTGGAAGATACTCTGGATATAAGTTGAATTCTGATAAGACACAGATAGTATGTTCTGAGCATGTTTCGCTAACAGACAAGCGCCTGGTATCGGAAGCGGTGTATTTGGGGGTTAAAATTACTCCTGTGGTTAATCGTCTGGTGGAAATTAACTGCGTTCCACTGTTAAGTAGAATAAAGAAGGATTTAGATAGAATGCATAATTTGCACTTGTCATTAGAGGGTCGCTGCAATGTACTGAAAATGTTGGTTCTTCTGAAAATTTTATACTTATTTCGGGCTATTCCCCTTGAGGTTACCAAAAAGTGGCTTAAGAGATTGGAAAAAATGGGGAATAACTTCTTATGGGGATATGCTAAAACGAGAAGGGCAATGAAGTACATGACACTTCCCAAGGACCGAGGTGGTTGGTCAGTCCCTAATTTCACACTGTACTATTATGCTTGTTTTCTTCAACATATGGATGAACTTATAAGGGGAAGTTCCAGTGGAGATGTAGAAGTAAAGCAAACTCCTATCTATGTTATGATGGCGGCTGGGAAGGCAAGCGGATGGTTATCGAAATTTGAGGAACCAAGCTATTTAAAAAAAGTAAGATTTAAGCCTTTCTTAGCCGCCTTCAAGGTGTGGGCTCAGATAAAACGGAGTATGGGACTGGGAAAGATTACGGCTTACACACCAATGAATTTCTCGGCTATTCCGAATTATATCTTTAGGGATCCCATACTAGCGTTTTGGCGTTCTAGGGGAATAATCAAAGTTGGAGATTTGTATTGCAAATCCGGATGTAAATCTTTTATGGAGTTGCAGTCCCAATACGGTTTAACTAGGACCCATTTTTAAAAGTTTTTGCAAATACGAAATTTTCTTCATTCTCAGAAGTCCGACAGGTCAGGGATGTTGGAGATTCTAGTAGTTGAGGCTGTTAAAAGTGGTGCCAAGATTGGCAAGTTATATACTTTACTAACTGAGTTACAATCAGATGATATGGTACATCAGAATGAGCGATGGACTGTACGGTTCGGGTTGGCTGGGGAATGGATGGACCAATCTTTAGTTATGGCTGATACAACACTTCTCTCAGCTAATCTGAAAACCCAACATTACAAGACACTGATGGACTTATATTACACTCCTGCAAAGTTGAAAAAGTGGGGGAAATCCTCTGGAATTTGTACTCATTGTGGGGAAGCTGAAGCTGAGATAACGCATATGTTTTTTGCATGCCCAATGTTGCGGGGAATTCTGAACGAGATAGAGGTATTACTCAGGAAGATTACGTGTGGCAATGTTCAGGAAACTGTTATGCTAGTAGTACTGGGGGTTATGGACTCATCTGAAAGTATGGAGCCCGCACTGTATAAAATAAGGCGATTTCTATTTTTAACAATGGCAATATATCGTCTTTGTATTGCTACAGATTGGATAAAAAAGAACCCCCCACGTTTGAGGGATGGCGCTCTAGATTACTTGCCACCTATAATATTGAATTAAGTCTTTATAAACTAAAGGGTCATAAGAAGAGGCATGGGGGGAACGAATATGGGCACCATTGACTAGATGGTTGGAAAATCAAGATATATTGTAAAAGATGTTAGCTGTTTTGATATGTGATGTATACAACTGTCTTCTTCCAGGCCTTCTTTCTCCTTCTTTGTTTCTTTTTTTTCTTCATGGATATATTATGTCTTCTTTTTCTTTGTATAGTCCTCCCCCTCTGACATATTAAAATTAAAATAAATAAAAAAACAAGGAAAAAAGGAATCAGTATTGGGTTACAATTCCCAGTTGTTAGACACCTTACATGGCCATCTTTGGAGTTATGATTGTGAAGCTATACATAGGTATTGACCTATGTACAGTGGACACTTAAAATAGCATCCATGCACTCACGAAGTCTGGTAAAATAGGCCTGGACAACTTAAGGGCATCTCTGCTAGTGCAGGAGTGCCCTCACACACAGTTACTTTGCACCCAGCCTGCAGGGTATGAAGACCTGACATATAGATGACTATAAGTGACCTGGTGCAGTGAAAATGTCTGTGAAATAGTGCTTGCACTTTTTGCACTTGGGCTGCAATGACAGTACTGAAGAAGTGTTTGTATGAGCTCCTTATGGGTGGCAAAATAAATGCTGCAGCCCATAAGGATCTCCTGGAACCCCAATGCCCTGGGTACCTAATTACCATATTCTAGGGACTTATAAGTGGTGTCCAGCTTGCCAATTTGGAGTGGAATACTGAGTTACCAGTAGGTAAGTACAAATTTGGAACCAGAGAGAGCATAATCACTGGAGTTCTGATTAGCAGGACTCCAGTGACACAGTCAAACATACTGACAACAACATTGAAGCATACTGACTAATAAGATCCTAGTGACACAGTGATCAAACTGACTAGCAGGATCCCAGTGACACAGTCAAAACACACTGACAAAGAGGCCAAAAATGGGGGTAGCCATGCTAGAAAGAGGCTACTTTCTCAAAACGAGTACCAACGATCTCATGCAGAGATCTGATTGGCTGCCAGCACTTTAGCCAGGAATTGTTGGCAGCCATTTTGAGACTTGACTTCAGCTGAGTCTCAAAAATGTTAAATAAATGAAAAGGGGGCAGAGTACCTTCATCCTACACCACTAGCATTGGTGGACAGGTCCCTCAGAGACCCCCCACCCCCGCCAGTCTAAAAAGCAATAAAACAAAAAATACCAGTGAATATCCTGACTATTCTCAAATTTCAGAGTGAATTAAAAACAAAAAGCAAGCACGGTCTCCCAGGCTTGTGTGTAATATTGCCCCCAGGTGGAAAAATAGGAGGGGGGCACATGGGGCCCCCTTCCTGGGGCTTACGAAAGCCCTGGTGATTGCCACCTCCCTGGGGCACCGTTTATTATCTAAGTAGCGGCTGCCCTTATGGCACCCCCATGCCCAGGGACCACCAACTCCCTGGGGCAAAGTTGTTAAAGTGATGCTGGGGGCCAACTGCCCCCTGCCCCCCGCAGCCCCAGGGACCACCACCTTCTCGGGGTACTGTGAATTATTTATGCAAGAGGGCCTGCTGGGCCCCTCTACACCCCAGGGACTGCCACCTTCCTGGGGCAAAGTTGTTAAAGTAATGTGGGAGCACCCTACAGCCTGAGGGGCTGCCACTTACCTGGGGCAGAGTGCTATACAGTGTGGGGGGGGGCACATGGCACCCCTGGCCCCAGGTACCAATACCTCCCCAAGGCAAATGGATTTAAATTAATGTGGGGGGGGGGCTGCGTGCCCCTCACCCACAGCCCCAGGGACTGCCACCTCCCCAAGGAAATAAATAAAATATATGAGGGGCCCCATGGCCTACTTGAGCCCTGGGACCCAATACCGCCCTGGGGTTAAATTCTAACAATGGAGGGGTGCCGTGCAACCCCCCCTTGTGGAGCCATGTATGGCCCTGGGGACCGCCACCCCCAAGGGCCGGCTCCTGCTACCTCCAGAGGTGCCCATCCTAAGGAGGTAGTTATTTGTTTTTGTTTGGTAGGAGCTGACAGCTCCCACCAAGCAAAAGCAAACATAACTCTGCTTTCTTCCAGCGGGAGCCGTCAAACAGCTCCTGGCTGCAGAAAGCAGAGTTTTCTTCTGTTTCCTTGCATGCAAATATATGTACAGGGTAGCTGATGAATACATTGCTCCCACAAGCAATTGTGCTATTTCAAGGAGCTCTCTGCTTGTAGAAGCTATACTGCCTCCCGCAGGATGTGGGGAGCCGGCTAGGACCGTGGGGGCCTTCAGGCTCCTCTTGCGGTCCTGTTACTTTCTATCTCTCTCTTTCTCTTTCTTCCATCCCATATAGGGATGGAACCACCCAAACCCGCACCGTGCATGCCGAGGCCTGCCTCTCTGAGTGTTAGAATAGGTGTGACAGGGTGTATCTGGGTGTGAAAGGGGCTGTAAGAGTGTCTGTTTGGGTGTGAGAATAGGTGTGTCAGTGTTTTAATGGGTCTGTGGGTGCGTTAGTGTCTGTGTGGGTCTGTGAGTGGGTTTGTGAGGGTTTCTGTGAGTTTTTGAGTGGGTGTGTGAGTGTCTGAGTGGGCCTGTGAGTGGGTGCCCGAGTGTCTGAGTGGGCCTGTGAGTGGATGCTTAAGGGCCTAAGTGAGAGAATGAGATTGACTGAGAGAGAAAGGTAGTGAGAGAGACTGAGAGTTTTTAGGCTTTGATGAATGATATACTAAGAATGAGATATTTCAGGACAAATCAAAAAGAAAAATGCATTTGTTATTTAAAGAGAGTGAGATCACCTTTCAGTACAACCTTAAACTTTAGAAGTTCAAAAGAAATTAAATAAGGGAAATGACCACAGGCACACCTGGAGTAGAACCATCAACTTTCAGTTTTAGGGTCTGTGACCTTAACCTTTAGGCTATAGGTGACTCCTTACTGTACTGTTTCCAGACATATCTATGACAGCCAACCCATACATGTGATTGGAAAGAAATGTGACTGTTCCATCACTAGAAAGGTTTAACAGTCAAAACACTAGTAAATAAACAAACACACTGCCAAGCAATACTAGGATTTGAAACCCCAGCCTACTGAGTGACAACACAGGACCTTGACCATAAGGCCAGAAGTGACTAGGAGAGGGGATCCAAGCCACCTGTCAATGCAGGGGTGCCTGCTAAAGCAGGGAAGTGACACCTTCATTCCAAGGGAGGTTCCTTCATTCTTGTGGTGCAGGCTGAAGACAGGCAATCCTCAGAGGATGCACGACCTGGAAACAGTTGCAGTTGCTGGCAGGAGCTGAAGTTACAATGGTGCAAAAATTGTTTTTGCTTCTTTTTTGCAGTTTGTTGAGTTCCTGGAGGGTGAAGATACAGTTTCTTCGGTAAAAAGATGAAGTAAAGGATGCAGAGGATTCCTGCTGGAGTCTTGCAATCCAAATCTGAAGAACCACCCAAGAGAGAGACCCTGTTAGCGCGTCAGACCTTAATAAGTAAACTTACAAGGGGAGGCAAATAGGTCAATTAACCTTTTGCCTCGTTTAAGAAGTTCTTACCATAGCTCCAGTACATAATCAATTCACAATAATCAATAATCATTAGTAATCAATAAAAATCAACAATCAATTAAGTCAGTAAATGTCACGCACCACGACTGGCAGGTCATGAATACCACACCTTTAGTAAACATTTAGTAAGTTTATTTCCCTTATATTAAAAATACTAAAGTCATGTAGATTAATCTCAATATCAAATGAAACACATATATGAACAATACTGGTTGTCCGAAGCGGCGAAAGAAACACAATCTAATCAAAGCTTGAATCACAACATATTCTAGTGTACAATGCAAATCAGTAGCAAAATCAGTTGCAATAAAGATATTACATACATAGAATTCATCAAGATAACTCGTCAAACATTTGTCCCCGTAATTCGTCAGTTGATTTTGAGTGCTCTCAACTAACGTCAGATTAGCATCACCATGTTGGGCTTCATGCAAAACAATTTAGAGAACAAATTTAGAAAAACATCTAGCTATGGATCTAATAAAACAGCGCAGTTGGCACCTAGAAAGAAAAGGCATAAAATACATAACATTCACATTTCGTCATATCAACCTATCCACGGTATGGGTCAGCAAGCAGAATCAGTCTTCGTCCTCAGGTCATCAATCGATCAGCAAAACATCAGGTTCTCAGTCAGAGAGTATAAGGCCCTTGACAGAATAAATCTTGCATCTCAGCATCTGGTCTCTCTCTAGTCTCTAGTCTGAACAATTCTCCTCTGTCACGTTGTTATATCAAAGTCACCTAAACTATCCCCTAATTGGTCAGTTAATCATACGTTTATACTCTACCCAATAATATTTCTATACCAAATCTATGAATTATAATATTTCACTCTTCTCATGAAGTTGATTGGTTCACTTAATGATGTCCTCATCATCCGGATCTTCAGGTAACAATATTGTTGCATCTTCAGCTCCAGTCAGGGTCTTCATTGTTCTCGTCCTGGGAAAGTACATCTCACACACGTTACAAGTAAATTGTTACTCTAGCAGGAACATCATCTCCTGTTAGTCGGTTCTCATGAAAAGCTTCTATTAAGCACTTTTAACAAGACAGTAGACATTTCACAGTTTAATTCACTCTGTCAGCATTTTCTATTAACTGCTAAGAAATACAGCTTCTGCATGAGCCCTGGCAAAACTATACTAAGACACGTGCTAGGTTAAGGCCTACAATTAATAAAACTGGAGCATACTTCATAACCCTTAATATGACATATTACTACATTAGTCTAATATATTTTCCATACTTCAAAAGTATTAATCATCAATTAGTACATTTCGTGATCACTGGTGGCCATTCTCTGATGTCACATATCAAAAGTGTGCATTATTTTTTTCTGTTACTTTACTAAATTAATCTAGTATAAATGTTCAATATTTCATAAGTATTACTTATTAATTAGTACATTTTGTGAAAACTGGTGGCCATTCTCCGAGGTCACAATTCCAAACACATGCATTACATTTCTCTACGTTATTCATTTTCTACATAATTCATTATTCAAATTACATAAACACTCATTAATAATTTCTCATTAAAACACCTACTCTAGCAATCCTTCCTCTGATGACTAAATGAGTCATCACACTAATTTCCACCCACAACGTTTATAATTCGATTTCTTCCAAATGTTGTCTTCTCCTTGAATCTTCCCTGTAAATTCTTTCCCTTTTCTTTTCTTCCCTCCTCTTATTATTCTTAGACCTTTTCAATGTAATCATTTTACATAATTTGCATAATCCCCATATTCCAATTAGATGGACCACAACAATTAGTATTCCCTCTAATATTTTCAATAGAACCCCATTCCAAATGTTGCTGAGCCAATGTCCCACTGAAGCAAACCCTTTGCCAACCTTTTCCCAAACACCTGGTTCTTTCAATTCTTTCAAATCAGCACTTGCATTAGTCAGATTAGTAAGCAAGTCTCTTATCTCTTTAACTACTATCGGGTGCATATGAACAACAATGCCTACAGTTCATCAGTCTACATACTCCCCCATCCTTCGCTGAAAGAATGTCTAAAGCATGACGATTTTGAAGAGTCATACCTCTATCCACAGCTAATTCAGCATCTATCAGGAGTATAGCCCCTGATAAAGTTGTCAGCATGTTATCCACAATAGCAGACAATTTTTGAATCTTGATCGAATTCAAGATGACTCCTTCTGAAGGAATCACCGCACCAAATATATCTTCCACTATCACAGAAGAGGACTCCCTCCTCTGTCTTTTATGATGTAATTTAGTGAATTTTGGAAACCTTTTCAAATCCTCCATCTGATAAATCTTTGGGAAAACTATCCCCAAATAACATGTCCATACCATCCTCTTGGAAGAAGGTAATATGCATTAAGTCCACAAATATAATATATCCTGGAATCGCAGGGTCCTGCCCATTCAACATAAATATCCATTTACTCTAAAACAAAGACATATGCCTGCAGTCACTCGTACCCACAAATAAAGCGGCCTATATATACAAAGCTTCCCTACGTGTAGTGCATCTAAAGCTAATTTCCCTTGCATTTTAATTGGACTGTAAGCATAATCATTCTTGTAAGTTCTTTTCTCTAAGCCGTTTTCTAATTTTTCTTTTAGAGCCTTTCTTCTGTCATCAGTATGATCTAAGAAGCTCTTCTCTAAAGGTGTAAGCAAGCATGTCAGGTTATTCTTATGCGCATAAGCTGTGCCAAAAGTCAATGTAGGGTCAAAGAATCCTTTATATAATACTATATCATTATCCTTAGCTATTTTATTCAATTATCTAATTACAGGAACAAACGAAACACAAGATCATGGTTCGAGTAGAAGTACTGAATATACTCCTGGTTATAAAACCTTGTTAGTAACAGACTACAACTTATCCTGTAAGTTAGCGGCAAGCTATGATATGTGACTCCTTCCTCGACTGATGATGCAATCTGCGTATACACAAAACAATTCTTTGCAGCCATTGTCTCAACTCACTCAATAGACGATAGAAAACATTAGAAGAAAGTTCTCCCTGCGCATCAGTATAATCATGCAAATATTTCTCATCTAACTTAAACCTCTCTAATGCTGTTAGTGCAGTAGTCATCTCAGAAGCAGAAGTATGTTTGGTTCCTTTCGCATCAAGAACAGACATACCCACAATCAGTACTATAAACAATATCCCACACATAATTGCCAATCCAATGCTCATGTATTTACAGTGCGTAGCATCTCTAACCTGCTTATCTAAGTCAGCCCTGATCTGTAAAGAATCAGAAAGCAGAAGGTATTTAGAAAAACTTGCATCAAAAATCAAAAATAAACAATTCTTCTTTCAGCAGTTCAGTTTCACTTCCAGGAACCCTTCTTCCTTGTCAAAATCGGTTAGCAGGTTTGTCAAAATCAGGTTATCGAAAGTCAAATCAGGTTATCAGTGTCTTTTCCGGTTACTTTCAATAGTCCCTATCTCACAAATGCTCTCTCAGATTGTTTCAACAATTCAATTTCTCAATTTTCTTCAAGTCACCTCAAAATATTGACCTGGAACTACTCTATCAAAACAAAAAGACATAAACTCTTGCTGCCATTCATTTGTAGTTGCATAAGCCCATTCAGGACCTGCCTATCTGCGACTTGCCAGTCTCTTTCTCTTCAACTTTCAATCACCATTCAGCTCTCCTTCACTTAGATCTTCTTTCCTCGTAGTATCTACTTCTTCCTCGATTGTTGGCTCGACAACCACCTACTTTCTTTTCTCCACTTGCGATTTCAGCCACTTATTTCCTTTCAGTGAACCTTCTGTCAGTATTCTCTTCAAGATTGAACTTGAACCCTTTTCTTTCTCTGTGGTGTTTTCTCTTGACGGACCTGCAACCGGTTCAGGAGGAGTCAGATCACTTTTACCTTGATCCACCTCAACTCCTTCCCCTTCTAGATCTGGCAATTGCTCTGAGTGTCTCTCAGAATTGTCTGCTTCTGGGAAAGCCCTCCTCGAAGTAGGCTCTCCTGCTGCTTCTGTTGAGACAGGTTCTCCAATACTGTCCTGAAGGTCTCCACCCTCGTCTCTCACAGGAGTGACTGAACCATCCTCAACAAGCTCAGATCCGGTCTCAGTTCCTCTTTGTTCTCCTTCCGGCCCTGAGACTTGTCGCACTGTTGTTGGTACTCTTAACAACGCTTCTTCATGATCCAGTGGACTTGCCACTTTCTTCGTGTGACTTGCGTGAATCCAGTTCGGGATCCCAGCACACATCACAGCTGTAGTAGTTGTTGGGACCACTTGATACGGTCCCTTCCAATGGCGCTCCAAACACGTCTTTCTCACATGCTTTCGGATGACAACCCAGTCTCCAGCTGTGCCATTGATCGGTGGCAGTGTGGTGGCCTCCACCTCCTGAGAAAAAGAGCGGACTACATCATCCAGACCGTTGCAGGAATCCAACACCATATCATCTGTAAGGTTGACAAGTGCATTTGCTGTCACCGCTGGTAATCTCATTGCTCTGCCCAGGAGAATCTCATGAGGCAACTGTCCTGTCTTCCTGTCAGGTGTATTTTTCATTGACATCAGCACTAAAGGCAATGTATCGGGCCATTTCAAATTCGTAGCTGCACACATCTTTGCAATTCTTGACTTCAAGGTACCATTCATTTGCTCCACTAATCCTGATGCTTCAGGGCGGTAACTGCAATGCAATTTCTGCTCAATGTTCACCTCGTTATTGAAGTTACATCCCCTATCTGATTCTAAAGAGATCAGAAACCCGAAACGTGGTGTCAGTTCCCTAAGCAGCAGTTTCGCTACTGAGAGACTATCATTTCTTTGTGTAGGGTATGCTTCAATCCAGACGCAAACAATCACCAGCACATATCTCAAACCTCCACACATAGGCATTTCAATAAAAACCATCTGCGTTTTGCTGAATGGACCTCCTGCTCTTCCAATGTAGCTCAAATTAACTACTGTCCCTTTTCCCGCATTTAACTGTTGACAAATGACACAAAGATGGCAAACTGCTTTAGCAACTTGTCTAAACTTGTGGTTGAACCAATCAATTTTAATCAGACAAACCATGGTATCCCTCCCAATGTGTGCCTGACCATGATAGCACCTTGCCATTTGAGACAACAGGCTATTTGGCAAGACCGATTGACCCTCCTCAGAAACCCACAATTCATCTTGTCTTTGAACACATTTGATTTTACTCCATGAACGTTTCTCCTCGTTGTCGACATTACTCTGCAAATATTTTAATTCTTCCAAAGTGTCAATTACTCTCAATGCATAATTCGTACATGTTGTGTCTTCTTCAGGTAACAGTTCCCACTTGTCCTTGAATGATATACAGTTCAATGCACAAAACCTTGCGACTTGATCTGCATATCCATTTCCCAGTGACACATAGTCCTGCGACTTTAGATGTGCACTGCATTTCACCACGGCAATCTTATCAGGCAATTGAATTGCATACAACAACTCCTTTATTCTCTCGTCATTTCTCACTGGTGATCCAGAAGAGGTCAGGAAACCTCTCTGCGACCACAATTGACCAAAATCATGAACTATTCTGAATCCATATTGGCTATCTGTATAGATAGTAACTCTCAATTGAGCAGAAACATGACACGCTCTAGTAAGGGCGACCAATTCCTCTACTTGTTCAGAATACACTCCTTGAAGTCAGGAAGCTTCTAAGGTGTCTGTAATCCTGCACACAGCATATCCAGCTCTCAGTGTCCCTGTTTGTCTCTCAGACATGAACCATTGACAAAGATAATTTGGTCATTCTTTTCCAATGGGGTATCTCTAATGCCAGGTCTCGGTTTTGTGCACAACTCAGTTACTTCGAGACAATCATGTTCAACATCTTCCTCTTTCTCAATTTCAGCATTTTCGATTGGAAGTAAAGTTGCTGGGTTCAGCACTGTACATATTTTCAGTGTCACATTTGGTGACCCAAAATACTCATCTGATACCTAGTCAATCCAGCACCAGGCAAGTATTGAGTTTTCGTCCTTGTCAGTAAAATATGAATCGAGTGAGGGACCATTACAGTCAGGGGATATCACATCACCACACCTCCACACTGTGAAATACTCTGACCAATTGCAGCCACTGCACGCAAACAACCTGGTAAGGCTGCTGCAACTGGGTCCAAAGTAGCTGAAAAATATGCTACAGGGTGATGAGCATTCTCCATGGACTAGAGTCAAGACAGACAATGAACATGCATTGTGCTCATGGCAAAACAATGTGAAAGGCATTGTGTAATCCGGCATACCCAGTGCTGGAGCTCTGCCCAAACACTCTCTCAGCGCAGTGAACGCTCTCATCTCTTCCTGATCTAATACTATGGGATCTGTGACTTCCTTATGAGTCAGCTTCTGCAATGGTTTGTAAATGACTGAAAAGTTCGGGACCCATTGGCGATAATAACCCACTATTCCTAGGAACATTCTGACATCTCTCTGTGTAGTCAGGGGACTTATCTGCAGTATCATTGTAAACCTTTCTCTAGATATTTTACTCGACCCTTTCTCAGTCTGGTGACCCAAATACTTCCCTACTTTCTGGCAGTACTGCAATTTCAGCGGTGACACTTTATGACCATATTTTCCCAGATGGTTCAACAGGGCAATCGATTCATACTTACACTCGTCCCTTGTCTTGGACGCAATCAACAAGTCATCAATGTACTGCACCAAAGTCGATTGAAATGGCAATACTAATGACTCCATATTATTTTTCAAGATCTGGTTGAACAAGGAAGGTGACTCCGTATACCCTTGAGAAAGTCTACACCAGCAATAGACTCGATCCAGGAATTTGAAACAAAAGAGAAATTGGCTATCCTCATGAAGAGGCACAGAAAAGAACGCTTGTGACAAATCAATGATCATAAACCACTCTGCATCACATGGAATCTGAAACATTATCACAGCTGGATTGGGCACTACGGGACAACACTTGACCACAATATCATTTATTGTTTTCAAATCCTGAACAATCTGAACCTTCCCACATGGCTTCTTCAAATCCATTATTGGGGAATTATGTGGACTGCTCAACACTTCTTTCAGAACTCCCTGCCTTACAAAATCTGCAATTATCTGTGCCACTTTCATCAGGACATCTTGTGTCATGTTGTACTGTGGAAGTTGGGGAAACACTGCATTGGCTTTAAGGTGACCCTGACTAGCTCCACTCCTTTAATTAGACCTACTTCTTTTCCTATCAAATCCCACACGTTCTCTTGTACTGTTCCCTGCAAATCAGAATGGAGCTCCTTCACTGTGAACATCGGGAAAAACTCAATCAAGGGGTACTCCTCATTTATAGTTTCGCACTCTGTTACTGGGGCTTGGTGTTCCTCATCATCACTATTTGTCTGAATCTCAATTCTATAATTTGAGTAAGTAATCAAACACTTCTTACACAACATATCCCTTCCCAGTAGGGATACCGGACTCGAGTCGCAGACCACAAATTGATGCAGTCCCTGGAAATTGCCAATCTCAACTTGCACTGGATCTGTGATCAGGTTTGTCAGATATTGGTTTGCTACCCCCAGAACCTGAACTCTTCTACCTGAAAGAGGTAAATTTGTAACTTCGGCACTTCTCACTGTTGAGCGTGTAGCTCCTGTGTCCACCAAAAATTAAACTCTGTGACCCATAACCTTTCCCTTCACATAGGGTCATCTCTGATCTACTTCCAAAAAAGTCACATGGTGCCTCATCTGAACTACCACTCATCTATTTATCATTTATTCCATACTCACTGTGTAACGGGAATTGGTGCACTGTGTTACTATTTCTGTCTTGTCTCTGACCTGTGACCTGTTGAGAAAGCATTATCTGTTGCTGCTCCATCGGAGCTTGAGTATCTGCACTTGCTGTCTAAGTACCATGGGAACCTGCTGCTGCATCGGCTGCAATTGTGACACTTGTGCACGGAGCATTTGCACCTGTTGAATGGGCTGAAAATTCTGCACTTCATTCACATTATTCTGAAAATTTGCATTAGGACCCCTTAGACGCGTTCCTCTAACATTTTGAAAAGAATTGATGTCATTACCTTGCTGAACAACACCTTCCTGCACCATCATCAGACCCTCCCGCTTCCAATGTCCCATGGCCCCGTAAATGTGACACAGCAATAGCTTCTTCATCCCCTGCACATTATTCTGAACCACTACAGTATTCAAATCTGGACCATGATTCATATTGCCTCCATGACCTCTACCTCTCATCTGGGGCTAAAACATTACATTTCCCTGCTGCTGCGGCATCTGTTGCACACAATTTCCTTGCACTCCTGTTTGAGCTGCTTTAATCTGCATCACCATTGTCTTCTCTTTCAACTTTTTCTGCTTCAACTCAGTCTCATCACTACAGTATTTTGCATACTGCAACACCTCATCGATCAGCTTTGCTTGGCAGCAAATCAAATGACATCTGACCAATCTCAGGTCTCAATCCTTCCACAAATCTGAGCACAAAATGCAGCATGTCTTTTGGCTCAATTGCTTCTCTTCCACTATACTCCTTAAATGCCTTCAACAATCTCTCATAGTACGCATGTATTGACTCCTTTGCTTCCTGCACTGTCCTGTCAATCCTCTACCAATCAATATTTTTTGGAAAAATCCTTGTTTTCAGAAATTTAATCACCTTATAGTAATATTTCATTACCTCAGGAGACAGTGCACCTGTATTCTTATCTCTCTCCGGTTCACTTGTTGGCCAGTCTACAGTCCTCTTACAGTTGACCTATAAGTCAGCTGGAAACACTATCTCCAGGAATGTGTTCAATTCCTTCCACAAACACTTCACAAGTTTCCTAAACCTGTCTGTCTGCTGATACCACTCTACTGCCTTCTCTCTCAATTTTGGATAATCATTCGTAAATGACAAAATGTTACTCCTACTCCAAGGGACATGGCAAAATCTTCACTGGATCCTTGTCCTGCTGTACATTCTCAGTCAGCTCCAAGGAATCTTTTTTCTTTTTGTCTCATTTCTTTACCCATCTGCATTCCCACTTGTCTAATGCTCCACAAACCTGAGCACTCTGCAGTAATTCTTAAGGTGTGCCTTCGTTCTGGCTGACCTCATGTGTTCGAAATCTTTTGCCTCAAAATCTAGCCTGTAACTCCTCTTCAAATGTTTCATCTTCTCAATTTCTATGCCATGTTTCTCTGCCAAATCTGCTAATCTCTGATGTACCTTGCTCACCTCTCTCGTAATCCTTGGGCACAAGTATCTCAACTCTGCCTCTGTGTAAGACTCTAATCTATTCACCCCCATTGTTCCCTCAACTAGTTCACCCACTTCCATGCTTAGTCTGACACAATTCAATTGCCCCTCTCCTTAAGAGGCATCCTGTGGGGTATTCAGCTTGTCTAACCATTCAGTCAACTGCTGAGCTGTCAGTCCCTGTAACTAAATGTTACTCGCTTGGACTGGTGGCACCTGCTGCACCACTGCATTTGGAGTTTGTGGTGTCAGTAATTTCAGGCTCTGACCTGCATTTGGTCCAGTCACGGCATCTGGAAGTGCAACAAGTGGACCAAGATCTAGCAATGACCTTGATCCATCAAAGGTCTGACCCATGGAAGAGACTACCTGAACTTGTTCATTATGTCCCCTCCTCATTAGACTCTGAGTCATTTCTCCCTGTTCACTCACAATCGGTTTCTTTTGTGCAAATAATGGTACCGCTGGACCAACAGTAATTGGCAGCGATATTGCATCCGGGGCTGCTCTGGCACCTACACTCTGTGGGAGAGTAACTCCCATACTCTGATTCGTTACCGGAGTCAAATCTTACTGTGTCCCTGTCATTGGCATACATCTCAGCATTACCTGTGGCTGCACTTGGGGCAACAAAATCGGAGTCTGCTCAGTCTGGACCAGCATTGGTCTCAAAACCACCTGCTCCTTGGGTACCACTAAATTCGAAGTTGTCATTGAAATAGGCACATCAGGATACATTCTCTGTATCTGTGGCAGCTGCATCTGTGTCTGCACATTAGAACTACCTTGCACCACATTCGGTGTCAGGTTAGCATTAACCTGTACAGGACTCGCTGCCTCCGCTACCTGTGTCGGAGCTGTCGGATCAGCACTAGTACTCGGACCACTCTCATGTACTGTATATGATGGTGGTCGATCTCTCAATATCTGTGTAACAAGATATTCAGCATCTTATTCCTCCTCTTCTGTTGAAGACCGTCTAGCTTCCTTACTCTCAGACGGACATTTCTTATTCTTCCTAGTCGCCTTCTTCCCTTCCTTCTCGTCCTCCTGTGTAATCGCTGGAAACAAGTTAACTCCCTGCAAAGTCTCTGATCTCCATCTTTTCTGCTCCCAATCCCATTTAGCCTCCACTAAAGTCTTTTCTACCCTTCATATTCTTCTCTCAAATTTCAATTGGTTTTGCTGTCTAGCTACCAGCTCCCAAACTGCTAATGCCTCAAACTGTGCTGGTCTCGGAAGGGGCTTCGATTCAACAGCGCCATCTGCAATGGCTCCTGAATCCTCAAATTAAACGTCCCCTTTTCTGTAAAATCTAGACTCCCATTTTTCTCAGGTCAACTTGCACCGTTGCTTTAGCCAAAGACATGGCGCAACACCTCTCCCTTCCACTGCAATGTAAGCCGGTGTATTCTCTGGCGATGTAGGCTCTCCTACACTCGCTTTAATGTACATATCTCCCCTTTGGGCACTCCTCAATGCCTTGAAAAACTTCATCTTTTCTACTTTTTGTTTACTCAAATCAAATCAGGAAATTACTTTTAATCCCAAGATTCCTTTCACCCACGTTGTCAACCAATTGGCTCTCACGGATGGCTGCCAATTAGTGCGCGACCCTTCTCACTAACCAACCTATCCAAGCTCTACTCTAATGACGTCACACTCACACGTACTGCGGCTGACAAAGTCTTGCGGCTCGTCCTTCTAAACTCAAATTCACACAAAACTAATGCAAAATATTGCGAGCACTAATCAAAAACTAAAACAAATCTGCTGGTTTACTACAGGAAAAGTAACACAATCGCTTCAGAAACCTTACAGATTTTCACTGATGGCTCTTTCGCACATGCAGCTATTCCTCTTTCTCGGTCTCCCAGATTTGCAAGCAAAATTCGGCCCGCAAATTTTACTCTCAGCTGATCAATGGGTCTCTCCTGGTGCACACAGGACTTGCCAAATCTCAGTTGAAATTTTTTCTCGCTCACTTTAATTCACACACTGACTTGTTGACCACGTCTGATCAACGTACTAAACCAGACAAATTATAACATATAACCAAGTGTCCCATACCCTTTTCAATATACTCCGGAGTCTGGATCCGTACATCAACAACCGCGTGGACAATTTTTTGGCACAAAGCGCCACACTCATGTGAAGTTCGACGACTTCCCTACTCTCATACTGCAGAGTATGCACATTCCTACTAAAACTTCATTTGGAGTACGCAAACTCCCTAAAATCCTCACAAACCTCACAATTCACCTGCAATTTGCATAAGCTGTGCAAGTGCAACCTATTTCACTCACTCTATCAATAGAACGCTGGAAACATACTCAACAACCATTAGCAGGATCTGGGAAAGTAATTCCTGGGCTTAAGGGGACATCATTTTCTATCCAATTATCATTATCGAAAAACAAATCCAAATCTTAATAATACTGTATCTTCAAAAGGACCAACTTCAAACTACTACCATAACCGTAACACCTATCACTCTGCACCAGACACCTATAGCAAGCTCTCAAAGAGACAAACCATCAGTCTGCTACCATAACTGTTAGCGCGTCAGACCTTAATAAGTAAACTTACAAGGGGACGCAAATAGGCCGATGAACCTTTCGACTCGTTTAATAAGTTCTTACCATAGCTCCAGTACATAATCAATTCACAATAATCATTAGTAATCAATAAAATCAACAATCAATGACGTCAGTAAATGTCACGCACCATGACTAAGAAGTCATGAATAACCACACCTTTAGTAAAAGTTTAGTACGTTCATTTTCCTTATACTAACAATACTAAAGTCATGTAGATTAATCTCAATATCAAATGAAACACATACATGAACAATACTGGTTGTCCGAAGCGGTGAAAGAAACTCAATCTAATCAAAGCTTGAATCACAACACATTCTAGTGTTACAATGCAAATCAATAGCAGAATCACTTGCAATAAAGGTATAACATACATAGAATTCAGAAAGATAACTCGTGAAACATTTGTCTCCATAATTCATCATTTTCAATATTCGTATTTTCAATATTCCATAAGTATTACTCAATAACTAGTACATTTCGTGAACACTGCTGGCCATTCCCCGAGGTCACATTTTTAAACGCATGCATTATTTTTCTCTATGCTATTCATTTTCCACATAATTCATTATTCAAAATACATAAACACTCATTAATAATTTCTAATTAAAACACCTGCTCTAGCAACCCTAACTGCCCTGAAAGGGGGATTGGTCAGTGTCAGAAAGTAGCCTCTTCCTAGCATGGTTACCCCACGTTTAGCCTCTTTGTTAGTGTGTGTCAGTGTGTTTTTACTGTCTCATTGGGCTCCTGCTAGCAAGGACCCCAGGGCTCATAGTTAAAACCCTATTTGTCAGTGTGTTTTGCCTGTCTCACTGGGATTCTGCTAGCCAGGACCCCAGTGCTCATAGTTTGTGGCCTAATGTGTGTGTTGTCAGTAGTGCTTAACTGTGTCACTGAAGTTCTGCTAACCAGAACTCCAGTGCTTATGCTCTCTCTACTTCCAAATTAGTCAAAATAGTTTAGTGACTTCATATTCCGATTCCAAATAGCACACTGGACCCCACTTATGAGTCCCTAGTAAATGGTACCTAGGTACCAAGGGCATTGGGGTTCCAGGAGATCGTTGTGGGGTGCAGCATTTCTTTTGCCACCCATAAGGACCTCAGACAAACCTTTCTTCAGGACTGCCACTGCAGCCTGAGTGAAATAGTGCACACACTATTTCACAGCCAATTTCACTGCACTTAAGTAACTTATAAGTCACCTATACGTCTAACCTTCATTTACTGAAGGCTAGGTGCAAAGTTACTAAGTGTGAGGGCACCCCTGCAGTAACAAAGGTGCCCCCACACTGTCCAGGGACAATTCCCCAGACTTCATGAGTGCGGGGACACCATTACACGTGTGCACTACATATAGGTCAATACCTAGATGTAGCTTCACAATGGTAACTCCGAATATGGCCATGTGAGGTATCTAAGATCATGGAAATGTCCCCCCACTCCAAATCTGGTATTGGGGGCCAATCCCATGCATCCTGAGGGCTCCACCATGGACCCCCAGTACTGCCAAACCAGTTCTCTGAGGCTCGTATTGCAGCTACAGCTTCTGCCACCTCGCAGACTGGGTTCTGCCCTCCTTAGTGTTGTCTTTTATTGTCTATAGGTACTGTATAACTATAGTGGTACTGCAGGAGCTTTGCATGTCTCCTAGTTCAGCCTAAGCTGCTCCGCTACAGCAACCTCTAGACAGCCTAAGCGGCTAGAACACTGCCTACATTTCACTAATAAGGGATAACTGGACCTGGTATAAGGTGTAAGTACTTTAGGTTCCCACTACAAACCATGCCAGCCTACTACAGCCAGCTACACAGGTAAACACCTATCAGGGGAGGGATCTGAGGTCACCTGCTGGCACTGCCTACTCGGATGCTCCCAGAGTGCCCTGCCAACTTGCAATCTAAGATGGCAAACCCCAGGGACACTCTGGAGGAGCTCTGAGTACAACCTGGGGTGGTGATGGACAGGGGAGTGGTCACTCCCCTTTCCTTTGTCCAGTTTCGCACCAGAGCAGGGACTGGGGGTCCCTGAACTGGTGTAGACTGGCTTATGCAAGGAGGGCACCATCTGTGTCCTTCAAAGCATTTCCAGAGGCTCTGGGAGGTTACCCCTCCCATGCTTGTAACACCTATTTCCAATGGGTCAGGATGTAATACCCCTCTCCCAAAGGAAATGCTTTGTACTGCCTTCCTGGGCTCGAGGTGCTTGAGCAACAGGAGAGCAGAAACCTGTCTGTGAGGTGGCAGCAGCTGGGGCTGTCTGGAAAACCTCAGAAGGCTGTTATGGCAGTACTGGGGGTCCTCTAAGGAGCCCCCAGAGTGAATGGAATTATACAACCAATGCTTGCAAAAGCCTTAGGGTATGATTCCAACATGCTTGATACCAAATATTCGAAGTTACCATTGTGAAGCTGTACATTGGTGGTGACCTATGTCCAGTACACGCTTAAAATGGCATCCTCACACTCACGAAGTCCGGGAAAATGGTCCTGGAGGTCATGGGGGCACCTCTGCTAGTGCAGGGGTGCCCTCACAAACAGGTACTCTGCACACAGCCTTCAGGGCTAGAAAGCCTGCATTATGGGTGACTTGTATGTGACCTGGTGCAGTGTAAATGGCAGTAAAAGGGTGCATGTACCATTTCACACAGGCTGCAATGGCAGTCCTGTTGAAGCCTTTGCATGGGCTCCCTATGGGTGGCAAAATAAATGTTGCAGCTCATAGAGATCCCCTGGAACCCTAATGCCCTGGGTACCAAAGTATTATATACTAGGGACTTATAAGGGGGCACCAGTATGCCAATTGTGGATGGAATACTGGATTACCAGTATCCTATAACCATAATTCAAGGGAGAGAGCATAACTACTGGGGTCCTAATTAGCAGGATCCCAGTAGACACAGTCAAATACACTGACAAACAGGCAAAACATGGCGGTAACCATGCTAGAAAGAGACTACTTTCCTACACCCCCTTCATTCTTTAGTTGTAGCCCTGGGGATGTGGTGGTCCCTGGGGGGTTGTTCGGCCTTCCCACATTGTATTTCTTTAAAGCCCAGGGAGGTGGCGGTCCCCGGGCCTAGGGGGGCGCTGAGCACCAACTGCATTCAAAATGTCAATGCCTCCGGGACCTAGCTCACCCTGGGGCTTCTTAAAAACAAGAGCAGTTGCTTGCTTTTTATTATTTTTTTTTTTACATTTTTCCAGTAAATTTGGACCATCGTCACAAAATCTCTGCAAACATTTTTTTTAATAGTGTTTTTTTAGCCTTGGTGGGTCCCTCTGGGATCCAAGTACCAGAACTAAGGGGTCAGGGTGATTCTACCCTGCCCTCTTGCTGAGTCCTATAATCGCTGCCAACACTTCCTAATAAAAGTGTTGGCAGCAAAACAGAGCTCTGCATTTCCCTGCACAAGCTACTCATTATTCACAAAGTTGTCACAACCAGAGATATATAAATTTTTATTTCCTTTAATTTCTCAAAAACTACTGAAAAGATTTACACCAAATAACCAAAAGCGTAATCTGAGTACTGAAAGCTAGCTTTCTGCCAAATTTGGGGTATTTCTGTCCAGTGATTCGGGCTGTAGTAATGTTCAAAGGTCCTAAAGGAATTAACATAGGAAATGCAAGTTGTATTACCTCCCCCCTCCTTTTTCTTGGCCCCGCTTGGCAGATCACCCTGAAACTTTCCGTACACAACAAGAATCATTGAGATTATTTTTTGGAAACTTTTGTGAAGATGCGTCAAACGATGCCCAAAATATAGGCAAGACAAAATACGCTTTTTCTATTTGTTTTATCTTTGAGATTTCATGGAACAAAATAGCTGACAGCAGGCTTTGTCATGGTGCAAAAGCACCCCACCCATTAAGGCTCATTGGCGTTAAGATATGTGTTACATAGCAAATAAATCAGGCCTACCACCTTTGTCACAACTTTTCATGATAAACACATCAGACCTATGGCATCTGAAATACTTTTTCCTAGTGAACCAATCAGTCCTGTAGCTGTTATCATTGTCTTGTCACCATAAGTAATTCAGGCCTGCTGCATTGAGATTAAGCTTTCCCACAAGGTAACCATCAGGCACACAGCCATACAATTACAACAATAAACACAATTACAGTTATAAAAGCAAAATACTATATTTTTTATAGTGGTTTCACAAAGATTCTCATAGTACAACGCATCTATACCCATGGCATGTCAGAGGGGGTAACCAGCACAAAAACTTGCCTATTATGGTAATCTGTGGCATTCTATGTAACACCATACCTATTTGTGGGCTATTATACAGAGTAATGACAATCCACCCTTAAAAGGCCTATTAACTTTTACATGTACTTTTCACAATCAATATGTCAGGTCTACTGCCTTTATCGTGACTTTTTGACATAAAATATTCAGGATTATAATCCTTATCATTTGTCACCATAAACAACTCAGACCTACTGTGTTGGGCTTAAGCTGTTCCACAAGTATACTGTAATATGTTACAAATATGTACACAATTATGGTTGTCGAAACAATATAAAATCCCTCCTAAAAGAGGCTAATAAGGGTTATTGTCGTGTGCATACAGACCCGTGGTTTAGCAAACTCAGACCTACTGTGTTGGGTGTAAACTGTCCCACAAGTATACAGTAATATGTTAAAAATATATGCACAATTATATTTGTCAAAACAATATAAAATCGCTCCCAAAATAGGCCAATAAGGGTTATTGTAATGGTCATCCTGCAGCAAACTCGCAGGATGCAACAAATTATTTGTCTTTGAACTGAAAACTTTGCATTGGGATAAAACAGTGCACAATATGTCCATTGCAACAGAATTTAAATCAGACCTGAGTTAAATCGAAATCATTAAGGAATTAGGATTAATGAACTAAGGGTGGATCACTAACATTTATTTATAAACACTAGTAGGTGCCGCAATTGAAAATCATTTTGTTTCTGAAAGTATCTAAAATGTGTTTTAATCTCTCAAGCTGTTTTTATGCCACTCCATTAACATATTTTGGTTGCAACTTTGTTGGCTGACAATGAAAAATAGTTGTAAAACTATAGTATAATATTAGCTGTATTGTATAGCGCCAATACAGTCTTTCATAATACAAAGCATGTGGTACAATGCCTTCAGATCGGTTTCCTTGTAAGGTCTGTCCACTTTTTTAAAAATCCATATTTTAAAACTGCTTGAAAATGGAGTTTCCTCCTGAAACCTCACCCCAATCCACTCCAGTCCAGTCCATTCCAATCCAGTCTGATTCACCCCACTCATTCTGATCCACCCCACTCGAATCCAATCCACCCCACTCCAGTCAAGTGCACCGCTACCCAGTCCACCTCACTCCAATTCACCCACACCACCCCAGTCCATCCCACTCCAATACAATCCACTTTCATCCACCTTAATCTACCCCACTCCAATCCAGTCCACCCCTGTCCAATTAATGGACCTGACACCAATCCAATCCACCCAGCACCGATCCAACCTCATTCATTACACCACACACCAATCCAACACAATCCAGTCCAACCAGACCAATCCCAATCCAGCCCAATCCACCTCACTCCAGTCCAATTTAGTCCATGACCTCCACCTCAGTCCAATCCACCCCAGCCCTATCGCTCCAATCCACTCCAGTAAAAACAACCTTCCCCAGTCTAACACACTCACTCAAATCAACCCCAATCCCATCCACTTCACCCCATTCCAACTCACCCTACTCCAATCCAATCCACCGTACACCAATCCACCCCTCTCTACCCTAATCCAATCCACCACTCTACTCCAATCAAATCCACCCCATTACCTCAATCCACTTCAACTCACTCCACCCTATTTCACTCCACTCTACTGTATGACACTTTCTGCCACTGAACCACTGAACTCTATGCAACTCTACAACACTCTGGTTCTCCTACCTCACTCTACATTTGAACAAATCTACTCTACGACACTCTACTCCCTCACTCCACTGTAACACTCCACACCACTAACTTTTAGCCATGCTAAACAGCAACCACATTGGTGTACAACATGGTAAACAGACACTGCCAAAGCCAATTGCTCTTGTATAGGCAAGACCTATTGGCTTTGCTAATGCTTGTTTACATATGTGTCCTGCTTGGAAATGTAAATCCAGGAATAGTTGTCCGCTGTCCCTTTAAAGCCACAATTTCTGTGTATTTAGCTAATTGCAAAGGGTCACAAATTTCGACCTTCCCAATTAATATTCACTCAGCAGGTTGTTTTGCTACCCCCTGTGAATGGACAATTTGCAATTTGATTAACTACTTTATATGTCACATTGCAAATAGAATTTCTGTTCGCAAACCATTTAGTGCAAGAATTGCACATCCCTTTTTTGCGAGTGGAAATAGTACAATATACCTGAAATATTTAACATCAATGTAATTTACTTTTTCTAGGAGCATCCGTTCGGCAGCATTTGGGGCCCCAAACGTCAAGTTGAAGTGGACCCCTTTTTACATTCAGCAGGCCCTCTATACAGCCTTTCCAGGTTTTGTTCTGGCTTACATTCCAAAGACACTGCATCACCATTGCAGATTTTCTAATGCTTCCTTGTATCTGTTCCCGAAGGTCAGTATATTAGCTGCAGGATTCTGCTTTTCATCTGCTTCGCTAAAACGTGTTTATCTGAGAGCTCAGAAGTAATATGAGAGCGAAGAGTACTCATGCTGTTCTGTTTGCGTCATACTCGTTAAATGTTGGTAAATGTTTATCGCATTGCTCATTAAGGATCAGAGATAAACAGCGCCGGAGAACATCTAATCATGTTGTAGGGCACAGTACCTCTTCAAGACGAGAACATGGTTAAGTGAAAGACCTAGCATAACCTGCGAACATGCCGTTTGGTAATTAGTGGAACCGGGACACAAGATATAAAGCTTTCGAGAAAATTGGAAAGGATCAAATTCATAAGCGGGAACAGACTGACACTTTAAATGAGAGACGCTTTTTCATTTTTAGGTTATCTTAGTGTTGTGCACTGCCTTCAACCACCGCCAAAGGAAGCAACATCAGAGGAGCACGGGAAGTGCACCCTCTACATCCATTAGAGTAGCAATGGAACAAAGTAAAAAGTAACTTCTTGTTTCAAACATTATTGGTGGTTCACAATATAGAGGGCAACCTAATTCTAGAGATCTCAGAGAAGGTATGCCTTTGAAACGTGTGGTTTATAGAAGTTATTTTCCATTTCATTCTTGAATAAGAAACATCCTTACAAAAGAAACCTGAAAATAGACTTGCAGGAACATCTTTTTGATTGTTAAGTCATTTAGCGATTAAAACAATAACTAAAAGACCACATTGGTTCGTTTTGAATATAGTATATAGCCAGCATGATCAGAGGTCCCAGTGTTAGAAAGTGGGTTTCTAATTGGCAGAGGTATGCACCCTGCCCAAGGAGGGACCACAATCCTAGTCGGTGCTCACCCTCTGGTAGTTTGGCATGGAGCATGAAGGCTTAACTTAAGAGGCAATGTGTAAAGCATTTTGCTACACTTGAAACAGTAAAACAGTAATAATCCACGCCAGGTTTAGACAAATATTTCTTAATTTAATGAACAAAACAAATTCAGAGCTACAAAAATCCAATAAGTAGAAGTTGAGATATGAATTTTTAAAGAATATCTGTAATTGCAGTGCTTTAAAGAACAAAGGCGGTCATTCTGACCGCGGCGGTCGCCGCCCACCAAGCGGTTACCGCCGAAAGACCGCACCGCGGTCAAAAGACCGCGGCGGCCATTACGGCTTTCCCGCTTGGCCGGCGGGCGACCGCCGGAAGACCGCCGGCCGGCCCAGCGGGACAGCCCCTTCAACAATGAAGCCGGCTCGGAATGGAGCCGGCGGAGTTGAAGGGGTGCGACGTGTGCAGTGGCACCCGTCACGATTTTCACTGTCTGCTAAGCAGACAGTGAAAATCTTTGTGGGGCCCTGTTAGGGGGCCCCTGCACTGCCCATGCCAGTGGCAAGGGCAGTGCAGGGGCCCCCAGGGGCCCCACGGCCCTCGTTCCCGCCATCCTGGTTCCGGCGGTGGACACCGCCAGAAACAGGCTGGCGGTAAGGGGGTCGGAATCCCCATGGCGGGTTCCCTGGGCCAGCGGGAAACCGGCGGGAAACCGGCGGCTCCCCTTTTCCGACCGCGGCTTTACCGCCGCGGTCAGAATCGCCAAGGAAGTACCACCAGCCTGTTGGCGGTACTTCCGCCGCACCCCGCCATGGCAGTCATGGACCGCCAAGGTCAGAATGACCCCCAAAGTGCCAACCAGGGCTATCTAGACTGGGGGAAATCCAAGAGTTCGGGCTGACCGTGATAGAACATGGGTTAGCTACTGGTACCAATGGTGTCTCGCTAAAACAGTACCTTGTGTGGAGGGTTGTATCGGTATCGAAGATCTGATGCAACGAGAATGGGAGATGATGTGAAGGCGATGCATAGGTTCCGATCCACGCAGTCCAGGATGCATCATCATTGAGCCATGCAGTTGTTGGTGAGATGTCATTGAGGTGCAGTGTCAAACCCTTTACAGTAGATACGATCTGTCATTGTCCAGACACATAGCCGATGATGCAAAGGCGGTGCATGGGGGCTGATGGTGATGTGTCGATTCCGAGCCTTATTGTGGGTGCTGCAGTGCCTTCATTCTCATTGGCAGCATCGATGCGTCAGTGTCAAAGAGAAATACAGCAGATCCAATCAGTTTAGTGATAACGGAACAAGGATTTCTGTAGAAAACAACTGCAGAAACTACTTCCAAGGTCGAATGAAGTCTTTGATGCCCCTGGGACTTCAGAACAGGAGGCAAGCCAGCAAACTCTTCGAGTCACTTTGGTCCTTTTCACCCAGTCAAGGAGGGCAGCAGGCAGCAGATCAGCACATGCAAAAAAGCAGTCCTTCCATGTCAGCAGTCCAGCGGAGTAGCAGTCCTTGTATCCACAGGTACAAATGTGTACTGATCTGAAAGGGTCTGAAGGCCAGTTTTGATACCCAGGGGTACCTTTGAAGTGGGGGTGACTTCAAAGAGGGAATTTTAAGTTCACTAAGGTCCTCCCTTTTGCGCCCTGGCTCCAGACACACTACAGGGGAGTATGCAGCTCTGTGTTGGGACAGACGCAGCCCTATTCAGGTGAAGGTGTCAGCTCCTCCCTCCCATTCAGCCTGGTGATGGCCCATTAGGTACACCTCAGCTCCCTTTATGTGTGACTCTGTAGAGGGACGGCACAAAGCCTAACTTTCACCCAACCCAGACATGTTGGAGGCAGGCAGTAGACACACAGGGCTCAACAGCAGAAAAAAATGTCAACTTTCTAAAAGTGCCATGTTTAAGGTTGTAATCATAAATCCAACTTTACCATTAAGGAGGATTTATTATTTCAAGTCCTTAGGTACCAAACAAAACAGTCCCACTCCTTCTCACTCAGGAATTGCACTTAATAAATGTATTACGGAATCCTCAAGGTTATCCTACGAGAGGGGTAGGCCTCACTGTAACAAAAACAAATTTGGGAGTTTTTCACTACCAGGACATGTAAAACTAAAAATGTATGTGTGCTACCTTTACGTACACCGCACCCTGCCATATGGGCTACCTAGGGCCCACCTTAGGGTTGTCTTATGGGTATTTAAAGGAGAGTTTAAAGCTTGGCAAGGGGGTTTTAAATGTCAAGCTGACATGGCTGTGAAGCTGCACATACAGGCTCTGCAGTGGCATGCCAGAGACATGTTTCAAGGGCTACTTAAGTGAGTGCCACTATCAGTGCTGCAGACCCACTAGTAGCATTTCATTTACAGGCCCTGGGCACATACAGTGCACTTTAATAGGGACTTAAAGGGACTTATATGCAAATGACATAATGCCAATTGTGGATACAGCAATGTTCCCATGTTTTAGGGGAGTAAGCACATGTACTTTAGCACTGGTTTGCAACGGTAAAGCGCCTGTGGTCCTGAGGCCAACAAAAACAGCAAAAGTGAGACAAGGCAGGCAAAAAGTTTGTGAGAAGACCATCCTAAGGCTGTCAGATCTAACACCCAGTTTGTATTAATGTACTCACTGTCGCTTCTCAAGTGCTTGTTTGGCCTGTACTGGTCCTGTTGGAGCAGGATGAATGCTGATTTGCAGATGACTGGGTCTAATCTGAGGTTGCATGGTGAGCAAAATAATGAACGTCTTGGTATTTAGCCCTGAGAAATTACCAGTAGCTGACGTTAATTCAACCATTCCACCCAAGCTTTTTTGTTTACTTCAGTGCCACACCCTAAGAGTGATAGGTATGCCTAGACATGGGTTCTGTACTCATTGAGCCAGTGGAACCAAGTTGCGTCTGACCAAAGAGGCCCAAATGGACCCAAAGTAGTCTTTGGTTCCTTCTATTCCGGTTCAAAGAGTACCTGGCTTGGCAGTTGCAGCTGAAAAGTTGTCACTGAAGCAGAGTCAAGACTGATTCGTTTATGGCTAGATCCTAATTGAAGCATCATGGTGTACAAAATAATGAGGGATTGGGATGTGGCCCAAGTGATTACCAGTGTCTGAGAATAATTCAAGCATTTCATCCATCAATGTTTTGGTATACTACGGTGTGTTGCCCAAAGTGGGACAGGTGTACCTAGACGTGGGTCCCATGCACACTGTTCCACTAGAACCAAGTTAAACCTGACTGATGAGCCCTAATAAGTGCAACATCGGTGCTGAGTTGCTTGTGTTCCGGTTCATAGAGGACCTGGAGTGGCAGTTCAGGCTGGACTGTTCCCATTGGAGCAGAATTAAAATTGATTTGCAGATGTCTCGGTTCAAACTGCAATGGCATTATGTGCAAACTAGTGATTGATTGGGGTGCAACTCGTATGTATACCAGCAGCTGAAATTAATTTAAGTACTCCATCCATCACTTTTCTGTATACTACAGCATCTTGAGATATGGGTGACCCTTTCTGGAAGCCACAATGTCACCACGCCCTAAAATATGTGGTAGGCAAATGTCGTTGGAAAAATGCCATATTCTCAGGAAGAAAAAAACAAAGGCGTAAAAAAACTTATTGCTGGGTGAAAACTCCAGCTGATTGAAGAAGCCAAGAATCAGGAATACCATAGTGGAATTACACTGAAGCATTGAGTAAGGATCTAGAAAGTCAGTGGACAGAAGGCACAAGAAGAGTAGACAGTGGTGAAGAAGGAAAGGAACAAAGATGGAAACTCTGGATACAAAAAGACTGGACAAACCTTGGCAGCAGATTGAACAGAGTTGTTATATGAGAACTCTACTAAAGGTAAATATTCTTCACAGTTGTTTTGAGTGGCATTATAGAAACATCTCAGATACTGTTCAAGGCTCTGGTAGACCCTCTCAGTCTGTCCATTAATCTGTGGATGGTAACCCGAGGCAATGCTTGATGTATACCCAGAGTAGAACACATGTAGCACCATAACGCAGAAATATATTGAGATATCCTGTCTGAGAATATGGTGACAAAGCTTCCATGAAGACTGCCTATATTGGTTAGATCTTTCCATTATGCTGGCTGATGGAAGCTTCCAGAACAAAAAAATGAGCTAGCTTGGAAAAAGGGGCTACAGTGACCTTGAGCACTCGGTTTCCTTCAGAAGGTGTTCATGCTGCTGTGCAACATGTAAAGAAAATTTAGAAAACCAATAGATCTTTCATAGGCGAAACCTGTTGGCTTTGCCAATGCTTGTCTGCAAAGCTTCCCCGTGATTCAATGCAGCTTATTTTAATTTCCTCAGGAAGATTAAAGTGAAGGCAAACCACAGCAGGGGATTATGTCAAAAGTTCATAGTCTTGCCTACCCCTTCCACAGAACAACCCATCTTTGATGAGGCACACCAGCCCACTTCCAGCAATGCCCTTTGACATAACAACCTCGTGTAACACACTTTGGTCAGAACAGGTCTGTTTGTGATATTATTTTTATGTTAGATATTTTTGTTTAGCAAAGTATTCACCATATTGGTACTCTGATTTGTCTTCTGTTGGTGGTGGTGGGTTTTCCCACGGGGTAAAGGGCGTGTTTGTGGAGTGTGATCATTAGATGTCATCTTTTAGTTATACAATAGTTGTCACCCTGCTCCTGAATTTACAATGTATTTTGTAAGAAAACATATGTATTGGGATGCATTTTCCTATTGGTTAGTGTATGTAACTGCTTTAAATCTTAAATCGGAGTGGACTGGTCTATGGTTCAAGCTATTATGGGCAGAGGAGGAAGACAAGCAACAAAGGGGCTAGCAGCAACAGGGGCTGGTGGACCCGATACAGTACAAATGATGGCATAAGCTCACAGCCCTTGCCCATATGGAATATCAGGTGGTGCTGTGAAACCTCAAAAGAGGGGCAGTCATGCAGCAGGTCACAGCGCTGCTGAGCAATGAACTGGAGGCCATTTTGTAAAGGCACACAAGATGTCATTATGATAATTGCTTACATTGATCAGTGAACATTCTTGTTTCGATTGGAAAAATATGTTTTCTGGAGAACTTTCAATCCACTTTCATATTGGCAAAGTTCTTGATGCACTGCCTATAAGCATTAGTCTGTTCCAAGAAACTCTGGGTCTTTTTGATGGACTTAGGAGCTGGCCAGTTGAAGATGGCAGAGATTTTATGACATTCCATTAATAATCCACTCGCAGACAGGCAATACCCCAAATACTCCACTTCTGTTCTCTCAGATTCACACTTCTCCACTTTATAGGATAGATGGTTTTCCCTGAGATGTCGAAAGACAGAAGGAACATGAACTTGATGCTCTTGAAGGGAAAAAGAGAAGATCAAGATATTGTTCATGTACACAACAAGAAACTCGTTCATGACATCAGAGAATATTCTTTTAATAAATCTGTAAAAAACTCATAGTGTCCAAAGAGTGTCTGAAAGACCTTCTCCAACTCATCACATTCCTTCATCTGGAGCAGGTCCTAAGCTTCACAGAGATCTAACCTCATGAAATATTTAGCACCCTGAATGGACTGATGATATATTTGATGAGGAGAAGAGGATAACGGTCATTAATATGGTCCTTATACAATTCACTGTAATCAAAATAGAGTCTTACCTTTTTGGACCTTTTTTGAATGAAGAAGAGGGGAGCATCAGCAGGAGACCTTAATACATTTTGCCCCTAATATTTCTTCAGAACCTGCTTCTTGTTCATGGAAAAAGAATGTATCCTACCATAGGTGTGAGAAAAATGTGTTTGCTGGGTGACTGGGGTGTGAACCCTAGTTAAGCAGCAACTACAATTCTTGTTAGGGTGAGGCACAAACAAACCCTCAAGTTAACCTGTGCTCACCCTACGGTAGCTTGGCACAGAGCAGTACGGCTTAACTTAAAGGCAATGAGTAAAGCATGTGGGAAACAATTCAAACAGTAAAGTAGTGAAAACACCCCACAAAAAGAACAGGGTAGAATAATCAAGTAGATTTTAAACAATAAAACAAGATCACAACAAAAATCCAATAAGTAGAACTTGAGTTATGAATTTGTGAAGGTGAAAGTGTAAAATAGCACTTAGAAGCAAGAAGCCCCAACCAGAGACATTCAGTCGCACTGGACTGGGACAAAGTCAAACATTTTAGTGGAGAAGTTCGGTCGCACTGGCCTGGGACAAAGTCAACAATTCAGGCCAGGTGCAATGGGGCGCAGGCCGGCTACAGAAACCCAGGTAAGCCTGCTGAACTGAAGTACCTCAAATCCTGTTTGTGGAGCTTTAGGTTGGCCCAAAGCAGAGAATGGGTCGCTGACGAGAATGCCATCAACGAGGCATGTGAGTTGCTTGCGTTGGGGAAAAGTGTAGTGCAGTGGCGGTTCTGGAGATGATGCGTTGGTCCCAAAATGCAGGGTGCAATGGTGATGCAAGTCTGGTTCTGTTGGTTTTGACCTATGCAGTGGCAGTGATGCCTCAGTTCAGTTGCTCACAGCAGCACTGATGCATTGGTTCTGCTCCTGCAGCAGAGAATGTGTTGGGTCTGCCAGAGCAAGCACCTTAGGCTCACTTCCAAGGGTCCAGGTCTAGGGTGGCACCACTTGGCAGAGCAGACTCACAGTGGCAGAGTCCAGGTGCAGGAGGTGGGTGTTTGGAAGCCTTTTATGTCCCTGATACTTCAGATCAAAAGGCCAGCCAGCTTGCCCTTGGGGACACTCTGGGTTGGAGGCATGCAAGGCCAGTCCTTCTCAATCCCAGGCAAGAAGACAGCAGGGAAAGATCAGGACAGCAAAGCAGGAGTCCAGCAAGACAGCAGTCCATCAGAGTGGCAGTGCTTCAACAGCACAGCAGTCCTTCTGCCTGGCAGAGTATACACAGGTACAGAAGTGTACTGAAATGATGGTGCCAGAGACCCAGTACTTCTACCCAGTTGGGCATTTGAAGTGGGGGATACTTCAGACATGCCTTGGAAGTGCACAGAGTCCCTGCCTGTCAGGTTGTTGCTCCAGACTGACTACAGGGGGCTATGCAGCCCTTGGTGTCTTGACAGAACACAGTGTATTCAGGTGTGAGGCTGTTCCCAGCTACTTCCTCCCATCCTGCCCAGGATGTCCCTTCAAGGCCCATCAGATCACACCTAAGCTCCCTTTGAGTGTGACTGTTTAGGGGGAATACACAAGGCCCAGCTGTCATCTCACCCCAGACATGTGATCAGAGACAGACAGTAGGTACCAAATGTCTGAGATAAGAAAAAGCTAATTTTCTAAAATTGTAATTTTCATAATTGCAATTTAAAATCTGACTTCACCATAAATTGGGATTTTAAATTGTGATTCTAGGGACACCAAACTTGAGGGGATTCTCTCTACCCATTTTGAAATTACACTTATAAGGTGTAATAAAGTAACTCCAATCTCAAAATAAACAACCCGCCCATTAAAAAACCTCCTTCAACCCTGAGGAATGTCCAGAAAAAGTTGAAGGGCTGATGACAAGAAGATTGCACGATCTGGAGTGGATTGCTTGGTGCAAATATCAGGACCCCAAGGCAAGCCCACCCTGGGCAACATCATTGTATCAAGCTACATATTTATGATCCCCATAAGCCTTAAACCATACGCACACTTCTCCACCCGAGAGAGTCTTGACCTCCCCCTTCTGTTCTCTCCCAGTTTGGTCTCACTTAAAGAAGACCTCAGCACCCCAGCACTGAGGGAGAGTGTTTCAATTTACTTAGTGTGGTTAATGAGATCCAAGCCCACCAGGACTTGAAAAAGTGTTTTGCTTTATTTTGTGAGGGGTTTTTCTGTTATTAAGGCCAGTAGCGCCTCACACTGGCTAAACGTTGGTGGAATGGAAAAACTACAGGACTTGTCGAAATTCCATAAGATTTCTGCGAATCTTGGTGGTAATCTTGGGTGCTGTGATATTTTAACTACACACAAGCAAGTGCAATCTATCTGCCTCAAGAAAGTCAAAAGAGAAGGTTTTCTTCATCCTCACCCGAGAAGAATTTGGAATCCAGAAATGCTGTGCTGCACTTTAAATATGCAAAGAAAGAAAGGCAACATTAGTAAGCGCTTACCACTGCTTCATAGAGAATTTCAAGGTACAGAGCTGTTTACAATTTGGATTAAAGAACTAATTCACACAAAACTGCGTTATTCCCTAGAGTGTCAACATTGCAGAGAACTTGATTTGCACTAATCCTTTAATGCCATGTGTAAGTGGATATGCGTGTGTGATTATCAAGTACGATAATCGTAAAGAAGAGTTTGGACTCCATGGCACTGCGAAGTGTTGCTTAACACAGAAATGCATATATAGATGTGTGTAGAGCCAAGGTATCCTAGACCTTTGCTCCTGCGGTCTAGTGGAAACAAACAAGCACCAAATCACAATAAGCTTCTTCCCCCCAGCAGTATTCCCAATTCCCTTTCTCACAAACGCATGTCCACTTACACATGGCATTAAAGGATTAGTTCTAATCAAGTTCTCTGCAGTGTTGAAGTTACACACAACAATCCCCCCCCCCCAAAAAAAAAAAATATATATATATATATATATATATAAATATATATATATATATATATATATATATATATATATATATATATAGCTATAGATATATACCCCAAAACTCAAGGCCGACTCTGAGACGTCAACCTGACTCTTCACTGTAGGTACCATATCCTGAAGTCTCCAGCTGATCGCAGGTACATAATAATAGACAGGTGCACTTTAAAGACATAGAGGTAACTAGGACTCTAAACCTGACACACAGTATACTATTTAATCAGGCTAGTTGTTCTTTAAAGGTTCAACAACAGGGATAAGAACACAGTTGCAATCCAAAACGAGACTCTTCTCCATGGGCTAAACCATCTTTCCAGCAGTTATGCTACATTTCTGGAAGGAAACGTAGGGTGTAGAGCAGTGGGTCCATATCATCTCTGTGAAGCCAAGGTACAAGTCTCAGAACAAGTGGGAGGGAGTGGGATCCTGGGTCCTGTGACGTGAAGCATTGTGCCTCTGAACTTGGTTAGAGCATCAGCACATGTCCCTGATTGTGAAGCACCTGGTGGGATCGTTTAACATCAGGGTAGATAAGCTCAGTTGGTGGCGTCTGTCAGATCACAAATGTCAGTTTTATGCCGAGGTGCACAGGACATCTTCCAACAGTAGAGAGCGGCCTGGCTGGATCTTTTCGTGTCAAGATTTCTGTACACTGGAGTTTCCAAAATTGCTCTCTCTCTGAGATGCATTCAGGCTACAGTACAGCACAGGACTCCTGCACAGTTTTCTGCCAAGGCCTCTCCTGCCCCAAGTTCTGAAGAAGATCTGGAACAATTAGGACCAAATCATCCCAGTGGCTCTGGATAGTGACAAGGGAGTGTGGTACTGGGAACTTTTGGGCATGAGAATTCTTCCTTTTATCAGGTTACTACTGCAGAAGAATCTCCTGCTGCAGCAGCAATGCAGAGTTTTGCACCCAGACCTGCACAATCTACACTTCCATGTGTGGAGATTTAGCAGTGGCTGCTGACTGTATTCGGTCCCCTGAAGTTGTGTCTTTTATCCTTGGGTCTGCGGGTGCACCTACACAGTCAATCTATGTTGGACTCAAATTTGTGGCCTGGTGTGTACTCTGAAACACAGATCCCTTCCAAGCTAAACTGTCAGATATATTACTGTTTCTTTTTTTTCTTGATTCAGCCAAGACTTGCAGTAGCACGCTAAGAGGTTATCTGTTCCCTCTTTCAGCATTTTTGTGTTTGACAGACCAACCATCCTTGTTTGAATCACATGTTGTGATGCACTTCATTAATGGTTTGATACACATGTGCCCTTCCAACCGGTTTGTGATGCCCAATGGGATTTCAGTTTGGTCCTGCATTTCCTTATGTGTGCCCCTTTAGGCCAAGTGCACAGCTGCTCACTGTGTCATCTCACTTTCAAAACAGTCTTTCTCATTGCAAACACTTCAGCTCGTTGCATGAGTAAGCCCTAGGCTCTCTCTGTGCTATTGCCTTACACCAGCCTTTTAGCAGATAAGCTGGTGTTGAGGTCCAAGATAGCCTTCTTTCTGAAAGTTGTGACTCCATTTTGAATTGGGCAATCTTTCACCCTCAAAAAACTCCAACTCATCCCATGGTAGAGGAGGAAAGACTCAATCAACTGGATCCAGAGAGAGAGACCTGGGGTTCTATATTAATTACACCAAAGACCATTGAATGAATGATCAGTTATTTGTGTGATTCTCTGGCACAAACAAAGGCAAAGTAGTGCAGTTAAACAGAATCTACCACAGTAGATAGTCCTCTGCATTAAGACCAGCTGTACATTGGCCAAGAAGCTACTATTGTGTTGGCCCATGGAGTGCCTGTTCTTAACATCTGCCAGGATGCAAAGTGGGCTTCGGTGCACATGTTCACAAAGCACTACAGCCTTAACAGCTAGATCTTATGGGAAGGGCATTTCGTCCTTTTGGTCCTGAAAGACTTTTTGATCTAAGCCCACTCCACAGACCCTCCACCTATAATAGGTAGTACTTTGATATCTATTCTAAAGGTGAGGAATCTGTGGTTCAAAGTATCCATCAGAAGAACAAGTTACCTTCATTAACACTCTTTCTGGTGAATACTCTAGCTATGTACAGATTTTCATGTCCCTCACCCTTCCCCATTCTGTGGTGTTTGTCAAATAAAGAGATCCAAATTGGATGTCTGCACTCTGGTAACTCCATTCATTTTTTGGTGCTCTGTGATCACGAGCCAGGAAGGTGTCAAGCAAGAAGCTACTATCGGCTCACAGGGGTGGCACTTAAGCGTGGCTCCACTCTGTCTCTTCCATGGCCTCAGAGGCAACTCTAGGTTTGTCCGACTTTGAGTGCCAAGCTTGATGCACAATGAATCCATTAAATGAAGGCATCTAATCATTTGAAGCCATGTTCCAGAATTCAGCCTAGGTTAACTAAAAAAAAATTGGATTACAAAAATGCTTTTAAGTCCAAAGTCAAGCTTTAGATCTGGATGAAGCCCTGTGCCTAACGTACCCCTCACTTCAAGTGCCAGTCCTCTTTAGAACTTAACCAGGGAGCACGTGCAGCCTGTACCTGACCTCACCTCACAACCTGTTAACCATGGAGGATTCCTTGGTCCTGGTCTACTGAATTCCATAGACTTAGACTGGGGTTAGCTCCCCAATCTGAGTGCTCACTGACAACCTCAAGCCTGCTTCCCTTATGACCCCCATCACTTCCCCTAAAAACCTGCAGTGGACATCCTTCAAAGGCTTATCTCTTGTAGATCTCACCCACATACTCAGCTCCCTCAAAGCCACTTTTTGATGAAGATGATGTCTTACTTTCATCCTTCATCAAACCTTTTCGGGTAAGCTCCATTTGCGTATCAGTGATAACCTTCTTTGATGTGTTGGCAGCTCTTCAGTTGTTTGCAACTGAAATTATGTTTACAAATGTTTGACAAATTGCATACCAAATTGAAATATGGAACAAATATCCCTTTTATCCCACTTACAAATTGAAAATTCAGTGATCTGTGAATAGCTGAGTTTGCAGTCACAAAATCCTTTTGTACATCTGGCCCTAGATCATTTAACTTTGTATGAGTTCCACCAAAGCTCAAATCAAGAGTCAGGGTCTGATTTTAGACTTGGTGGAGGGAGTATCCTCTCCTCCAAAGTGAAGTTCCACCCACCTCATTCAGAGCTTCAGTGTGTAGATGGTAAAGACTATTCCATCTCTGCTGCCTACATTTATCTCTAACAGCCTGATGAAGTGAGGGCCGGTCGAGATTTAGCCATGTATCTTTCCATTGTATTTAAAGTCAGAGAACACCTGATAAGTTGTTTGCTTTCACACACCTCCATACAAAACATGGCAATAGGTGAATGCAAAAACCTTTAAAAGACCACTGTGCAAGGGGAAAAACTCTTAATTGATTTTTTTTTTATTTACAAAAATGAAATCCCTTTTTTTTTTTAAAACAAAAAAATGTTGAAAGTTTGACAGATGGTTACATCATGCTAACGGAGCCGTCTGTCAAACTTTCAATGCATTAACAGGAACTGTGTGATCGCATTACCAGGAAATGCAACTGATGTCCACTGGGCTGGCAGACATCTCTAAATTTTTCAGGTGGAGTACTGTCTCCACAGCAGGAGTAAAGTGCTCCACGATGGTGATGGTAGATAGCCTTTCCGCCAAAGTCTAAATCAGTGCCTAATTCTGCAGTAAATTACCCTTCCATAGTTTGCATGCTTCCTTTTTAGCTACAATTTTGAAAATGAGGATGGGTGCAGTCACACCCTCTTTGAGTCTGTAAGCTCATTAAGAGCAGAAAAAACAAGGTTCCCAAAGGATTGACAAACTCATTGTTTCAAGTCATTTTGTTGTACCTTTCACTTTATATATAAATAGGGTTTCTGGTCTTCAGTGAAAACTGATTATAAGTGATAAAACTCCATCAAAGGGAATATATACTGTGCAGTAGAAACTAGAAAACAGTGGATTTTACCTCACTTTTTTCTGCTTTGGCACCATCTGGTATCTAACAGTATAAGTGCAGCCCCTAACTTAAGAGCTTTTCACTGATGTACGCTCTCAATATCACCTGTTGCGCCACGGAATGCCACTTAGTATGCTCTTGTAACCAATAGCCAGGTCTAGAGACCCCAGGACCTATTTCCATTGCTGTTTTGCGAGTGTGGCTAAACCTCACATGGCTTCAGCTCACTGTTGTATTGCTCTGTAGTGGGCAGAAAATTCACAGCTGGACTCTGAGGTGTGTCCGGTGGTGGCTGGGGATGTTTGAAAGTGGTGGGGTGTAATACCCGCCAGGAGTTCACCACACTGTTTTCAAAATATGCCTCACTCATACTCATTCTCTCTCACATTTACTCTCTTCCTCCACACTCACTCTAACTCACAATCTCTCACTTATTCACTCTCACCCTTACTCACTCCCACTCACTGTTACTCATACACAAACATATTAATGTTTACTGGTTCTTATTATTGAAGAAACTGCTGTCTTAATACTGCTTGATCTCTCAGCTGCTTTCGATACCATATAACACTCCAGCTCGTCAGAAGACTGCACAACAAAGGCATCTCAACTAAATATGCTCCTTCCTCACAGGAATAACTTACTGAGTCAAACGTCTACTCTACACATCAGAACCCAAGGTCTCGATTTGTGGCGTCCCTCAGGGTTCATCATTCAGCCCAACCCTGTTCAACATTTACATGTCACTATCCGCCAACATCATCGGAGAACACTGCTTCACCAGCATTTCCAATGCTGACTGTAGGAGGCTGGCCCTCTATGTAGTGTGCAAAACTAGGCACACTGTGTCAGGGGTCCAGGAAACCACAAGTTGATTTCCAGAGGCAAAAACCAGATCACCTAATGCTCCAATTTTTGAGGTAGCTGGTCAAGCAGTTAGGTTGATCCAGGAGATATGCCAAGCATTTTCCGTACTCACAATATTGATCAGGCACCACACACTTAATGAATAGCTCGAGACCAGAATTTAGAGAAATACTTCACATTTCTATATCATTTTTAAGACCAAAATGGTTAAGATACGTTAAGTACTTTTTGAGTTATGATTTTTCAAAGTTTTAATAAAGTTAGTCTTTCCCTGCGTAATTACCCATCATAGGAATAAATGGAAGGCCACCTGTAAAAATGCATATAAAATCATACAGTTGAGTTACCAGTCTCTTCTTTTGCAGGATGGTTGATGAGGAATGTGGGCACACTGTGCCAGGTGGAGAGCCTCATGCGGGTCCCGGTTCCGGCGGGAGCGGAGCTGGAAAGTCTCTGGGCACAGGGCCCCATGGAGGGGGCAGTTGGAAAAGGAGGTGGTTTGCAGAATGTATGCCCTCATTACAACCCTGGCGGTCGGTGTGTTAAAGTGGATGTCTGTCTGAGCGGTTTCTTCCACGGTCATAATTTCATATTTATTACCGCCTGCCTGTTGGCAGTATTAGCGCCCCTTTATCACCAGTAGTGGATGCCTACTAGCTTGGTTAGAGGTATTTTACATCAGAACCCTGCCCAACATGGGACCTACTCTGCAATGTCAGGCCTGGCCTAGGGGCCCCCACAGGCCCACATCCCCCACCTGGATACCACCCCAGCAGGTGCATGTTGTATATTGGGGCACTGTACTTACCCCCTTGTGGCTGTTGTGATGCCCCCAAGCGCCCATCCAGCTCCAGATAGGCCATCGCCAGTACGAAGGCCACCAGTGGGCTCAAGGTTCAACAGGGAACCCTTTCTTGTTGGAAGGCCCTTCCCAGCTGGGCCTCCGCCGTCTTCCGTGCCCAGCGTCTCAGGTCCTCCCACGGTTTGCAACAGTGGGTGCACTGCCTGCCTTCGACCCCAAGGGTCCACACGTCCTTGGCAATGGCAACCCATATACCCTTTTTCTGATGGGCGCTGATCTGCAGGGAAATGGACACAGGGTAAGGTATTAGTCCGACCGTCCTGCCTGTTACAATCATGGCCCACCATACCCCTTCCCATCCCCTTTAGCACTGACAAGGCCCACCATACATGCTGCACGCTGTCCAGGGCCCATCCACTCCCACCCACATGAGGCCTTCACACACAGCACTCCATGCATTCACGCCCCATGCATCGTACTCACGGTGTACTCACCTGTTGGCCTGGAGGCCCATACAGCATTTGGTACTGGGGTAGGACCCCATCCACCAGTCTTTCCAACTCTGCTGAGGTGAAGAAACAAGCGACACGAGCCATGGTCAGTTCCAGGCACAGGTCACAGCAGCACATGCAGTGTAGGTCCTCTCCTGTTGAAGGTCAGGTAGCAAGTGAGTGAACAGATAGAAAATGGCAGAGAAGTCTGCGGCGGTGCAGACCGCCACTGCCGACGTACATCACCATTGGCCATTGTACCACATAGGGCCCAATGTTAACCAATGAGGAGTTGCATGGCGTTTTTCAACCGCCTCCCGCAATGGCGCACAACGTCAGCGGAACTACCTCATTTCCACCTGTCCCTCCAAACAGGACAGGCAGACGCCATTTCGGGGGCGGGGTACAGGCCATGACTCCGAACTGCATCACAATACACGTATACACCATTTTGACATCTCCAACAAAATACTGTTACAATCACAACATGCAGTGAAGTGTAGTGGTTGGAAATAAGAGATACTGACCAGCTGCTCAGCATTTTGCAACCCCTAGATTGCAACCGCTACGGATGAATAGGAGATGGAGACATACCCCTGTGTACAGACCCCTGGTGGACTTGGCAACAATGGAGGACAGGCACATTATCCTCACCTATGGACTGGACAGGGCCACAATCTCAGAGCTGTGTGCCCAATTGGAGCCTGACCTAATCTCTGCTATCCGTCACCCCACTGGGATCCCCCCTCTTGTGCAAGTGCTATCAGTGCTCCATTTCCTGGCAACTGGCTCCTTCCAAGTGACAGTGGGCTTGGCAGCTGGAATGTCTCAGCCAATGTGCTCAATGGTGCTGACCAGAGTGTTGTCTGCCCTGATTAAACACATGCGCAGCGACATAGTTTTCCCCCAGGTGGAGGATTTGGACACAGTGAAAGTTGATTTCTATGCAATGGGACATATCCCCAACATTATTGGGGCAATTGATGGTACACATATTGCTTTTGTCCCCCCCCAGGCGGAATGAACAGGTGTTCAGAAATCGAAAGAGCTTTCACTCCATGAATGTGCAGATGGTGTGCCTGGCGGACCACTACATATCCCACGTCAATGCAAAATATCCTGGGTCTGTGCATGATGCCTTTATCCTGAGGAATAGCAGCACCCCATATGTGATGGCTCAACTCCAGAGGCACAGGGTGTGGCTAATAGGTGAGCCCTGGTTCCCACCCAGTATATGTTGGTGTGGGCCAAAAGGGTTAGTGTGTGGCTAACAGTTGTCCCTCGATATTTGCAGGTGACTCTGGTTACCCCAACCTCTCATGGCTATTGACCCCTGTGAGGAATTCCAGGACAAAGGCAGAGGAACGTTACAATGAGGCACTCGGGCAAACAAGAATTATAGAGCGGACCTTTGGCGTCCTGAAGGCCAGGTTTTGTTGCCTTCACCTAACAGGTGGATCCCTGTACTACTCACCCAAGAAGGTCTCCTAGATCATCGTGGCATGCTGTATGTTGCACTACCTTGCCTTACGTCGTCAGGTGCCTTTTCAGCAGGAGGATGAGGCTGGAGATGGCCGTGTTGCAGCACTGGATCCTGTGGACAGTGAAGATGAGGAGGCAGAGGATGTGGATGAGGACAACAGAAGTGCAATAATTCGACAATACTTCCAATGACACACAGGTAAGACAGTGTAACTTCACATTTAAATGACTGTTTTGTGTTTGACATTGTCACTGGCATGCTGATTTTCCCACTTCTATGGCCACTCACTGTACCCTTTGGCATCTCTATTTGCAGATATTTGTGCCCCACTATGACTCCTGGTGTGTTGACTGCAGCCAACGACAGGTCTATCTCTTTGTATACATTACTGTATAGTTGATTTTCAATGTTTAAACTTTTAACGAGTACATTCTTAAATTATTTGACATACTCCATAGTTGTATTTTTTAAAATGGTGTTTATTTAAGTGCTAAGAAGTGGAGGGGGTGTGCAATGGGCTGGGCTGATGGTGAAGGAAAGACCAGGTTAGAGTCCATTCTATTTGTATCACAGAGGCATAGGAAGGGGAGCAATGGCAGTTTAAGATGGACAGCGTGACAGAGTGTGACACAAGGTGACAATCAGGAGAGTCTTATTTCCTGGCGGGGGTCTTGGCAATAGTCTCTGGCTCATCGGTTTGGCTAGTGGCAGAGGCCCGGTGGGGTGCCACTGCCTCCCTCATAGTGCTGGCTATGTCCGCTAGCACCCATGCAATGGAGACCAGGGTGGTGATGATGTCCTTCCAGTCCTCCCTGATCCCCAGGTACTGTCCCTCCTGCACCCGCTGGGTCTCCTGCAACTTGTCCAGTATCTGGCCCATCGTCTCCTGGGAATGGTGGTATGCACCCAGGATGTTGGTGAGTGCCTCCTGGAGAGTCAGTTCCCTGGGCCTGTCCTCCCCCTGTCACACAGCAGTCCTCCCAGCTTCCCTGTTGTCCTGTGCCTTGTCCCTTGAACCGTGTGCCCACTGCTACTGATCCCAGGTCCCTGATCGTCCTGTGTTTGTGGGGTGGCCTGGGGTCCTTGTAGTGGGGGACACACTGCTGATTGACGTGTCCTGGGGACAGAGGTATGGGCCCGCTGGGTGGGTGCTGTGGTGGTGTTTCCTGAGGGGGGAGGCTCTGTGGTGGTGTGAGAGTGTGCCCGGGTAACCGACTCTCTGGAGATCGCTGATGGGCCAGGTTGGTCATCCAGATCCTAGCGAGCAGAGCTGCTGTTATCACTGTGGGCCTCTTTTGTGGGGGGACTGGATGTTGCTGGAACCTCTTCCCCAGTGACATTGTCTGGGGGACCTTTGGGGATGTAAATCCAGTGTTATTGTTTCTGTGCATGGGTGTGTTGCACTCTATGGTTGTTGTTGCCCTGGCAGATTTGCCTTTGTGGGAGTTTGGTGGGCTAGGTGATTCTCTCCAGTGTGCATGCAGTGGTGATAGGTGTCCATGCAGGTCTGTGAGGGGTGTCAATGCATTTGTGTTACATGCTGGGTTTGGTATTGGTATTGGGATGAGTGGGTTGTGATGGGGGTATGTGGGAGGTGGTGAAGTGATGGGATTGAGGGTAAAGGTGGGGGTTTGTGATGGCATGCAGGCAGGGGGGTGATAGTAATAGAGATTTGACTTACCAGAGTCCAGTCCTCCTCCTACTCCTGCCAGGCCCTCAGGATGCATGATTCCTAAGACTTGCTCCTCCCATGTTGTTAGTTGTGGGGGAGAAGGTGGAAGTCTACCGCCAGTCCTCTGTACAGCTAGTTGGTGTACTTCTATTGTGGAACGCACCTTCCCCCGTAGGTCATTACACCTCTTCCTGATGTTATCCCTTGTTCTTGGGTGCTTTCCCTCGGCATTGACCCTGCCCACGATTCTCCATCATAGCTCTATCTTCCTAGCAATGGATGTCTGCTGCACCTGTGATCCAAATAGCTGTGGCTCTACCTGGATGATTTCCTCCACCATGACCCTTAGCTCCTCCTCAGAGAATCTGGGGTGTTGTTGTGGTGCCATGGATGTAGTGTGAGTAGTGTGGGTGAGGGTGTGTGGGGTGATGTTTTGGGGTGTGTGATATAAGGTGCGTGGATGGTGTATAGGTGATGATGTTATGTGGCTGTGGTTGTGTGGGCGCTCTTGCTCTCTCTCTCTCTGTTGGCAATGGTTGTCTTCATAAAGGGTTATGGGTAATGTGGGTGTTTGTTTTATAGTGGTGTGGGTGTCGTGTGCGTATGTGTGTCAGGTGTGTGTGGTTTGAATTGTCCAATGTGGTGTTGTTTTGTTTGAGTTTGTGTATTTTGAGCACAGTGGTATATTACCGCCATTGAATGTCCATCGGGGTGATTCGTAGGTCATAATGCTGTGGGCATAGTTCTGTTGGCGTGGGTTTTGCTACCGGCAGTTTATCACTGACCTTTGGTCTGGCAGACTTGGGGCCGTGGCTCTATAGTGACGGATTGGTATATGTGTGTCATAAACATAGGTGGTGCTTCAGGGTTCCCTTGGACTGTTGAGGCCGCAAGGGGTTTTGAACCCATGGTACACAGCTGGTTCCACGATGCAGGGCCCAGGGTGGCCAGATGCAGGGCAAGTTGGAGGTCTTGGAGGATGTGCGCAATGGAACCCTTTGGAGCTGGAGGTAAGTCTTCTTCTGGGCGCCTTGCAGGAGGACGAGGGCACTCTGCTGGGAGGACCAGGGTGTTCTTGAAGTCCCTCGACTGGGGCTTCCTCCTGGTCCAGTTGCATCTCTGGGAGAGCTGTTTTTGCTGTAGTCCAACGTGCACTGCCTAGTACCTGGGGTATTGGCACAACTCAGCCACAGTACCACCAAAGTTAGCACACTTGTAGGACTCATTCGGGCTGTTGTTGGTGTATCATCAGGTCTGGCTACAACTTTCAGTTCCAGAGATATCGGCTGGATGGTGAAGTGACCCTCACCAGTTTCCTGGTTCTTTGCAGGTTTCTTGTGATTCTTGAGTGGTGCCTCCACTCTGAAGGGAGATCTCGGGCTATTTGTGAAGCTTGGAGGTCCTCTGGGTCTTCTGAGGTCGGTCCAGTGGTCAGCTCTTCCGCAGTGGCGATGGTCGGGACTCAGCAAGCAGGGGTCTTGGCGCCTCTTCTGGTGTAGCAGGTCTTCTGTTTTCATGCTTTTGGGTTCTTTGGTGCTGTCTTCTTTTCTTCCTGATGAATCTGATTTCTTGGTCTAGGGGAGCTCGCTAAATAGTGAATTTTGCGTTTTTTTTAGGGAGAACCTGGTAGTTTTCAATGGGACACTTACCCTTGGGTGGCTACACCTACTACAGTGACGACTTTCTGTGGGAAGGGTCACTGCCCTAAACCTCATTGGCTATTTTCCTGTCATCCAACATGGAGGAAAATGAAATGGAGGGTCCACTTTGTCTGCAAGCCCTAGGGGTGGTGCATGCTCAGTGAGACTCCTCCTCCTACACTTTGTGTGGTTTCCCGCCTTTACTCCCACAAAGAAGTGGGGATTGGCAAAGGGGGAAGCCATCTGCTGCTAGCAGCATGTCTGGGGGCTCGAATTTCAAGGGCAGTAACCCTGTGAATCTCAACGGCAGGGGAATGCACATTCCTGAGGGAGGGGGTGTTTACTCCTCCACCCATGAAGGGCATTGTCTTACAAACCAGAGAGACAGAGTACTCCCCTAAGGTTTCTATATTGGCAGTCCTGGGGAGCTGGAAACAGGACGTCAACACCCTATTGAAGAAACCCAAAGCGGAACCAGATGACCGCAAAAACTACCGGCCCATCTTCCTCCTCCCCTTCCAAGCGAAGGTCATTGAGAAAATCGTGAACAGTCAACTATCCCGCTTCCTGGAAGACAGCGAAGCACGCAATACCTCCCAATCCGGATTTCGCAAGAACCACAGCATGGAGACCGCACTCATTGCTGCCACTGATGACATCAGGACGACACCATTTGTCACAAGACCCTTCGAACACGCCTCCATAACGCCGGGATCTGCGGCAAGGCCCTCGACTGGATCTCTTCATTCCTCTCCGGCAGAACCCAGAGAGTCCGCCTTCCGCCCTTCCTGTCCGAATCCTCCAAAACCATCTGTGGCATCCCCCAGGGATCCTCCCTCAGCCCAACACTTTTCAACGTTTACATGGCTCCTCTCGCCAACATCGCACGATCCCACCACATCAACATAGTATCCTACGCAGATGACACCCAGCTGATCCTCTCTCTCACGAAAGACCCCACAACCGCAAGAAACAACCTCCACAATGGACTTGACGCCATCGGCAACTGGATGGAATCAAGCCGCCTCAAGCTAAACACAGACAAAACAGAGATCCTCATCCTCGGCAGCAACCCCTCCGCCTGGAACGACTCCTGGTGGCCTACCTCCCTAGGAGCCGTGCCCACCCAAGTACGGAACCTGGGAATCATCCTGGACTCAGCACTCAGCATCACTCAGCAGGTCAACACAGTCTCCTCTTCCTGTTACAACATCCTCTGCATGCTCCGCAAGATTTTCAAGTGGATTCTCATCGAAACCAGAAAGACAGTCACCCACGCCCTAGTCAGCAGCCGACTGAACTTCGGCAACGCTCTCTATGCAGGAACCACGGCCAAACTACAAACGAAAATGCAATGATTCCAAAACGCCTCTGCCTGACTCATCCTCGACGTACCAGGCCGTGACCACATCTCTGCCCACCTCAGAGACCTACACTGGCTACCCGTATCGAAGAGGATTACCTTCAAACTACTCCCCCATGCACACAAAGCCCTCCACAACACAGGACCGGCCTACCTCAATGACAGACTCACCTTCCACATCCCGTCCGCCAGCTCCGCTCCACCAGCCTCTCCCTTGCCTCCATCCCCCACATTCGCCGCACCACCGCCGGAAGAAGATCCTTCTCTCACCTCGCCGCCAAGACCTGGAAATCCCTACCGCTCCACCTATGCCAGACCCAGGACCTCCTGACTTTCAGGAAATGCCTCAAGACATGGCTATTCGACCAGTAGCTCCCCCCCAAGCACCTTGAGACCCTAACGGGTGAGTAGCGCGCTATATAAATTACGTGACTGATTGATTGATTGATTGAACCAGTCAGCAACCATGCCAGTTAGGTTAGCTTTTGCAGGAGCACCTCTAAGGTGACCCCTGGGTACAGTTAGGGACAAATCCAATACTGGTACCAGTTTGGATGTATCATCCTGAGTTGCCTGATACCAAACAACCCAGGGTGGAGAGTGCCCATCATGTAGCTGGAGAACGCATGTTTGACCAGTGTCCAGTACATGTACTTAAATGGCTGCTCTGTTCACTCACTATGTCCCAGGTTTGGCAAGGACACAGTGGGGGCATGTTGCTCATGCAGCTATGCCCTCACAGATAGTATGGTGCACCCTACCTTAGGACTGGAAAGCCTGCTAGATGGGTGACTTACACATAACCGTTGCAATGTAGGGTGGACAGGGCACACAGGGAGTATGCCATGGCGGATTTGTCTTTTTAGGTTTGCCCCAGAACACCCAGCCTACAATGGCAGTGCTGGGGGCATTTTGATGCAGGGCCCTAGAGGGTGGTACAATCAGTCCTACTGCCCTCAGGGGCCTACCCCTAATATCCCATTCCCTGGGTATAGGTGTCCCCATTTACAAGGGACTTACAGTGATATTTAAGAGTATATCAAATTGTGTCAAGCATCACAAGAGATTTAGGGAAAGAACTCTGGCCCAGGGAACGTGGTTATCAGGGACCCTGGGCACTACAACTTGTACGACACATCAACATCAGGCAAAAGTGGGGGGCTAACCCTGCAAAAAGAGGCCTCCTTTCATACCAATGACACCCAACTTATCTTGTTAATGTCCAAAAAGTACACCACCACTAAAACCAATTTCATCCAATGCATGATCAGTGTAGTAATGTGAATGAAAACCAACTGCCTGAAATGTAACTCCGACAACACAGAAGTGATGATCTTTGGAAACAGGAACTCCCCTGGAACTCCACCTGGTGACCTTCAGAACCAGTTTCCACACCCACACCAACAAACAACACAAGAAAACTGGGCATCATTTTAAATGACAAACTGAACATGACAGCAGAGGTAAACACAATCTGGTCTTCCCGCGTTGAAAAACCTACAAATGGAATCCCAGAAACTTCAGACGTACCGTCAGTCAAGCCCTCATCAAAAGAAGTCTAGATTGGCAATGCACTATACTCAGAAATCTCTAGCTACCTCCTCCACTGACTTCAGACCACCCACAACACAGCAGCAAGACTCCACTTGCTACCTATACACATAATCTGTAAATTCAAACTCTGTATACATGAATGCAGGGCACTGTACAACCTAAGGCCAGCATACCTTAATTGCTGCTTTAACTTCCACCAACCTACCAGAGACATGCGCTCAGCCTCATACTTACTTGCACGCACCCCCATATCCACAAAAGCAGAAAAGGAGGCAGAGCTGGAAAATGACGCAATTCCCGATATGTGGAAAATTTTAACACCTGGGTCAGGGCAGGCATTAAAATGGGGCAAAAACACCACTACTTAAGGAAAACTCACACAATCAACATCATTGCCCAAGAAGGGTGACATGGAGGTGCTACCCATGCAGCATGCTAGAAGACACAGAGCACAGGACCAACAGCAGCAGCTACCACCACACCAACATGGACCCCAAAGGGAGCACAGAAGGCAGGAGAGGCTATTTAGGACCAGGACAACCCTTCAGGGCCTCAGGGAACATTATATCATCCAGAGGTACAGACTAAACTAGCAAACCATACATCAGCTGCTGCGGCACATTGAGCCACAGTTGGCAGCCAGCTTGCAGACACCCCACATCATTCCACCGGAGACCAAGCTGTTAGCTGTCCTGCACATGTTGGCAAGTGGCTTATTTCAAACTACTGGTGCCCTGGTTGCCGGGATCTTACAGCCCTCATTCTCTGCATTCCTTCCCAAGGTACTTGATGCCATCATCTCCCTAACACCCTGCCACATCAGCTTCCCCAACACACAGCAGAAGCAGCAGGAGACCAAACAGGGGTTTCATCAAATGAATGTCTTCCCGCACGTGCTTGGTGCCATTGACTGCACACATGTCCGGATTGTGCCACCTGCTGCAACCGAGCACCTATACCACAAACAGGAAGCACACACACTCCATCAATGTGCAGGCCATTGGGATCACCAGGGATTATTAATCAACATCATGGCAAAGTATCCTGGGAATGTACATGATTCATTCATCTTCCGCCACAGCACCATAAATCAGCACTTCCAGGATGGACGATATGGCAAAAGCCTTCTTGTTGGTAAGTACAGAAACCTAGTAATTTACACACAGCACAGCAACCCTGTAGGACACACAACAGATACACCACTACATTGACACGTGGCCAGGAAGACACTGAGGTGTGACACTGGTAGTCATGTTTGATATCCTGACCCAATGGGATACACACCTATGGACAAATGACGGCTGCAAATAACAATAGATGTCACTCTAGAGCCACAAGGGACCAATTTAAAAACACACAGTGACAATGACATGGCCTTAACTGGCAGTAAAACTTGGAAGATGAACCTTTCAATATCATATAAGGCTACAGTCAATCCCACACCCTTCCATACGTCCTGTGTAAGTGGTGTGTAATGTGTTGCTGCAGGTCAAACACCATGAGATAGCATGATGACGCTGACTCAAATGAAGGTGACATGGAATTATTGAGGTAGTACCAACATGTCACATCACCCCTGGGGTGACATTGCCAGCTAGCAATAACGAAGTGGACTGTACTATGAAAACATGTGGATGTGACACTAATGCAAAGTGCACACTGCTACACATACTGATTGAGACAATTCCCCATATACATAACAGATGTACAGGGAGATGGACCTTCCTACACTAAAACCTTCACCCCAACAACCAAGTTAGCCAGCTCACCTGGAACAAGTTCAGTAGTGTAGGTGCATGGTTGCACATGAACCAACAGGGTGAGGGAACAAAAATAGGTTTGTATAGAACTTGTCATACATGGGATAATTGTGCATTGTCAATAGTGAATACTTCAGTGCTGCCAACGTATGGAGATGTGTTGTGCATTGTCACCTGGCCAAATCAAAGGGCCTCACTGTTGCATTTCACCAGCAATTACATATGTCTTATTGGATGGGATATCCAGGCCATATAGTGCAACCATGTTACCTCCACAGTGGAATCTATTGTGTGTGTGGAACTATCATGTCACCTCCAGTGAATGCACACGGACACATCTTTCTCACTACATAAGGCAAGGGAGATACACACTGAACTGCAAGCTTCTAAATATACCATAGGTCAATCAGCCAAACACCAGTTTTTCTAGTCAAACAACCCAATGCAGAGAGAACATCACAGAAGCCTAGGCTCCCACACAATACCACAAACACATATGAGTCACAGACGACACAAGATAACAACTGCGATGCAAAGTGACAATCACAGTGCAACCAACAACCAAATACTTACCCACATTTTCTCTTTCAGCTGATCAGGGTTACGGGATCCAGCCATGGATCATGACCCCATTTGCCAACCCAAGCACAGCAGCAGAGCGTGCCTTTAATGAGGCACATCGTAGGACACGCACCATAGTTGAGCGGACTTTTGGCATCCTGAAGTCCAGATTCAGGTGCCTGGACATCACGGGAGGCAGCCTCCTATATTCCCATGAAATGGTCTGCAAGATCATTTTGACCTGTGCTATCCTGCACATTTGTATGAGGAGGAACATTCCCCTATATGAACCGGAACAACAAATGCCTGAAGACGAGGAGAAGGAGGATGCTGTCTGGGAAAATGAGGGGGAACGTCCTAACACAGCTGCAGGAATGCGTCGCAGACAACATATCATACAAAACTGTTTCTAACTATAGTCACTATCACCACTTTGTTATCATATGGAATTAAACACCTCACTTCATCACTCAATCATGCTCTGGTAATAATTCATGCATCACATGATCTCTAGGAATCATTATCAGAGTATTGCCTCATGGAGCATTGCAGAAATACAAATTTGCATACTTCAAATGCCACATCACATTTGATGGGTATGAATGTACAGCAAACACACACAGTTTTTATGAAATACATCCTTTCTATTTCACATTTGAAGGGCAACATCATAGGACCACAGCTATGAGACACACCCATGTTGCCAACATGGTCCATTGCAGCACATGACATACAACTAAGACACCATCAATCATAAGGTAAAAAAGTGCATCATACATGAGGCAGTGGATGTGCAATTGCATTGGCAACAGGAATGTATGTCGAGACCTTTGACAGCAGTAAGTGTGACATCAGCTATCTCTGCAAGGAGCATGTGTGACAAGAAGTGCATCAAACCTGAAAATGGATAACACAAGTGCCCCAGGTCTGACAAGCATTGCTCACAAGACATGCCCTGCGCAGACCTTCCCATGTAATCAGTCCTGCCACTGCCATGTTTTAAGTCTCTGCCCACCCTTCTCTAGGGGGCACTATAAATGGACTATCAGTACCCTGAGAATCATCATCTACACTCACCCAGACTCCCATTCTGTCTCCTGTGTGCTTCCCTCTTCAGCATGGCATGCCATAGTTCTAGTTCATCAGTCTGCATGCACTTCATTTGTCCAAACAGTGACAGTGTGCTATGGCTGTATGCATGGATTTGGTACTGTACGTCCAGCCCAACAAACAAGGGCTGTTAATGTGTATGTTAGGACAAAACATGTTTGTGCCCTGTCGGTCCAGACACAGATTCACTTCTGCCGCCACATTTTGATGGGGCTTGTGTGGTGACTAGCTGTGAGATTAACCAGCACAGAGGCACTGATGTTCCCTGTTGCAGTGGGAATTTTAGAGCCCACCCTGTGTACAAATGTAGAGATGAAACCTGCCTGTTTTTCTATTACTGATCCATAACGTATTTGAGCATACCAAGGTTGCTCTGTCGTCAGCCTTCAGAAATTTCTGCGGTGCCATAGCTGCCCTATCCCCATGTATGCCGTTAGGTGATCTTTGGCTTTTGGTCAAATCTGCTTTGAAGGATACTCTGTTAATTCAAGGGTTGGCTCCACAGACTCATGACTAGACCTGCACATAACTGTGACACCATGGAGGCCAATATTGACACAGGGTACACATGGCCACACACTTGAACTGGACACCTGTTTGCAATTAACCACTGGAAATATGTGAACACAGGCAGCATGGTCTGCTGGTCCACCGGAGCCACAGGAGAAACATAGGTCATTTACATGAGTCAAACTGTGGTGTACATTACAATTTTATGATTGGATTTGAGACTCTGTGTCACAAACACTGTGCCTACCTAACATGTTCAAATGCCTGACTCATGGGTACTATACACACAAGTGACCATGAAGTGGTAGCCAACATTTCATGACATGTAAGGGGTTACATATCTGACATAGCCCTCATCAGCCATCTGCGATCTTTCCTGTGTGTAGTTAGTCATGAGAAATGTATTGTCCCCAATGTCAAGCAAGTACACACAGCATAAGAGGCAACAGATATTACAAACACATATAATGACTGATGTACCTCATTGAATGGCATCTGATGGTTATACCCATTTGTAACACATTCATACATGCACATTACGCCAAATGTTTTGCATGCCGTTTCCACAGAGGCACACAAATTATTTGAACAGACAATTCACACACATAAACACACAGGCCATGATTCTTTTTTTAGTAGCGTAGCCATGCTGTCCTTTATTGATGCAACACCTGCTCAGACTTGAAAAATCCCATTTTATCGCCAAAGTTTGTGCTGCTGTTGCGTCAGTTAAGAGAGCTAATCCTGCACAACAACATGAGTATTATGGGCTGCAGTAGTATGGTCTGCCACATGTGCCCAAACACTAGAACACACACTGCAGATCATACCATCCTATCTATGTCTAGTTATAGGCTGCATGCATGTTAAAATGCGGAAAATCACTCAAACACAGTTTAAGACAGAATTTTTGATGCAGATGCGTCAAAAAATGATGCATATGCGTTATGCATTAAAACTGATGCATATGCGTTAAAAAATGATGCTCACACACATTATACATCAATTGGTCCCTAGCGTTAATTCCCCCAACGCACCCCAGGCATGCGGTTATCCAATGAAAATGTATTGATCCTTGAATGAGTGTGAATTTTCACACGTATGCGTCAAAAATGATTGCCGCAACCCCCGTAAGCGTAAAAAATGTACACGCAAGATGAAAAACGGGCTGCAAATGAGACAGGAAGTGATGTAATAGGATATCCTGTTTGCAGAAATGGTACAGTGGGTGTACTTTCACTTTCACTTTGCAGTCTGTGATTATTCTAGACTGTGGGGCTGTGTTTTGACTTGTCTCTATGATTATTGTGAATATGTCTCCTGTGTGCTCTTTATATTGTCTTTTGGTGATTGCTAAGTGTCTTTGGTATCCTGTGTAAGTGTATTTGTGTCATTTATTGTATTTTGCTTGGTCTTTGTCCTGTTGGGAGTCTGTGGGTAGTATTAGTTGGGGTAGTGTTGGGCTGTCTGTGGGTTAGATACGTTTCCTTTTCCTACCTCCTTTCCCTGTTTTTCCCTCTTTCCCTTTATTATTCCTTATTTTGTTGAGATGTTGGGAAGGCCATGGCTGGGGAAAATGGGTGAGGGGGAGCTAGGGGCATTTCTGTGGCTGGTGTGCCACTTCCTCCCCCTGATGTTAGAGGCTGGGGACCGTGTGATACAGGGGTATCACATGGAGGCAAGAAGGCTGAGGTGGACAAAGGTGCTGTTCCACCTGAGGCATATATTCAACAGCCAGCGCAACGATCACCAGCTGAAGCATCGCTGGGATGACCTGGTGGCCCAAGAGCAGGACCTGCTGGACCACCTGCATGTGGTGGTTGGTGGCCCTGTTGGTGAGTGCCAAATTGACTAATGTGTACAGTACAATGCTCTGGAGTGACAGTAGCAGATGCTGTGACATGCTGCATGCAATATTTGTGGACATGTGGAATGCAAGTTGAACAAACTGTGGCCCTGATTTTGCTATTTTTGCACCGCATTACGGTCATTTGTTGACGCAAAAGCTGCACAAACATACAAAATACATTTGTATTCTTTCATTTTTGTGTTGCTTTTGCGTCAACAAATGACGGTAATGCAGCGCAAAAAAAGTAGATCAGGCCTGTGAGTGTACCAGTAATGGGATGTATTTCACATGGTAATACATGGAAACAATGTAGTCCCCAGCTTTGTGGAACCATGTCCGAACAGTATTCAGGGATTATCATAGGCCCATATTTCTACTTTGTTTGCACTGCATTTGCTTAATTTTTGGACGCCAAAGTAGTGCACACTTGCTACATTCAAATATATTTTGCTAATTTGCACAGCTGTAGCGTCAACAAATGAAGCAAATGCAACACAAAATAAATTACACATCTGGACCTAAGTTCACTGTTTCTGTGTGTTTACGTCTGGATAGATAATCATTCACATGGCCAAACCCAAATGGGCCATTATGCTACCAGATTGCATTAGCACAAAACAAGTTCAACTCGTGGCTTTTCGGAGTAGACATTGAGATCCTATCATTCAGTAGTAGGGCCAAACACATTTTTTTGCTTGGGCGCAATTGCTGGGACTGAGCTACTGCAGTTCCCATCTGTGTCACTTTGGTGCCAACCCATTTTTTAAAGTGAAAGGGTCAGCATAGGATCCCTGCTCTTTGTGAATGCATGGTCACAAACTATTTTTGAGCAAGATGTTATGCAAAGGACCACTGATACTATTTTAGTGAAGAAATAGGTTGTTATTTTACTTTTGGTACACCCCTGCTGAAACATTACAGCATTTCTACAAATGTTAACTTCTCAGTGTGAAGGCAGTCACAGACATGGTGGTCTGCTAAGATCAGCAGGCCACCATTCCCATGAGTGCCGCCATTCCCAAGATGCTTTCAAATAGAGACCTCCCTCATCATGATTGCAGAATTAGGACATTTGCTACCCCATTTTTTATTAGCTGACAGTGTCAGTTCGTTTGTACTACCACTGATCACCCAACTTGGCAATTCTAAGTTGCTGATTCTGGCAATGTGTGATTTACAATAATTGGTATAGGTACACAGGGTCCAGAGTGGCACATTTCAGGTGCATTGACTACACCTGTGCCCATGCATTCTGTTAAGGATGCTCAACTAAGACACTGTTAGCATACATCATTTTGCTTCTTTGAATCGGAAAAGTGGCCAAACCCAATCCATGTTTAGCGTAACACTGTCATCAAGTAACACAAAGGACCCCTGCCATCATGTTGTCATAGGAGGCATATGAGGCTTAGGGTACACTGCCAATGTGGCATAGGTAACCTACAAACAACACTGGCACACCTATTATGGACCACTGAAAGCACAATAATTCCTGAAAGCAAATCAGCCCACATGACCATCACACAGATACTCATTGTCCCTTGATGCACAAGCCACAATACCTGAGTCACTGGTATAGCAGTGCACCAGGGATGTGGCATTGCATGTGTCTCCCAATTACAAAAGATGAAATTTAGTACCCTCTGGAATATATTAAGCTCTAAATTGAGTAATCATGTTTGGCACCACATGATTATTAGGGCCAGTGCATGTGTGCATATGTGTGTCTATCACTCACTGGAGTGAGAGTGTCAATGCATGTTTGCAGTGGTATGTCTGTTGGGGTGTCGACATACCTGATGTGCAGCTCTATCATATAAAATGTCACACACAGTGATTTGTTGTTCCAACTTTTGTACAGTGAGCAGACATTGAACACATATCACCCTTCCATGTTTTACAGGTGGACCAGCCCCCTACACAATAGGTGAAGTGGCTCGATTCTAGGACCCAGATGTATCCAGTAAGTGTTAATTTGTTTGTCCTGTGTTGTGTTTGCAGCTGTTGTGTTATTGACTCCTGTGTGTTGAACTCATTGCAAGATATGATGAGCTGGCATGTGATCTGATATGTGACTTGACTGGAGGTTGACATAGTGTGCCATGGAAGAGTTAGACATTCACTGGAGAGAGTCATATTGGGAATCGAGTGCTGCGCAATAGGCATGGGCAGGTGAACAAGGTGATTTCTTGCCACATGTATGCCAAAAATTGATTTTGAGGTGGCCAGTGTCATAATGTAGTCAGAAAGTCATACCCTAATTCACACAGAACAGTGATGCATCAGTTTTACACACCAACTTGCGCATCCCTGTTAAGTAATGAACATGTAGGACTGTATGGGTGACTGTTCCGCAGCATCTATCTCCACATGTTGTACTCCATTTATGTAGCACTTGAGTGAAATGTCATAGGTGTGCATGCAGGTGAAGGCCAGATGGGTGCTTGCATCAATGTGGTTGATTTAGGAAATGTGTCAGTGAGATCTGATGTTGATGGTTGTCCACAAATAGAAACATGTATGTAGATGTGATTGTCCAATGGTTGACTCAATCCTAGTTGGCAGGCCTCCTTACCTGTGGTGAACTGACTAAATCCATGTACAGCTGGACAAAGCTTTGTGGCTGTCCTTGGTGGCTGAAAACATGTGTTGCATGTCCATCCCCCCTGAGGCACAGGGTTAGGGGTAGAAAATATGTGTAGCTAGGTGCGATGGTCACAGTGTAGATGACAAACATGCAATTCAAGCATTCATGTGTGCCAAACTACAATGTCCCCGTATGATTACCAACTGCATACCGTCCTGGCAGTTCCATATACAAATCACAGGTCTTGTGTGCCTTGAATTTGATCCAGAAGATAGGGATTAGTTGGCCTGGCACATGTTGAGTACTTTCAGCACTTGTTATGTTACTAATAGCACTACAAATATGTACAGATCATTTAATTAAGTACACACCTTGTTGTGCATTGCTGTGCTGTTAGATAGTTGATGGGTAGGCTGCGTTGGCATATCATTCCTCAGGGACATTCTGTCATCTGTACTGTCATTTGGACTGCATGTGCTATTTTTGAGGAAGTGTTAGATTATCATCTGTACATGTCTCATACAATGATGTCACTAATGTTTGCCTGTCTCTATTTTTACAGCTGCCAACATGAATGCCCAGGAAATCCGGGAATTTCAGAGGCGGGCAGTGTGGTACCAACACATTCTTTATGTGGAGGCTGGGTTCCGTAGGATGGATAGGCAGTATCGTCATGAGAGAGCCACAGGGGCATGGAGGGCACTTAGCCAAGGAGGGCCGGCATTGGCCACAACAGCTCAGAGCACAGTGGACACTGGGATGACAGCCACTCCAGCTGGTTCCTCGACCTCATCATCCCAAGGCCCACAAGCAGCACCTTTTCACCTCCACCTTCAACCACGGCACAAGCACCTGCTACAACACGTGCTACCCAGACGACCCCAGCTGCAGTAATGGACATGGCAGAATTCAGAACCCTACAACATGACATGCAACATATGTTGCACCGCATGGACACTCTGCAGCAGGAGGTGGCCCGCAATAGCAGGAGACTGCGAGGGATTAGGAAAATTCTAAGGAGGGCCAATCTGTGAACTTATTGATCCTCACCCCTAATTGCGGTCCCTCCCTCCACTTTCCTCGTACTTTTCTTTAGTGGGTTTGGGGGGCTTAGTGTTAGGTTAGAGTAGGCTGTTAGTTTAGTTAGGATAAGTGGGTTAGGGGGTGGGGGAGTTATATTATCACATGTTTGTTTGTGTCTGGGTTGGTGGGCGATGATGTTGGGGTTTATGTGTGTTATAAAAAAATGAAAAAAATATATATTTGTTTAGGATAAGTTAGTATGTGTTTAGGTTAGTACATGTTGTCCTACATGTGTCCCGTCATATAAGGGGGTTGGGGGGCTGATGTTTAGAGTGTTTAGTTACATGTGGTAAGTAAGTTTAGCTTAGGGTGGTAAGGGCCAGTTGTGGGTAATGTATAGCTAAGATAGGTTAGGTTAGTTTAGGTGTTTTCCATAGTTTAAGTTTCCTTTCATACAGAAATAATAAAGTTTGGTGTACTCCTTTACAGTATGTGCCATATGCTTGGGGACCAGGGCTTTTGCATGAGTGTACAGTCTCAAATTTGTGTTTGCCTGTGTGTTCCATCCTGCATCCACATCCCATTCTTGACATGGTTATTCCCACTTCCAAACAAACTGTCACATTGGCAGCTACAACAAAGCTACTTCTCTATGCATCTGCCATCCATTGCACCCATCATTCAAGGTAACTATGGTTCCCAATGTATTGTAAAGGTTGGTGTGATTTTAAATCTGTCAACGTTTGAGTCCTGTGTTGGAATCTTGGGCACTGTGGGATGTTTGCCTGCACCCTGATGTTCATGTGAGCTCTGAGAAACTGAGTGGTGTCATAATCTTATGAAGTTCAGTATACATAAATCATACCTATGATTTCTTACATTGTACTCCCAGGTGACGTTATTGTCCAAACACTTGTACACATTCATTCTTGCTGTATGGTGTGGGTGTGGGATTAAAGTTTAGAGTCATATGTCACATACATAATGATTGTCTTGTAGGGAATGTGAGCAACATTGAGTTTCATCTTGTAGATACTTTGGACTTGACATATACATTTCTACAAAGCATTATACTGTTTGTGATGCCTCAACTTCAGAAATAAGACAAAGGCAGCACAGATGATGATGAAATCCAGACCCTAGTGCATAGTTTACAGTCCATATTCATTCTACACTAGTAGATTGGCATTCTGTGGCCATTGACATGTTACATGCATCACAAATCTCCTACACAATTGATGTGTCACATTACACAGAGACAAAGAGGTTATGTAAGTGCAATTTATTTTAAAGTGCTGTAGTGAAATGTTTCCATAGTCCAGGATTGTAAGTCCATTAGTGTGACGCCTTCTATTGTGATGCAACACAAGTGCAATGGTGAGGGACATGTCATTGGACATGCTGTGATGGAGTGTCATTCAGTGCAGAGGAACATGAATTGACAATTAGGTAGTGAGAGACAATTGCAGCGCATAGTGGTAAGATAAACAGTGTGCTGGAGAACAGTGCATGTTACCAACTGTAGCAAGACTGGCATGTCAACAAGCACAGTACATAGGAAATCAGTGCCCATGTGGCATGGACTGGTGCTACTGAGTTCTCCTACGGCTGAACGTGATCTGTTCCACGTCTTCATCTTCTGATGTATGTGTCGTCTCCTCTGCCCTTGGTGGTGGTGGGTTTGAGAGGGCGACACACACTTCAGTGTTTGAAGAAGTGGACTCAGATTTCCCGGTATCTCCCAACTGTGGGGCTATTAAGGGCATTACTGCAGCAAGGAGGAGCTGCTGAGTATAGCAGCTACATTGCTGTGGTAGGCAGCCAGGGCAGCCCTGAGGGGGTCATGATTGCAGTTGTGCACGCAGTGAAATGTTTGGGATGCCAGTTGTTGTGGCAACTCCCTAACTGCTGTGGTGAAATCCCTCACACACTGTTGTAGTCCTTAGAGTAGGGATTGTTGGACTTGCATGGCTGCTGACTGTTCTGCGGATGACATCATGCACATACACATCCCCTCAAGGCTGCCTGCCATATTTTGCATCTCCACCCGCACCTCCTTGGCCAGCTCCTGCTGTACTCCAACTACTGTCCTCTCAAAGGTGGTAGCAGTGTCATCAGAGTCCTCAGCTGGGTTTGAGCTGGCAGGTCGTACTATTGGGGTCGTGGGTGGGTCCTCTGTGATGGCTGCTACATCTGTGCTCCTCCTTGCGAGTGAAGGTGGAGTCTGGAGAGTTCAAAGGACATCTTGGAGGGTTTGCTGGCTAATGGTTGTCAGCTCATCATCCATGTCATCAGGGAAGTCCAGGACAGGCATATCCACAGGAGAGCCATCGTCCTCTGCAATGAGATATTGTACAATTAGTGTGTCTGTGTTGTGCCAGTTGTACTGTAACGTCACTGACTTCCTATTAGTGGGACATTGTAATCTTGGTTCCTGTTCATTGTTCCTGTCATTAATATTTGCATTCTCACAGGCCTATGCCCTACCTGCATTTCACATATAATGTGGGCAGTTTGGGGAATTGTCTGTGTCCTATCCTCTAGGTGTAGGTTCTGTTCAAATTGTGTGTTGCCACCTTCTTGTCCTACTCAACCCTCCCTCCACTTTCATTGGCATGGTGAGGCCTTGCAATGGCTGTGGGTGTTCTAATGCCACTTGCACCACACACATAACAATATAGGACTGACCCAGTCTCTGATATTTCACATATACCTATACGTTGCTGAGACCTAGCACATACTATGTATAGCATTGGCATGGCACGATACAGGTGTCAGCATTGGTAGTGTGTCATGTTGATGTTTGTCAATGTGTGCTACATTGGATTGCACTGATGGGTCTGGCAGTGTTCTATTTCCTCTTATGACTGTGCGGGTGTGTTTAACTAGCTAGACACATAAGTCCTCCCCCTCAATGCTGTTGTCTTAGCAGTATGACAGTTGAGATTTTGCAAGGTGGCATTGCAGCTATTGTAACACAGGCAAGGGGTAGACCCTGGAATGGGAAGCATGGGTATGACATTACTGCTGTGTACTTCATAATGTAAGTAACAATACATGATGTTTATTGCGCCTATAGACATGAGCATTTGACAGGATTTACACTTTGTTAGGAATTGAAGGGGATTGATCATGTCGTCATCCTGAACCCTCTATTTTGGGTGTGTTTGTTCCATGGGCACCTAACTGCCATTTGCTACTTGACCAGCACACACAGCACAGGTGGTAGTGGCAACTGTTGTCAATGGTAAATGTCACTTGCGGAAACGGCCTGAGACTGGAAATTGTCCCCTAGTTCATGTTGTCACAATACTAGCTCTCCTGTGACAGCAGCACAGTTTTACATTCTAGCCTACCCTCCTGGACTGGCTTTGCCTTTCCAACAGACTTGGCATGGCAGAGTACCCCCATGTAAAGGTTGTTGTTGAAGTGTTGTGCTGTGCCCCAGGTTTCCCCGGCACAGCACACGCACCCGTCCTGTGCCCCTTTGCCCTTTCCACTGCCTGATTTCCATGGCTGACATGCAATGTGTATTAGGTTGGTACCTCCCCCTGCTTGCAGTTAACATTTAGGCATTTTTGTCCCCCATGCTACTTACCCTGCATATGTGTTCTTTCCTGGTAGTCTGAGCTGTCCTGTCGTGCGATTCCTGTGATGATCTTTTCTGGGATGACGGTCTCCAACATCTCCTCCATCTCGTCTAGGGCCTCCTGTGGTGCTGGACTCCCACCTCCAGTCTGCAGTGCTGCCTTCCTGTTCCTGTTCCTTGCCATTATTTCCTTTGTCCTGCGCTTGCAGTCATGCCAGCGTTTCTTGCACTCCGTGACTGTTCTACGGAACTCTGCCACACTGTTGATCTTGTTGACAATTTGTTGCCAAATTGCCTCTCTCCTCCAAATTGGCAATTTTGAGGTGACAAAATGTTGATGCTGGTGTTCCGTCACCTCTCTGACCAATATTTCATGCTCCTCTGCATTGAAACAACACTTCCTTTTCTTCTTCTCCCTCTCCTGGGTCCTGTCTGTGTCATACTGGCTGGTGTCTGGTTGATTTTGCGTTTGCTCTGCTTTTTGATGCTAATGCGGTGTAAAATGGCGCATATCCGGTTTGCTATGTCGCAAACCGGATTTGAGTCATTTTCTCCACGGTAATGTCCTTTTGCTTTACGATGAGGCGCAATGGTTAGAGTAAAAAAAAATGACTCAAACTCATGCTTTGCCCCACCGTGCGTCAAAGTATACAGTTAACGCCCAGGTGGCGCAAAGAAATGGCGTTAGCCTACGTTAAAGTTTTTGACACAAACTGCGCTCGCACAATTTTGCATCAAAAAGTATAAATATTGCCCTAACTCTGGTCCATAGCACTGCTGCACCATTGATAGCTACACTCCTGACTCACTTCCACTCTCTTTTGCAATCTCCAATCGCTCACTCCTAACACATTCACACTCCTTCACTCAATCCCTTGAACTCACTGTTATTTATTCATGCACACTCTTACACTCAGATTCTCCCTCATTTTCAATCTCATTGACACTGGAACACAAACTTACACACAAACAATTTCACTCTGTCCCATTCACTTTCAGTCACTCACTAACACAGTCTCAAATACATGCACTCATAAAAGGAGAAACTTACCTTGCTTCCTTTGCTGGGAACTTGGAGGCTTCTTTGGAACAGCAGTGCAGGAATATGGTGCTGGTCATTGAAACCATAAATTATATACTACACAGGGTAACCCAACTAAAAGCCAATGGATCTGGGTATACATGTATCACAAAACAACATTGATCCAATCGGAAAAGACACTCAGGCGGTCATTACAACATAGGCGGTAAAAGCCGCTTACCGCCGTGCAGAACACCAACACACCGCTGCGCCTGCGGAAATCCGCCACAGCTATTATGACCCACAGCACGGAATCCGCCAAAATTCAGACACCCACACAAGTCCGCCACACCAAAGGTCAGTGATAAACTGGTGAAAACAAAACCTCCACCGTCACGCCAATAGAAATACGCCCACACTATCACGACCCACGCTCAAAATACACACACATTTACAAAACACAGCCACATTGGACAAATCGAAATACACTCACCTGATACACATACACACACCACTCCCACACACCCAATACTATATAAAGCACACACCCACATCACCCACAAATCCCTACGACAATATTCACAGAGAGAAGGCCAGAGAGAGACACCACCATCAACAAACTAGCATCCACAGGCACACAACACCATCACCCACATAACTTCCACGCACCTCACACTACACACCACTACATATCATCACACTTATCACCACACATACACCACCCCACACATCACCCACACCACCCCATGGCACTGCAAAGACACCCCAGGTTCTCGGAGGACGAGCTCAGGGTCATAGTGGAGGAAATCGTCCGGGTAGAGCCACAGCTATTCGGATCACAGGTGCAGCATACCTCCATTGCTAGGAAGATGGAGCTATGGCGAAGAATAGTGGACAGCAGTGCACGCAGTGGGACAGGACCCAAGAAATAGGGATGACATCAAGAAGAGGTGGAACGACCTACGGGGAAGGTGCGTTCTGTGGTCTCAAGACACCACCTTGTGGTTCAGCGGACTGGCGGCGAACCCCCACCTCCTCCCCCACAACTAACAACATGGGAGGAGCAGGTCTTGGCGATTCTGCATCCTGAGGGCCTCGCAGGAGTAGCAGGAGGAATGGACTCTGGTATGTCAAATCTCTCACTATTTCATCCCCCACCCAACCTGCGTGCCATCACATACCCCCACCCTCACCCCCATCACTCCAACCCTCACAAATGTCCCAATATCACAAACCACACATCCTAACACCAAGCCCTGCATGCAACAACAAAGCATGGTCAACCAACACCGAAGCATGCCATCTGCACAATCCAATACACCCCCCTAAACCATCCTCGCACAACGCCCCACACAGGAATGCAAGCACTGGGGTACACGCTCAACCACCCATTGCACACCATGGCACACACAGATGCAATAATCATGCTTTTACACCCCTGCAGGACCCCTACCCAATGTCACTGCACAGGAGGGTCCAGACATGTCCACACCACCAAGAGAAGAGGCCCACAGTGATGACAGCAGCTCTGTCCAACTGGATCTAGATGACCAGCCCGGCCCATTGGGACCTTGGGACAGTCGGTTCCCATCACACAGTCACAGGCCACTACAGAGCTTCCCCTCTCTGGAAACACCAGCACAGCACCCACACAGCGGGTCCATACCTCTGTCCCCAGGACATGTCAAGCAGCAGTGTGTCCACCACTACAGGGAACTCAGGCTAACCGACCACCCCAACAACAACAGGGACCTGGGGACAGTGGGCACACAGTCCAGGGGACGGAGGCCCAGGAACACAGGGGAACTGGGAGGGCTGCTGTGCGACAGAGGGAGGACAGGCCAAGGGAACCCACTCTCCACGAGGCCCTCTCCAACATCATGGGAGCCTACCACCACTCCCAGGAGATGATGGCAACGGTACTGGCCAAGTTTCAGGAGACCCAGCGGCTGCAGGAGGAACAGTATCTGGACTTCAGGGAGGAACTCAGAGCCATCAATTCCACCCTGGGCACCATCGTAGGGGTGCTGAAGGAAGTACTCAACACCAGGAAGGACACTGTGGAACAACAAGGGCCCCTGACACTAGCCTGGATGATGAACTGCCCACCCCCTCAGCCGGCGCTAGTGGACAGGATGCACCACCACAGGACCACCACACCAGCACCCCACCCCCTGCAGAGGGAGAACCACCCTGAAAACGGTCCCTGAGATCCAGAACAAAGACTGAGAACGATGCCAAGACCCCCGCCAAGAAATGAGACCACCCTGAATGTTTTCTTTTTGTCCCACTTTGTCACCCTGTCCATCCTCAAACTGCCCCAGCTCCACTTCCTATGCCCATTTGGGCAATGCACCTGTGAAACCAATAGACTGGACTCTGCCATGGACATACCTCCACCATCACCCCTCCACATTTTGCAACCCCCTCCAATATTGAGCACTTAAATAAACACCCTTGAAGCACAAAACAATCTGGAGTCAGTCTGTGATTTCAAATTAGTGTGTTATCAATTACTGTGGCAAAAAGCTCTTACAATTGTAATGTCAACATACCTATGTCACACAGCTCTAGTCCATGAGGAATCAAAGCAGATGTCACACAGTGGGAGCCACATCTGTGAAATCGTAAGGGAAAGTGACAACTCAGTGACCATACACTGGGTGAAAACGACAGACAGTAGAGAGGTAGTAATGTTAAAGTACATGTAGTTGGCAGGTTTGTATTTTTACCTGTGTCTCACTGGAAATATTACAGGATCACCGAGTCCCTGTTGTCGATGTCCTCTTCTTCTGCTTCCTCGTCTTCACTGTCCACAGGCTCCACAGCTGCAACAACACTGCCATCTGGACCATCCTCCTGCAGAAAAGGCACCTGTCGTCGCAAAGCTAAGTTGTGAAGCATACAGCAGGCCACGATGATCTGGCACACCTTCTTTGGTGAGTAGAATAGGTATCCACCTGCCATATGGACGCACCGGAACCTGGCCTGAAGGAGGCCGAAGGTCCGCTCGATTATCCGCCGTTTTCGCCCCTGGGCCTCATTGTAGCGCTCCTCTGCCCTTGTCCTGGGATTCCTCACTGGGGTCAGTAGCCATGACAGGTTGGGGTAACCAGAGTCACCTGCAAATGGCGAGGGACAACTGTTAGACACACACTAACCTGTAGGGATATCCCCAGACCCAGACAACCATTCCCACTGACTTGCTTCCAGGTGCTCACCTAATAGCCACACACGGTGCCTCTGGAGTTGACCCATCACATAAGGGATGCTGCTATTCCGCAGGATGTAGGCGTCATGCACTGAGCCAGGGAACTTGGCATTAACATGGGAGATGTACTGGTCGGCCAAACATACCATCTGCACATTCATGGAATGATAACTCTTCCGGTTTCTGTACACCTGTTCAGTCCTGCGGGGGGGACCAAAGCCACATGTGTCCCATCAATGGCACCTATGATGTTGGGGATATGTCCCAGGGCATAGAAATAACCTTTCACTGTAGGCAAATCCTCCACCTGAGTGAAAACGATCTAGCTCCGCATGTGTTTCAGCAGGGCAGACAACACTCTAGACAACACGTTGGAAAACATGGGCTGGGACATCCCTGACGCTATGGCCACTGTTGTTTGAAATGACCCACTTGCAAGGAAATAGAGCACTGACAGCACCTGCACTTGAGGGGGGATTCCTGTTGGAAGGTGGATAGCTGACATCAGGTCTGGCTCCAGCTGGGTACACAGTTCATGGATTGTGGCACGGTCAAGCCTCTATGTGATGATCACATGTCTTTCCTCCATTGTCGATAGGTCCACCAGTGGTCTGTACACCGGAGGATGCCGCCATCTCCTCACATTTCCCAGCGGACAGTGCCTATGAAGGACAACAGCGAGCACAGAGTCAACCAACTCAGAGGTACGTACCCACAGCTTACACAGAACACGAATCATAATCCGAAAAGTGGCCTGTATGTGTGTAGAGTCTAGGCCTAGGTATGTGTGACGCAGTTACAAATAAAGTCATGTGGGACCCTGAAATGGTGGCTGTCTAACCTCTAAAGTGGGACAATGGGATGTGAGGTAACTGCGCTGGCGTTGTACACCGTTGCGGTAGGCGGTCAAAGACCGCAGCACAATGCTGCATTGGTTAACATTGGACCCTATGGGTCCCAGGAGCCAATGACGATGTACGCCGGCGGTGACGGTACGCACCGCTGTGAACGTGACCGCCATTTTCTATCTGTTCAATCACTCGATACCTGATCTTCGATAGGAGAGGACCTACACTGCAAGTGCTGCTGTGACCTCGGTCTGGAAGAGACAATGGCTCGAGTGTCTGGGGAAAGGGCCTCTGCCTTCACATCGGAGGAGTTGGAGATACTCCTGGATGGGGTCCTCCCCAGTACACGCTACTCTACGGTCCTCCAGACAAACAGGTAAGTACACTGGGAGCATGCTGTATGGGCTATGCCTGTGTGGAGAGGGGTGGATGTAAGAATGAAGGGGGGAGAGTGCGGCGTGCATGAAACGACAGTGAGTGCATGTGCTACATGCCAAGGGTAGGGATGGGGGCCAATGATTGTGCAGTAGGTAATAAGTTTCTCTTCCCCCTGTACAAATCATGTAGGTCAGCGCCCACCAGAAAAAAGATATTTGGCGTGCCATCGCCAAGGACCCTGGGGGTCTACCACCGACGGAGCACCCACTGCCGGAAAAGATGGGAGGACATTCGCCGCTGGAGCAAGAAGACGGCGGAGGCTCAGCTGGGGATGGCCTCCCAATGTGGGATGGGTGCCCGTCACACCCTGACCCCCCTGATGTTCAGGACCCTGGCGGTGGTGTACCCGGAGTTGGATGAACGCTTGAGGGCATCACAGCAGCCACAAGGGGGTGCGTACACTCTCATCCTGCTGATTTAGCGCGCAGTGGAGGTGTCTGGGTGGGGGGGGTCGTATTGTGGGTTTCCCAAGGCCAGGGCGAGTTTAGTAGGCAAGGTCCCTCTGTAAGGCAGGCCATGTGGCACCCCACCCCACCTCTGTAGAGTGCCAAGTACACCTAGTCATGCCCCTGTGTCATCCATGTGTGCAGATGTCATCCATAGCCTAGTAGGCCATGTCCCAGGGATTGCACAGTGGAGCCCAAGAGCGCGGTGTAGTGCAGGGGGCTTCTGTGCCTGTCGTGTCCGCCAACGGTAGCGGTAATGCATGCACTCAACATGTCTTTCTTCTGTCGTCCCCCCCTTTTTGTGGTCTCCTTGTTCTTGTGTGCATTAGCATCATCAGGCGGAGGAGCATTGGCACCGGAGCACGAGGGAGCTGCATCCCACATGTCCATGGAAGGTGAAACTATGGACTCGGAGTTCACCAGTGGGACGGAGGGCGAGGGGAGCTCCACGGCGGGGACAGGAGCTGACACCAGCGACACGGACTCGTCCTCTGATGGGAGCTCCCTTGTGGTGGCGGCAACATCTGTGCCCCCGCGTCTACAGGTACAGCCGCCACCCCCTCTACCAGCACTACCCTCCCAGCAGCACCTCAGCCTTTGCCCCGTGCTCGCTCACCCAGGAGGGTGGGCATCACCTTCGCCCCAGGCACCTCAGGCCCTGCCCCAGTCACCCCTGCTGCCCTCAGTGAGGAGGCCATTGACCTCCTCAGGTCCCTCACTGTTGGGCAGTCTACCATTTTGAATGCCATCCAGGGTGTAGAAAGGCAGTTGCAACAAACAAATGCATTCCTGGAAGGCATTCATTCTGGTCAGGCGGCCCTTCAGCGAGCTTTTCAGACTCTGGCCTCAGCACTGATGGCAGCCATTGTCCCAGTCTCTAGCCTCCCCCCTCCAACTTCCTCCACCCAGACCAAATCCCCTGTACCACAGCCTATCCCAAGCACACCTTCAGACCAGCATGCACACACCTCAACACACAAGGGAAGCTCAGGCAGACATAAGCACCACACATCCCACAGGCACTCACGCAAGCATCACACACATGCAGACACACCAACATCCACCACCACCACTGTGTCCCCCTCCTCCTCGTCTCCCTCCTGCCTCCCAGTCTCGTCTACACTCACACCTGCATGCACTGCATCTACAGCCACTACTGCCATCACCAGCACACACACCACCACACCCCTCTCACGTGCAGTCACCACCCCACTACCATACACACGTCCCCTGTGTCCTCTCCCAGTGTGTCTGTGACGCCACCTCCCAAGATACACAAACACAGACACACACCCACCCAACAGCCATCCACCTCACGATAGCCTCCAGCGCATGCACCTTCACCCAAAGTCACCAAACGAACACCTCCTACAACCACAACCTCTTTCTCCACTCCCAAACCCCCTCCAGCTACCCGTCCCAGTGTCTCCCAAAAACTTTTCCTGTCCAACCTTGACCTCTTTCCCACACCTCCCCCACCCCGTCCGTCTCCTAGGTCCCGACTCTTCAGGTCCCAACCTAGCACCTCAGCCACAACATCTCCGTGACCAGTGGTGCCTGTAGTCACCGGAATCTGGAGTGCACCTGCCACCAGGGCAGACAGTGTGGCAAGGAGCCACAGCACTGACAGTCCCCCACCTGTCAAGCATCAGAAGTTGGCCAGTGCCCGGTGGGAGAGGGGGAAGACTCCAGCCACCAAAGCCGCTCCCAGGGGTCCCGGTGCGAGTGTGGAGTCAGCTGCAACACCTTCAAAGGTGGAGAAGGGCCACAAGAAACCCGGCAAGTCTGGGAAGAGCAGCACAGCGGAGGAGACCGCCATCATCCCCGCTGCCCAGGAGGCCACCACCATCATCCCCGCTGGGACAGAGAGGACCGCCAGCACAAGCCCCGCTGGGCTAGAGAGGACCGCCAGCACAAGCCCCGCTGGGCTAGAGAGGACCGCCAGCACAAGCCCCACTGGGCTAGAGAGGACAACCAGCACAAGCCCCGCTGGGCCAGAGAGGACCGGCAGCACAAGCCCCGCTGGGCTATAGAGGACCGGCAGCACAAGCCCCGCTGGGCCAGAGAGGACCTCCAGCACAAGCCCCGCTGGGCCAGAGAGGACCACCAGAGAGGACCGCCAGCACAAGCCCCGCTGGGTCAGAGAGGACCACCAGCACAAGCCCCGCTGGGACAGAGAGGACCGCCAGCAGCTGAGTTGCTGCAAAGGAGCCCGCCGCCTCAAGCACCGCTGAACAGTGGAGCAATACATCCACTACCTCTGTCCTGAGCAGGATGACGCACTCTGGGCACCAGGCCCCCTCGAGAACCAGTGGAGACTGTTATCTACTTGAGAGACTGTGGCTTTGCACTCCCCAGGATGCAGCAGTGGGTAACCCACCCACTGTAGAGACTTGAGAGACTGTGGCTTTGCACTCTCCAGGATGCAGCAGTGGGCAAGCCACCCACTGTAGAGACTTGAGAGACTGTGGCTTTGCACTCCCCAGGATTGAACAGTGGGCATGTGGCCCCTCGTGGATTTGGCATTGTGCACTCAATCGGCTGAGGTGCCCCCCCTTTCCCTCTCCCTGAGGTACCTGTTTTCTTGCTCTCTGATGCCCCTTCAGTGTTCTCTCTGTCGTGGTCGGGGATCTTGTGTGGGCCTCGCCCATACTGTGTGGGCCCAGTGTTCCACCGACTTCATTGGAGCACTACCTGGACTACTAAGATTGGTGTATATTTTGTTTATGATGTATATATATATTTTTGCGTACTTGATTTTAATATATTATAATGGTTACACTCCTTTCCTTTTGTCTTTGCATTCTTCCAGGGGAGTTGGGGGGGCGTAACTATAATGTATAAATATGTATTTGTGTGTGTGTTGTAGTGGGTGAGGGTGGGGGTGGGGGGTTGCGTGTGTGTGTCCCTGTTTTTTCCCTCCCCCCTCCCCTGTGTCGTAGGTGCAGTACTCACCGTTGTCTTTGCCGCCGGCGTTCGTGCTCCTGGTAGATGAGCAAGAAGATGAGGGCTGGAAAAATGTGCAGCTCTGGTTCCATGGTGTCCGGATTCCTCGTGGGGTGTGTAGAGGTGAGTGTTTTCCCTTTGAAGTCCTGTTTCCGCCGTATTTTTGTCCGTGGTGAATCCACCCCGGAAAAGGTTTTGGTATGTTGTGATACTGTGGGCGGTACATTGACTTCCGCCTGTCTGTTGGTGGTGACCACCAAGCTGTTTGTCTGTACCGCTGTGGCGGTCGGAGTGTTAAAGTGGCTGTCTTTGTTGGCGGTTTTCGCCACGGTCGGGATTCCGATTTTTTTACCGCCGTCCTGTTGGCGGTCTTACCTCCGATTTAACACCGTCCGCCAGGGTTGTAATGACCACCTAAATGTCAATTCATCATACAGCATATATACACATACCCCAATTACAAACACATCACAATGTAACTTCCTTAATCCAGTACATGAAATTTAAAAAGCCCGTTGGTTAACCATTCCTCAAAATTGATTCAGTGGTTTCTTCCATTGGTTTTCAAATCCCCAATTTTAGTCCTCCTTTCAATTTAGTAACCAATCGACAACACTGTTTTTAGCTTTAGCTTGTGACAGGGGAGTGGGGTGGGAGGCTGGGGGGTGTTATGTGTGTGTCTGAGTGTATGCATGAATGTGTGAGTGAGTGTTTGAATGCGTTGGCGTGTGTTGTGTTGTTTGTGTGGTTGTATGCTTGTGAGTGAATGCGTGTAAGAATGGTGAAGTGAGTGCATGCCTGCATGTCAATGTGATTGTGTGTAAGAATGTGTGCAAACAGGTGTGTGCATGTAATGGGGGGTGTGTGTGATGATCGGAGGGGATGGGGGTGTGTGTGTTGGGATCAGGGGTGGGGCTGTGTGTTTGGATCGGGCGGTGGGGTGTATGTGATTGTTTGGGGGTGGGGGTTAGTGTGTGTATGGGATGGGGGTAGGGCTTTGGATGGAGGGTGTGTGTGGGGTGTCAGGTGTGTGTTGGGAGGGGTAAGGTAGCTGCCTACTTTTGACAAGGAAGGAATTCCCTGTCACTGGTAGGGCCTTCCGCCATGGTTTCGTCATTTTCGAAAACCATGGTGGTAGGCAGGCTCATAATGCCGCCAGTGGTACTGTGCCGGCCGCTGTGCTGGAGATTGATATCTCCCAACCGACGGCTGAAACCACCATGGCGATATGAGTGGAGAAGTGGTGGGTTGGCTGCAGCCAACCCGCCATTCTCATTATGTGGCGGTAGGTGCCGCCAACCTGTTGGCGGTACTACAGCCACATTAAGGACCTCATTTATACTTTTTTAGTGCTGCATTTGCATACTTTTTTGACGCAAAGTGACACAAACTTACAAAATTCTATTATATTATGTAAGTCTGTGCTGCTTTTGCGTCACAAAACTACTCAAATGCGATGCAAAAAAATATAAATCAGGCCCTAGCACTCACCGCCGGGGTCATAATGACCCCTACATTGTGCTGCCTGGTGCATTAGCACTATGTCTGCTAAATAAAATAAATTGTGGCTTTATGATGAGGCTGTAGTTGACCTATGCACCTCAGACATGCGCAATCCAGACATCCAGCTACAGATTGCAGTACTCTTAAACAACACTGTGTAGCTGGATCGTGCCTCAGTCCCTTCCTCCTTCTCCTGTAGTCAGGAGCCTGGAGAAGTGTTTTCATGAACACTACTAAATTAAATTATGTGCTGAGAGCCAAAGTGCAGAATTTGAGGCCTCACAGGAGGCAGGGGACTGCACCCTAGAGCTCCTTACAAGGAGCCACCACTGGATGTGCCTCAGACCAGGGCATGTGGCACTTCATAATATCCTAATTCTCTGAGAACCAGGCAGATCTTTGCTTGCTGAAAGCTCAGGTATCAGGATTGATACAGAATACATGTCCTTTTATAAAAACACTACTTCAAACACTTTTCTTTACATTGCAATGGGCTGGAAACATGCATTTAGGGGCAGCATCCCCTCGTACAAAATGATCCATGGTCATATAATCTTGTCTTCAGTGCCTATGTGCAGTACTTTAAGGAGTCCATGTAGTGCTTTTGGTGAAACCACACTGCTTTTAGCATCTGCATTAAATCAGAAAACCAATTAGTGTATGAGCATTACCCAGTACAGCACAGAAACATGAATAGACAACCAGTGTCCTGTGTATCCCAGTACATGCTGCAGTTTCAGAAGAAACAGGTGCTTGGGGCCATATGTATTTAAGCATTTTCCCATAGACACAGAATGGGTAAAATCCTTTGATACATCTGGCCCTTAGTTCCTAGGCCTGCACACTGATGTCAGATATAAGATGAAACAGCCCAGTATTACCTAATTCAACTTTCATTCCTGAGGTGTCCATGTCAAATGAAGCTTAGAACGTAGGGTGCCTGTTAGAAATTTGGTCTGTAGTTAACAGAGGTGTGCATCCTGTCCAAGTAGGGTCCACAATTCTGGTCAGGGTAAGTCACAACACAATCCAAATTATCCTGTGCTCACCCTCTGTTAGCTTGGCACAGAGTAGGCATGCTTAACTCAGAAGGCAATGTGTAAAGTATTTGTGCAAGTACAGTAACACACTGAAAACAACAGAAACAGTACTCCACATCAGTTTAGGAAAATAGAAATGTATCTAAATAAAATAAGACCAAAATGAAAAAATCCAATATGCACCAGTTGAGATATCACTTTTTAAAGATTTAAAGGAGTCTGTCGCGCAGCGGCGCGCGGCACAAGCCAAACATTCGGTTCGGGCCGCGGCGCACAGCATGAAGACGCGCCGCATCCCCAGCCTGCTGTACACATTACGAGGCCCCAAATTGGGCATGGGGCCTCGTTCTTTCTTAGCGTGACGCGCTTACATGCAGGTCTGACCTCCCCCACTCACCTGTTCTTCTTTTCTTCTTCTTTTTTCTGTCTTTTCATTGTGCCTTCCTTTATGTTTTTTCCTTTTCCCATATTACCCCTCTCTTCCCAGCATGCTTTAGTTCCCTACCCTCTATGTCTCCTAGCCCATTATGTTCTATGTGTTTTTCCCTATCTAAGATGGTGTCCTTGTACTTCCTGTTGGTCGCTTCCTGTTTTTTTGGTATTTAAGGGCTGTGATTCATTCTCTCCTTGCGCTGCAACACTTTCTGTTTGGATGGTGTCTTCGCTCCTGCTTCCTTGTTTTCGATACTGGTTCACGTCTGTTCCAGTGTTTTTTCCTGTACTTTTGCTCTTGTATTTACCTATTCAATTGGCTCCTGTTTCAGGAACCTTTCTTTTTTGGAGGTTTTTTCCCCTTTCAGGTTTTTTTTTCCCTCTGGCACTACTTATGAAGGACACGCCCTGCTCTTGGCGTTTCCATTGCCTGCAGCACCGTGGCTACCAGAAAGAGTCGCCCCTACCTGGGCCAAGGCCGAACATTCAGGAACAAGATCCTCGCCCCTCGTTCTGCGGACTCCAGGTTAAAGCAGCGCGTAAATCGTGACAGAGTCTCAAGATTTAAGAATTAGTGGTTTAATCCTTGTAACACGCAGTACTGGGGATTGCTAAAAAATAACGACGCACAGGGGCTGCAGAGGAGAAGATGCGCTGAAAAATTGCATCCGATTTTCCGGCACAGCACAGATGATGCACCATTTCTTTCCATGCTTCAAGGCGATGCATTAATTTCCAGACACGCAGCCTTGATTCCTCGCTGTGATGCGGTGATATTTTGACACACAGGGATGATGTGTTGAAAATTCTTGATGCACTGGTAAGAAGGAGCAGGTGCTGCGTCAGTCCGGTAGGCGATGCAGTGAGTTTTCAGCCACGAGGCAGGCACTGCATCGATTTCTACAGGCTTTGTATCGATGTTATAATGCAAGGGGATTTTCTTCTCTTTGGTGAAGTCTTTGTTGCACTAAGACTGTAGAACAGGAGGTAAACTCAATCCAAGCTTTTGGAAAGCACTTGTGGAAAAAGTAGAGTCTTCCTGCAGGGTCAGGGGTCAGCAGGCAGCAGGGCAACAGCAGAAGAGAAGTCCTTCTCAGTAAGGCAGTCCAGGTGAGTCCTTTAGGCAGCCAGGCAGTCCCTCTGACAGAGTCCAGTTGTAGGTCCGGAAGTGTCTGATTGTGGAGGGTCATAAACCCAGTATAGATACCCAAAAATGCCTTTGAAGTGGGGGAAACACAAAGAGTCGTTTTGAAGTGTACAAGGTCACTGTTCAACCCAGCCCTGTCAGAATTCCTGTATGGGGTATCAGTCCTTTGTGTGGGGTCAGGCCAGAGGCCTTTGAAGTGTGAGTCCCTCCACCCTTCCTGCCCAGGGAGACTCTTTCAGTATGCAGATGAATGCAGATGTGTCTGAGTGTCCTGTGTTTATGGCTGTCTGGGTGGAATGCACAAGGGGTGCTGTCAACCAGCACAGCCGAGATGTGGATTGGAGAGAGGCTGTAAGGCACAGAAGGCAGTAAGTGCAGGGAAATGTGCACTTTCTAAAACTGGCATTTCTAAAATCGTAATGTGAAATCCAACTTCATCAGTAAGTAGGATTTTCCATTACCATTCTGGCCATACTAAACATGACAGGGATACTCCTTTCAGATGAGAATCTACCACTTAAAAGTACATAAGGGCAATTCTAATGTTGGCCTATGAGAGGAAAATGCCTCACAGAAGTGGGAAATGAATTTGTGAGTTTCTCACTACCAGGACATGTAAAACACATAAGTACATGTCCTGCCTTTTACTTACATAGTGCCCTAACCCTATGGGTTACCTAGGGCTTAGCTTAGGGGTGACTTATATGTAGAAAAAGGTGGGTTTAAGGCTTGGGAAGTAGTGTTAAATGCCAAGTCAAAGTGGCAGTGAAACTGCACATACAGGCATTGAAATGGCAGGTCAGAGACATGGTTAAGGGGCTACTTATGTGGGTGACACAATCAGTGCTGCAGACCCACCAGTAACATTTAATTTACAGGCCCTGGGCACATGCAGTACACTTTACTAGGGACGTGCAAGTAAATTAAATATGCCAATTGGGTATGAGCGAATGTTACCATGTTTTAGGAAGAGAGCACATGTACTTTAGCACTGGTTAGCAAAGCCAACAAAAATGAGGTTGGAAAAAACCAAGGCTTGAAACTTGGCAACATCATCCGTGCAATCCACTGTGACCACATTTAATTGATACAATTTGAGCTGCGATTGTTCTTTCCCCAAGATCGAACATGCACTGGAGGAATGCACATTGCATAGAACACAAAAGTAAAGTGCTTTGTGCAACTGTCATACCTTTTCTGTAGGAAAATAGTCCTCACAATGCTTTCAAACAAATAACAGGCATCCACAGGCTTGGCAAAACTTGATGCCTACAGGTTCTTGTTTTGGCTTTCCAGTTAACAAAGAATCCAATAGAAATGGCTCAACAACATAAAATAAACTTCATTCACTGTGTGAGTTGCACAAGCAAAAAACGTCCTGTGAGTTATCAGGTTTCTTTCCATCCAGAGCAGCTTCTTCATGCTTCCCCACTGTTTGCCGTCATCAGAGACCTTATAGCTAAAAGTATTCATATTTATTCCTTATAAGAATTCCCCTCTTTGGCTATGCAGAACATATATTTTTTATGTGTCTCTAGCAAAGCACAGGACAATCTGATCATTGGCTTGCAATAGGTGAGCATCCCACAATATATATTTTATGTCCTAAGACAAAAATGTTAATTCAGTAGAACTATCAATCAGTTAATCAATCTGGATTTGTAGAGTGTGGCCAATCACCCGTGAGAGTATCCAGTCAAATAGCCAGTACTTGAGTCCTTTTCTGATTTTCGTGAGAGAGGATGGTGTTCGGAGGTGGAGGGGAAAGTCATTCCAAGCGTTGGCAGCAAGGTAGAAGGAACGTTCTCCGCTGTGGCTTTGACGTAGGTGAGGGTTTGGGTGAGGGCAAGAGAGAGGACTGCAGGTGTCTGGTGGTTGGTCATAGTTCAGGCAGTGGTTGATACATGCGGTCCTTTGTCATGGAGGGCCATGTAATTGTGTATCAGCATCTTGAATTGGCATCTTTTCTGGACGGGGAGCAAGTGAGGGTTCCTGAGGTGGGGGGTGATATGGATCCATTTGGAGAGCTTGAGGATGAGTCAGGTGGCTGAGTTCTGTGTAGTCTGGAGTCTCTTCAGGAGTTGGTTGGTGATTCCTGTATGAAGCATGCTGTTGTAGTCAAGTCAGCTGGTGACCAGGGCTTGTGTGACAGTTTTCTTGGTGTTGATGGGGAGTCATCTGAATAACTTTCGGAGCATGTGAAGGGTGTGGAAGCAAGAGGAGGCAACTGCATTGGTCTAGATTTCATAGTGAGTTTGCTGTTGCTCCACTGGTTCTGGAGCGGGCTTTGAGCCCAGTGTGCTTCATCCTGGCAAGGAGGGGGTGAGTGAATGCCTTCTTCCACTGGTTCTGGAGCGGGCTTAGTGCAATGTGTGCTAAATCCTGGCAAGGAGGAGGTGAGTGGATGACTTCTTCCACTGGTTCTGGAGGGTGCTATGTGCCCAGTGTGCTTCATTCTGGCAAGGAGGGGGTGAGTGGATGCCTTCTTCCACTGGTTCTGGAGGGGGCTTTGCACCCTGTGATGCAGATCTTGGGGAGTGCAAGGTGACAGTCTCTCACCTAGGTGCCACACCTACAGTTTTTGCAGGGACCAGGACGCACTACAGCCCATGGGGGCACGACGACACACTGCCCACCGACAGTGACGGCTGCTTATTGGTGGATGTGGCAGGGCTGGCGGCGGTGCTGCCAATGGTGGGGGGACGCGCCAGCCCTTCCCCTGCAGCCTCAGACATCTGCCCATTGGGGCTACAGGCAGTGATGCTGGTGGCGGTGCAGGTGGCGGTGCTGGTAGCAGTGCTGGCTGTGGTGAGCGGAGGCTCCAGCCCTTCCTCTGCAGCCTCGGATGGCTGCCCACTGGGGCTGCTGCTGCTGGCAGTGGTGCTGGTGGCGGTGAAGGTAGCAGTGCAGGTGGCAGTGCTGGTGGCGGTGTTGGCTGTGGTGGGGGGAGGCTCCAGCCCTTCCCCTGCAGCCTCGGACGGATGAAGTGCCATGGCTGGTGTTGTTTGCTCAGATGCTGCTCCTGCGGCGTCTGTGCCTTTGTCATTGCCCTTGGCAGCTGGTGGTCCCTTCCTGCCCTTGGCAGCTAGTGGTCCCTTCTTGCCTCTGTCAGCTGTTGGTGCATCCTTTCTTTTGGCATCTGGTGGTGCCTCCTTGCCTTTGCCAGCTGGTGCTCCCTTTTTGCCCTTGGCAGCTGGTGCAGGCACACTGGCTGTGTGGATGGGTGTCTTCTCGGAGCCTCTCACAACTGCAGTGGCTTCAGAAATGACAGTGGCCGTGGACTGGGTGGCTGAGGTGCTAGCCTGGGTCCTGAACACCCTGACCCGAAGTGAAGGATGGGGGGGAGGGGCAGGGAATAGGTCAAGGATGGAGAGAAAAAGCTTTTTAGGGACACTGGGGCTGGAAGAGGGTGAAGGTTTGGGAGTGGAGGAAGGGGGAGTGGTGGTAGGAGATGTCTGTCTGCTGTGTTTGGTTGCAGGTGCATGGGATGGATGCTGTCGTGAGGTGGATGGCTGTTGGGTGTCTGAGTGCTTGCATTTGTGTACATTGGGAGGAGGGGGCACAGACACAGTGGGAGAGGACACAGGGGATGTGTGCATGGATGTGGGGGTGGTGACTGCCAGTGAGGGGCGTGTAGTGATAGGCGTGATGGAGGTAGTGGATGAGGATGTAGTACATGCAGGTATGAGTGGTAATGCTACTAGGAGGGAGGTGGACGAGGAGGAGGAGAGGGACACAGTGGAGGCAGTGGATGTTGGTGTGTCTGCATCTGGATGGTGCTTGTGTGAGTGCTTGTGGGATAAAGTGTGGTGCTTGTGTTTGCCTGAGCCACTTCTGTGTGTTGATTTGGGTGCATGCTGGTCTGATGGTGTGCTTGGAATAGGCTGGATTTGAGGGGAATGGGACTGGGTGGAGGAAGTTGGCAGGGGGAGGCTAGATACAGGGACAATGGCTGCCATCAGGGAGTTGACCAGAGCCTGGAATAATCTCCGTTGGGCCACCACGCCAGAGTGAATGCCCTCCAGGAATGCATTTGTTTGTTGCAAATGCCCTGCCAGACCCTGGATGGCATTCACTATGGTTGACTGCCCAACAGAGATGGATCGCAGGAGGTCAATAGACTCCTCACTGAGGGCAGCAGGGCTGACTGGGGCACGACCTGAGGTGCCTGGGGCGAAGGAGATGCCCACCCTCCTGGGTGAGCGGGCACCGGAAACACGCTGAGGGGCTGCTGGGAGGGCGGTGCTGGTACGGGGCTGGCAGTTGTACCTGTAGTTGGGGTGGCCACAGAGGTGTCCACCACCACCAGGGATCTTCCATCAGATGAGGTATGACTTTCAGAACTGTCCCCTCCAGTCTTTGCCGTGGTGCTCCACTCGCCCTCCATCCCACTGGTGCCCTCATTGCTGGTGGATTCGGCCTCATGGGCCTTGTGGATGCAGCTCCCTCCATCGCTGGTGCCTCTGCTCCTCTGCCAGATGATGCTAATGCACACAAGGACAGGGTGCCAAAACAAAAAGGGGGGGAGAGACAGAGGATACATTTGGTCAATGCCAGAAACAACACCACCGTTGGCGTACACAACACACAGGAACAGCCCTATGCACTGGGCCATGCACTACCAGTTACAATGCTAGTCACCAGGTCATGGAGTACAATGCCTAACGCCAATAGCAGCACCCTGCCCAGTAGTAGATGCCCACTAGCATATTTAGGGCTGGAGTGCATCAGACCCTGCCCAACATGGAACCTACCTTGCCATGTTCGTCCTGGCCTAGAGGCACCGACAGGCCCACACACCCCACCCAGATAACACCTCACAATGTGCAATTTTTTGATTCTGAAACTGTACTCACCCCCTTGTGGCTGCTGTGATGCCTTCAAGCGCCCAGCCAACTCTGGATAGGCCACCACAAGGATGCGGAACATCAGGGGGGTCAGGGTTCGACGGGCACCCCTTCCTCGTTGGGAGGCCATCCCCAGCTGGGCCTCTGCCATCTTCCTTGCCCAGCGGCACAGGTCCTCCCACCATTTGCAACAGTGGGTGCTCTGCCTGTCAAGGACCCCCAGGGTCTGCACGTCCTTGGCTATGGCACGCCAAATACCGTTTTTCTGATGGGCGGTGACCTGCAGATAATGATACATAGGAAATGGGATCAGCCATACTGTCCGGCCTGTTACACTCATGGCCCACCATATCCCTCCCATCCCCTTACGCACAGACATTGACCACCATACATGCAGCACTCTGCCCAGGACCCTCAGCCACCACCCCTACACGAGGCTTACACACACAGCACTCCATGCATTCATGCCCCAAGCATTGTGCTCACAGTGTTCTCACCTGTTGGTCTGGATGACCATAAAGTAAACGGTACTGGGGTAGGACCCCATCCACTAGTCTTTCCAACTCCTCCGAAGTGAGGGCAGGGGCCATTTCCCCAGACACTCAAGCCATGGTCACTTCCAGACACAGGTCACAGCAGCACTTGCAGTGTAGGTCCTCTCCTGTTGAAGGTCAGGTAGCAAGTGAGTGAACAGATAGAAAATGGCAGTGACATCCGCGGCGGTGCATACCGTCACCACCGGCGTACATCACCATTGGCTACTGGAACCCATATGGCCCAATGATAACCAATGAGGTCTTGCACAGCGGTCCTCAACCACCTCCCGCAACGGTGCACAACGTCAGCAGAATTACCTCATTTCCATTTGTCCCTTCACACAGTTGAGGCTGCTGCCATTTCAGGGGGGAACAGGCCAAGGAACCTAACTGCGTGACAATAGACATAGGCACATTTATGGGACTATACGTTAACATACTGTTTCTGTCACAACATGTAAGGCATTTTATTCTGAGGATATGTTTGAATATGACCATCTGCTCACCGTTTTTCACGATAGAGTTCAACCGCTGAGGATGAATAGGAGATGGAGATACACCCCCGTGTACAGACCCCTGGTGGACCTAGCACCAATGGAGGACAGGCACATTATCCTCACCTACAGACTTGATAGGGCCACAATCCAAGAGCTTTGTGCCCAATTAGAGCCTGACCTGATCTCAACTATCCGTCATTCCACTGGGATCCCCCCTTTTGTGCAAGTCCTATCCGTGCTCCATTTCTTGGCAAGTGGCTCCTTCCAAATAGTAGTGGCCATGGCAGCAGGGATGTCACAGCCTATGTTCTCAAACGTGTGGAGCAGAGTGTTGTCTGCCCTGATGAAACACATGTGCAACTACATTGTTTTCCCATAGGTGGAGGATTTGGCCACAGTGAAGGCTGACTTCTATGCAATTGGACATATCCCCAACATCATTGGTGCTATTGATGGTATACATATTGCCTTTGTCCCCCACTGGAGAAATTAACAGGTGTACAGAAATCTAAAGAGCTTTCACTCTATGAATGTGCAGATAGTGTGCCTGGCGGACCAGTACATCTCCATGTGAATGCAAAGTATCCTGGGTCTGTGCATGATGCCTTTATCCTGGGGAATAGCAGCATCTCATATGTGATGGCTCAACTCCAGAGGCACTGGGTGTGGCTAATAGGTGAGCCCATGGTCCCCACCCAGTGTATGTTGGTATATGGGTGTGGGGTTGGCCCTAAGGGTGAGTGTCTGGCTAACAGGTATCCCTCAATATTTGCAGGTGACTCTGGTTATCCCAACCTCTCATGGCTACCGACCCCAGTGAGGAATGCCAGGACAAGGGCAGAGAAACGTTACAATGAGGCACATGGGTGAACAAGGAGGATCATTGAGCGCACCTTTGGCCTCCTGAAGGCCAGGTTCAGGTGCCTCCATCTGATAAGTGGATCCCTGTGCTAGTCACCCAAGAAGGACTGCCAGATCATCGTTGCATGTTGCACAACCTAGCCTTGGGATGCCAGGTGCCTTTTCTGCAGGAGGATGAGGCTGGAGATGGTCGTGTGGCAGTGGTGGAGCCTGTGGACAGTGACGAAGAGGAGGCAGAGGGAGAGGATGTGGACAACAGAACAACTATAGTAAAACAGTACTTCCAGTGACACTCAGGTAAGACACTGTAACCTCACCTTCCATTGCTGTTTTGTAAAGTGATTTTTCTCTGGCTGGCTGCTGTTCCCACTACAAAGGCCACTTATTGTACCCTTTAACATGTCTATTTCTAGATATTTGTGCCCTCCTGTGGCTCCTGGTGTATCGACTGCAGCACATTACAGGTCATAACTATGTATACATCACTATAGTGTCTATTTGCAATGTATACAGATTGTTAAACAACTACATCCTTAAATCATTTGACATACTCCATACTTGTTTTTTCCAAGGGTGTTTATTTCAGTGCTGAGAAGTAAATGGGATGTGCAATGGGCTTGGGTGATGGTGGAGGAAAGCCCAGGATAGAGTCCAGTCTATTGGTATCACAGGTGCATTGTCGAAGGGGGTATAGGAAGGGGAGCAATGTCAGTTCAAGGTGGACAGGGTGACAGAGTGGGGCACAAGGGTGACAATCAGGAGAGTCTTATTTCCTGGCGGGGGTCTTGGCAATGCTCTCTGGCTTCTGCCTGGATTGCAGAGACCGTTTGCGGGGTAGTTCTCCTTCTGCAGGGGGTGGGGTGCTGGTGGCCTGTTGTTCCTGTGGCAGGGCATCCTGTCCACTGGCGTCATGCGGAGGTGGAAGGCTGTTCATTGGCTTGGCTAGTGTCAAGGGCCCATTGGTGTGCCACTGCCTCCCTCATGGTGTTGGCCATGTCTGTCAGCACCCCTGCAATGGTGACCAGGGTGGTGTGGATGTCCCTCAGGTCCTCCCTGATCTCCAGGTACTGTCCCTCCTGTAGCCGCTGGGTCTCCTGCAATTTGGCCAGTATCTGACCTGTGGTCTCCTGGGAATGATGGTATGCTCCCAGGATGTTGGTGAGTGCCTCATGGAGAGTCAGTTCCCTGGGCCTGTCCTCCCCCTTTCGCACAGCAGTCCTCCCAGCTTCCCTGTTGTCCTTTGCCTCTGTCCCCTGAACCGTGTGCCCTCTGCCACTGCTGATTGACGTGTCCTGGGGACAGAGGTATGGGCCCGTTGGGTGGGTGCCGTGCTGGTGTTTCCTGAGGGGGGGCTCTGTGGTGGTATGGGACTGTGGCTGGATAACCGACTGTCCGGAGGTCCCTGATGGGCCAGGTTGGTCATCCTGATCCAGGCGTGCAGAGCTGCTGTTATCACTGTGGGCCTCTTCTGGTGGGGACTGGATGTTGCTGGCACCTCCTCTCTGGTGACGTTATGTGGGGGTCCTGTGGGGATTTAAATGCAGTGTTATTGTTTCTGCATGTGGCATCTTGTGCATGGGCATGTTTCCCTCTATGGTTGTTATTACCAAGGCAGCTTTGGCTTGTGTGAGTTGTTGGCTAAGTGATTTTCACTACTGTGCATGCTGTAATGGTGGGTGTCCATGCAGGGCTGTGAGTGGTGTCCATGCATTGTTGTTGTATGCAGTGCTGGGTAATGGAATGGGTGGGTTCTGATGGTGGGGTCTGTGGGAGGTGTGTGGGAGGTGGTGGAGTGATGGGAGTGAGGGTGGGGGTCTGTGATGGCATGCAGGTAGGGGGGTTGATAGAAATAGAGATTTGGCTTACCAGAGTCCAGTCCTCCTGCTACTCCTGCCAGGGACTCAGGATGCATGATTGCCAAGACTTGCTCCTTCCATGTTGTTAGTTGTGGGGGAGGAGGTGGGGGTCCAACGCCAGTCCACTGTACAGCTATCTGGTATCTTGCAACCACGGAACACACCTTCCACTGTGGGTCGTTCCACCTCTTCCTGATGTCATCCCTTGTTCTGGGGTGCTGTCCCACGGCGTTGACCCTGTCCACTATCCTCCGCCATAGCTCCATCTTCCTTCCAATGGATGTCTGCTGCACCTGTGATCCAAATAGCTGTGGCTCTACTCGGATGATTTCCTCCACCATGACCCTTAGCTCCTCCTCGGAGAACCTGGGGTGTCTTTGTGGTGCTATGGGTGTAGTGTGTGTGGTGTGTGTGAATGTGTGTGGGGTGATGTGTTGAGGTGTGTGCTGTGAGGTGCGTGGATAGTGCATGGGTGATGGCGTTCTGTGGCTCTGGTTCTGTGGGTGCTCGTGGTGTGTCTCTCTCTCTGTTGTAAATTGTATGTAGTGTTAAAGGGTTGTGGGTAATGCGGGTGTGTGTTTTATAGTGGTGTGTAGGTGTGGTGTGTGTATGGGTGTCAGGTGTGCGTAGTTTGTATTGACCAATGTGGTGTTGTTTTGTTAGTGTGTGTGTATTTTGAGTATGGCAGTATGTACCGCCAATCGTTTACCGTGGTTGAATGTCCACCGCAGTGATTCGTGGGTCATAACGCTGTGGGCATATTTCTGTTGGCGTAACGTTGTGGGTTTTGATGCCTCCAGTTTATCACTGACCTTTGGTGTGGTGGACTTGTGTGTGTGTCTGTATAGTGGCGGATTTCTCTGTGTGGGTCATAATACGCGTAGCGGTATACCACCGCAGTCGTGGTATGTTGGCGGCAATCAACATGGCGGTAAGCGGCACTTACCGTCAATGTCATAATGAGGGCCTATGTATTGCAATTGCACATTAACAATGTCCTTATCCTGCCATCTTTACCTTTTTCCAGGAAAGTCTGATTTTTAAGGCCAACAAAAATGTAGTTAATTTACTTACCAGGGATTAAAAAAATAAATATACTGGAAATTAAACTCATCCCATGCTGTAGTCACTTTCAAACAAACAATGTCATGCTTTTAAATAATCTCCAGAACAAAGGATATGTTCCAGAATTGTTTCCATCAGACAAAGAAGAAAACAAAGGTTTCAAAATTATTTTTTCATTTCATATCACCAGCTCCTGAATAACTCTGTTGAAATTCTTCACTTTTGTGAACTCTTCAAGTCAACCAACAGAAACCTCATAAACCCAAAGGTGACCTTTAAGAACTCACTTTTAGTTCAGCAAATGAAAACCTGTAATCCAAAGGAAAAAATTTACATTGTTCCCAATCTGTTTACTTGACCTTTGCAAATGCTTCAGGTTAATGAGCTGAAATTATTGAATGTTAATGTCTGCACACTAAATTCCATTACACCAAAACAAACTCAGCTCATTGGAGAAATGGATAGTTTGGGAAGCTTTGTGTTCATGTTTCCAAGATCCTTTAACTTAACAAGTCACTGCATCAGCAAAGACTAGACTACAGTTCCAAAAATAACTTAAATATGGCGCTCAAACCTGGGTAATAGTTCAGTGCTGCAATTCCTTTTAATCTGATTTGACTACTTCTCCAAAAGAAGTCCCTGACCTGGTATTTGAGAAGTAGTTTCTTGGTGAAAAGTTTCATCATGGAAATTATTTCAGCTAAAACCACAGATGAGCCTTGATGAACATTTTCAAAACACAGGGGCATATTTATACTCTGTTTACGCTAAATTTGTGTCATTTGTTTTATGCAAATTCGGCACAAACTTAACTCCATACTTATATTTTGAGGCTAGACAGATCTAGGGTCAAAATATTGGAGTTTGTACCATTTCTTTGATGCATGAACCCACCTTGTGTCAATGAGATGCAAGGTAGGCGTTACCATCCAAAAATGGTGCTATCCCCATAGAGCCACATTTATCCCCCATGCTAAAATGATGCATGGGTGGGAGTTGGGGCTAAATAATGGTGCTAAGCTTGCTTAGCACCATTATTTAACGCCTGCGTCAGACCAGGTGTTAGGGGACCTGTGGACCTATTTCCATGGTCAGACGCCATGCAATGGGTCCACAGGGGCCCACCCCAAGCCCCAGGAACACCCCCACCCACACCAGAGGGACACCAAAGGATGGGGGACCTCATCCCAGGTAAGTAGGGTAAGTATGGGTTAGTATTTTTTGGTTTTATTTTAAAGTGCCATTTGGGGCTCTAACAAGGGGCCCCTGCATGGCATTGGTTACAATGGCCATGCCCAGGGGACACTGGTCCCCTGTGCTGGCCATTGTGGTGGTGGGCATGACTCCTGTCTTTTTTAAGACAGGAGTCAAGTTTTGTGATGGTTGTGTGCCTGGAAATGACGCAAGGCTGGTTGGCGGAATTGTTTTACCGCTAACCAGCCTAACGTCATTTTTAGATGCACAACTTCCTATTCCCATACCAGCACCCCCACCTGGCTAGAGTCATTTTAGTTGACGCTAGCCCAAGCTTAGCACTGGCTTGCAACATTCCATTAATATGGTGCCCGGCTGGCACCCAGGAATGGCGCAAGCCGGTGTTACCAACAAGTATAAATCCGGGCAATAATTTCTTACAACAACCAATGTAGAATCCTCATTTATGACAGTGCTCCCTCCTCATGGCCCTGTCTCAGAGCATGGTTTAAGAGGGTACCTATGATGAGAGAGTTTCAACAAATGAGGGACATGTATTTGAGTTGCCAGTTCCCAAGAATGTTCTTCTGGACCATAACCTTTCCAATTGATCAAATACATCAAAGATCCACCACACCTTACAAGAATTTAATATGTTTTCTATCTAAGACTCATGTTCTGAATCTTGAAGGACTGGAGGAAGTTCTAGATTCAAGCGAATTCCCGGAATAACACATTTAAACAGTGAGACATGAAATACAGGGTGTATTTTCAGAGACAGGCATGTCAATCATACCACCACCAGATTTATACATGTTTGTACTTTATGTGGATTATTAAATCTGGGTAAAAAAAATGTTTTCCCATGAAGGTGGGGATACTTAGTTGAAAGCCACACCTTTGACCCGGGAACATAGGGGGTAGCCTTATGTCTTTTCTTATCTGCTTTTATCTTATACCCTTTTTTGGCTAATTTTATTTGTGACTTGTGTTTTTTTTCCACTCCTGTTGAACATTTTCTATTCTTTCTGGAGCTGAAGTGTTGGTAGTATTGTGCGACAAAATATTCATTTGCATGCAAGCATGATGCTAAAAAATGGTAATCTCTTTGTTGAGGAGTGGTAAGCATTTTTGTAACAAAATTCTGGTAAGCGGAGATGTTCCACCCAATAATTTTGATTTGTTAAATAACAACAGAGGTATTTCTCTATTGACTGGTAAACTCTCTCTGTTTATCCATCAGCTAGAGGGTGAGAAGAGGAAGTCAATGCTTCAATAACCAAATACTTACAAAATGCAGCCTAGAACTTGGATATACATTGGGACCCTCTGTCGAAAATGATTTTCTCCAGAAACCCACGTAATCTAACTATATGCTGCAAAAGTAATTGACTGGTTGTTTTTTCAGTGGGAAGACCCTTAACTGGAATAAAATGAGCCAATTCTGTAAATGTGTCCACCACTACAAAAGGCATATCAAAATTACTGTCAACAACTCAGTAGGAGATTCAGTAGTTTGTAAAAGCCCTTTTGTTTTTGACATATCTGATGTGGCTTGAGCACAGAATGCACATGTATCAACATACTTAGATACATCAGTGGACACATTTTCCCACCAATAGGAACACTAAATTAGTTCTAAAGTTTTTTGCACACCATAATGCCCAGCACGGGGAGAATCATGTGCTTCTTCTAACACTTTAGTTCGTAATTGAGCTGAAGTTCCATTTAAAATAGTTGTAAAAATGGCAACCCATTTCTAATTTGTCACTGCTTTCAGCAACCCACTCTTGTATTTCCTTCACTGAAATTACATTTTGTATCTGCTTACAAAGGACATCATTATGACGGGAACAATAATTTTGTTTGGAGGAATGATCGGGACACACATACAGTGACACTCATTGTTGGTGTAAAAGGTAATTTATTTAGGACAGGATTTAAACATAACATCAACTAAACTTCAACTGTATACTCTCCTTTTAACAAAACCTTAACTTTTAAAGATTCCCTTGCCTTCATTCTCTCTTCCAATAGCTCCCTTCAATTCTCCTACCTTAGACGCTCCCCTATTCCTCTCATGCCTTCCTTGCTTGTAACCTATCCTCCCCCCACTCTGATCCTTCACCTCCTTGTTTTTCCCCCTGGAAGGGTGGACAAGCCCGCATCTGGCTCTCCACCCTCCCCCATCTCCTGCCAACCAGCGAAACCCCTGTGGCGTTTTGCTGCCCCATCCCGGGAAAAACAACCTGTTCCCGGTATTGTTTTCCTTTTTTTTTTTTTTTTTTTTTGTTTATTCCCTGATCCACAGATTCTCTCCCCATAAGTTCTCTAACATCAACCTTAACTCTGTTAAATAATATGCGTTTCCTAACTGTGACAAGTGCACCCCGTCTGCTTGGAACAATGTCTCCTCTTGTTCTTTAATGTCCTCGTGCCTCAGCACCTTGATCCCCTGGGCCCAGCAGAATACCCTCACTGCTCTGTTAAGCTTTTTGCGAGCCCGCTCAATGGCTCCATGATTAATTGCCCCTCTCCACGCCCGTCTTGGTACAAATTCTGTCCATACCAGACATGTCCCACATAGTTTATGCTTCAAAAGTTCCAAATCTCTCTGCATGAGCTGTATCAATGTGAGCCCCGATAGCTTCACCAAATATTTTCCCCAAGATGAATCAGTAAGAGGTCAGGACATCCCCACTGCGGCAAGTTACTCGTGATAAATGGAAGCAGGCTCCCCCACCTCATACCACTCTTGCCCCACCAACAAACTTCATGGTGTCTGCTGGGCAGTCCCATCGATCTGCCGTAAATTTGCTTCTCTGCAAATTTCACCGCACAGTGAACAAATGAATGGCCGACCAGCCATGTCATCATCTTGTCTTTCTGCAGCCCGGCCACACATCCTGCAAAGAAAAAACACTGTAAAGGCTGTCATGATAACCTAAGCTCCCCCCCCTTTTTACCACGTCTTCATCAGGGCCTGACATAACACTCGCAGCATCTAGATTTCCATCTACCTATGGCCTTAATCTTAGCCCAGTCCCAGCCTAAATGGGCTGCTGCTGTAGCTGCGCCAATCCTGAACGAGTGCGTGTCAAAATCCCCTGAACGCCGCCCCGTCCGCCCAAGTGCCATCCTCAGAACCTGTAACAACTGATAGCTAGTAAGCTTTTTCCCTGACGCATGTACAAACACCCCTGCATCACCTGCCGTATTCAATTTTGCCTTGAAAGCCATCCACTCTGTCACTGGGCATGCTAACTCAACTCCCCCTTTTTCCAGCCATACCCATTTACCTCTCCCCAGCTGATCTGTCTTCGAAAGCCTAAGCCATATACCCAGCCTTTCCCTGTGCATGCACACCTCTTTCACTTGTACCCCAATCTCTTTCCCTACCCCCAACAATTCGGACACTCGAAACGCGCCGAAGAACATCCAAACCATGCACAAGCGAAATAAACCCACCTCAAACTCATCCGCACAACAAACTGGTAACACATACAGCAGCTCCAGCATTATTTTGAAAGTAATGGGTTCCCTTGCCGGTCTCGACCCGCTGGCCCTGACCCTGCCCCAACCTTTCAGCATCTTTCCTAATAAATCATTATGCACAGGGTCAAAACCAAAGAAAAGTTTCCCATAAAATGAAACGCCTGCCAGGTTTCCTCCAATTGTGGCTGGGGATAATCCCTCTTCAATCAGAAAAAGCACAAAGCGTAAAGCCCGTGCTTCAAGAGTCGGAGGCCCTTGTGCCCAAAGGTTGCCCCCAAACAGCTCAAAAGATTGAAACTCCAACCATGCAAGCCTGTAACTCCACCGTGTAGACACCGCTAAAGACATCTCCACCAGCCCTGTGATCATCACACCCCCCACTCCCAAATGTCTGCCGGGACCGCGGTCTTGTTCCGTTCTACTCCAGGTGCCAACTCGCGAATACGCTGCCACTGTGAACGAGATAGGGAGTCTGCAATCTTGTTGTGAACCCCGGGTATGTGTGCAGCTTTAAAGATAATATTGAGAGATAAACATTGAAGCATAAACTGACTCAGTAAGCGCAAAACTCTGAGGTCCCTAGCCCTCTGTCTGTTAACCAACTCCACTACCGTCATGTTGTCCACCTGAAAAATCACGTTCTGTTGGCTAATTCTTGACCCCAACTGCCAGTGCCATTAATAGTGGCAAAAATTCCAGGAAAGCAATGCTTCTCCCTTGTTGCAACCATTGTGGAGGCCATGTTTCGGCACACCACCTACCGTCCCAGTATATGTCAAAGCCCGACGCTCCCTCCGCATCCGAAAAAATTTGGACCTCCCACACCGTGTCCGAGTCACCAAAAGACATTGGTACCCCATTAAATTTCTTCAAAAAGATCTCCCATACTTTGATGTCTTCTCTTAAAGCCAAGGAAACTCTTATCCTATGATATGGAAGAACTGCTCCTGACATGGACAGCCCCAATCATCTACAAAAAGTCCGACCTCCCCTCACTACACTACATGCAAAATTAAGGTAGCCTAGCAATTTTTGGGCCGTCCGCAAATCCATTTTTCGAAGTATGCGCACTACTGCCATAAAATCCAGTATTTCTGTCACTTTTGCCGCTGGCAATCTGGCCACCAGTGCTTCTGCTTCTAGTTCAATGCCCAAAAAGTCAAAATTGATAGTGGTCGTTCTGTTTTCTCTGGGGCCAAAGGCACTCCTGTCTGCTGAGCGAGCCTCTGAAATACATCCAAAGCCCGACCACAAGCCCCGGATGCGGCTGTTCCTACAAATAAGAAGTCGTCTAGATAATGAGTCACTGTCCGATGGCCACTAATTCCCACAAAGACCCACTGTAAGAAGGTGCTGAAAGTTTCAAATAGAGCGCATGATATTGCACAGCCCATGGGCAAAACCCTATCCACATAAATGGCACCGTCCAGCTGCATGCCTAAGAGGTCAAAATCTGCTGGATGAATGGGTAATAGTCTAAAGGCCGATTGTATGTCACATTTTGCCATTTCCGCTTTCCGCCCGCACCTCAAAACTAACTTCACAGCGTCGTCTACTGACGCATAAATTACTTTGGTGTCTTCCTGTGCAATGAAGTAATTGACCGACGCACCTTCAGGCCATGACAGGTGATGAATCAAACGTAACTCTCCCTGCGCTTTTTTGGGGACCACTCTCAAAGGAGATATCATCAATGTATCGCTCGGCCAGTCGAAAAACGGCCCAGCTATTCTCCCCAGGGCCACTTCTTTTGCCAATTTGTCATGCACTACCTTAGGCCGCTCTTTAGCTGACTGCAAATTGTCCGCCCACCTCCTCTCTCGGGGACCTTGATACCCTACCCTGAAACCTTCTCAAAAACCCCACTCCAATTGCCGAGCTTTATCCGCCTCTGGATAGATGCGCAACCAAGGCAACAAAACTTCCAGTCTAACTGGTGTAGGACCCCTTTGGTGCAGTAGCGCCATGTGAGCCCCTTCCTCTCGACGCTCTCCACTGTTCTGCGGGGCTGGAAAGGGAGAAACATTGAATGACTGGGTGACGACCCCGAACTTGGAGCAATCATGTTTAAACCTACACTGTGCTCGGGAACAAAACCCTTTGTTAAAGTTCCAGCAAGCCCCTGTGGTTGCCACTGGTGTTTTTGTAGCAGAGCCCGCCCCCCGGGGCGGGGCGTGCCTGAAAAGGCTTATATACTACTGGCAGTCCGCTCGCCGTATGCGTGGACGCCGCTGACTGCGCAGATGCTATCCATTGCATCCATAACTCTGGGTCTACATCTCCCCAAGGCTTTTCGGGGTTTACACTCACCCGAGCTCTAAACTCCTCGTCATAACTGAGCCATGCAAACCCCCCAAAATGCATATGTGCCTTTCTAATAATGTCCATGTATTTGAGAAGTGCAATAGCCCTCTCCGGGTATTTTTCGCAATATATACTGGCAAATATCAGAAACGCGGATGTCCAATTGTCCATCGTAATAGGAACCCTGGGCCTACGAGCTAATTCCCATTCTTCTTCCTTGGATCCTTCCTTGGCCTGTATGTCCCTATGCAGTAGCTTAAAAACATCAACATATTCATGTTTCCATATCCTAGCTTTTGTTTTCTCTGCTACATGGGACCCAAGGGGCATAGCCAAACCCATATATGGAAGACGTTTCTTGTTGCTCCCCCCCCTTGTCCTCTGTGTTCGTGTCTTCGCCTGCTGTCTGACTACCAGTTGCTGTAACTAGCGTGGGGGAGGCCTCTTTGTCTTTGTTAGCGTGCCCCCCGTACCGAAACCAGACCTGGTGTCTCCAGCACTGACCCGTCCCCCACACCAATAGATTTACTTGTGCCTGTCTCCCTTGAGGTTCCCCCCCTTCGCCCCAAACTGACCACCATCTCCCCTTACCTCCGACATTCTCTCCCAAATTCCGTGGCGCTCTCCTCAATGCTCTACCACGCGGCATTGCTTGCCGTACTCCTGCTGGCCCTTCCGGCACAAAGGTATCCTGTAAAACAAAAGCAGAGGAAGAGGTTGCGCTGCTCTTACGCCCTCGCCCCCCCTCTTGGCAATGCTCACCTCCTCATCCCGTATCTCTCCATCTTCCCACTCGTCCCCGTCTTCCTCATAGTCTTCCTCTCCTCCCCACTCGCCCTTGTTTTCCACATAACCCCTTGACTTTATTGGCATTGCCTCTGTTGATTCCAGACCCGTATGGCGCACACCATCGTTGTGGTACCCACGCTCCCACGTACTAGAGAAGGCCGCTGCTGACCCCTCCATTGCTTCGGACCAACGCGTTTGGGCCGTATTGTGCCCAGTTGGCATCACCCTTCTCCTGCCAACCTCAGCTGCTGGCATTGATTTACTTCTTCCCCCGTGGCCGTATGTGCCACAGGGGTTCCCGATGCCGACCTGCCCTTCGGCCGCACCAGCCTCTTGTCCCGACCCGCTTCTGACTGTGGTACCCAAACCCAGGTCCCTGCACCTGCCCCGGGTGGCTGTGTCCCCTTGGCGTCCATGGCCTCTCAGGCCCTTTTGATTGCCTCACTCCGGGTGCCCGCTTCCTCCCTGTCCTTGCACAACTGAGCCCATCTGGCCTCCGTTTCCACCACAACCCTGCGCTGCTCGCTGATCCTGGCTTCTAGGTCCCAGGTTTCTGCCTGGTCCCAGGTTCCTTGTATGAACGGGGCCGGGCCCCCATGTCCCCAAACTCCTCCATTGCTTTGTGTTTTGCTAATCTAGCCTGTCGTGGGGCAACCCTGGGCCTAGTCCCCCCCCCCTGGGTTTTCCTGTGTATTTGCCTCGTTTTTTCACTGGGGCCCAGGGCCCCCCGGGCTGTTGCCTCCCCCACTTGGGGCATGACAAGTCTAATGGGACCAGCACTCCACTTGGCCCCGGTAAGGGCTGCTCGCTCTCCCCCCCCTTGTGAAACAGGGCCCTCCCAAACCCAGTGTTTCCTTCAGCCCTTGGGGGCCCAACCACTACTGTGGCTGTGCTGCCTGCTCCTGCATCCCCTAGGCCTGGGTCCTGTGTGCCCTGAGCTTCCCCACTAAACATTAAAGGGCTACGTGCATTGGGCGTCCCCAACCGCACCTCTGGTTCCTGTTCTGGGGCCCCGGTCGCTTCCTCCTTGTCCCCGTCCGAGTCCTGGGACTCACATACGGCAATTACTGCGGCAACCCAGCTGGATGCGGCCCTTGTCGGCCGTGACGTCCCCACCCAGGCCTGGTCTAAAACCCCAGGCCTGAGTAAATCTGCCTGGCCGGCTTCGCCCAAAACGCGAAGCGCGCCCCTGACTGCCTCAGCGTCGTGGCTGATTGCCATGGCGCTGCGCGGTTTATAACAATGCAGGGCTGTGTGGCCCCAGTACCGCTATTAGCCTGGCCTACTGCCCCAGGGTATGTTATTGTGGTCACCGCCCCCAAAAACCTATTTGAGGGCACAGCACGTCTTGTTGCCTTGTATATTCAGTAACCAGCTTTGGCCCCCCGGGCCCGTTAAAAAAAATATTTTGTCCCCTTCTGGCCCTGTTGATGAACTGTGGGGCCCGTTTGCCGTGCGTACTATACTGCTGTGTATGGTTTTGTAAACTCGAGGGGCCCCAAGGCACCGCCCGTGTGCCCCAACTGGCGCTGCGCTCCCGTGCGCTATAATAAACCGGGCGTGTACAAACTTTTTATTCAGCCCGGGCCCACGGGCCTTCTTTATCTGGGAGCCCCCCGCGGCCCCACCTGTCCTGCGCGCATAGGCCGCGAGCCTTGCGCCTCGTGGAATGTTGAAAAAAGGCAGGCGCCCGGCCTGCGTGGCCTCGTGCGCCTGCCAGCACCTATGCAGCAGTTCCCGGTGGTGCGCTGTGGCCCCCGCGACCCCCCCAGCACTGTTCCCGCACACGGCCACACACACGGCTAAAAACCGCCCCCACCCGGCCCTAAACAAAACTCTACACACACGCACGCACTTGCCTCAAAAACCGCCCCTCCTGCAATCAGGTCGGCGCGGAACAGAGGCCGACCCCAACCTTCCACCCCCTTATAAGCCCTTTTACAAATCCCTCCCCCACTTACCTTTTGACCAATCCGACGCCCCCGCGCCACTTCCTGCCCTCCTGAACGTGCCCGCGGAGAGACTAGAATGAGTCTCTCTCTCCGCGGGCCCCTCCTTTGGCAACTCCGGTATTATCCTTTCATCTTCACATAATCTTAATACAATATCAGCTTTGCTATTTTTACTTCCAGTTCTATGGGGGTGCTCCGCCGCTCGCCGAAGTTCCCCCACCAAAATACCGCTCCGCGGTCGAAAGACCGATGAGGGTATTTTGGGATTTGCCCTGGGCTGGCGGGCGGCCGCCAAAAGGCCGCCCGCCAGCCCAGGGCAAATCAACCTTCCCACGAGGACGCCGGCTCAGAATTGAGCCGGCGTAGTGGGAAGGTGCGACGGGTGCAGTGGCACCCGTCGCGTATTTCAGTGTCTGCATAGCAGACACTGAAATACTTTGTGGGGCCCTCTTACGGGGCCCCCTGCGGCACCCCCTACCGCCATCCTGTTCCTGGCGGGAGACCCGCCAGGAACAGGATGGCGGTAGGGGGTGTCAGAATCCCCATGGCGGCGGAGCGCGCTCCGCCGCCATGGAGGATTCTGCAGGGCAGCGGGAAACCGGCGGGAAACCGGCGGGAAACCGGCGGGAAACCGGCGGGAGACCGCCGGTTTCCCACATCTGACCGCGGCCGAACCGCCGCGGTCAGAATGCCCTGCGGGGCACCGCCGGTCTGTCGGCGGTGCTCCCGCTGACCCTGGCCCCGGCGGTCTCGGACCGCCGGGGTCAGAATGACCCCCTATATGTTAAAACAAAATCATATTCTGAAAAGAAAAGTGACTAGCGCATCTTCCATCTTTGGCTAATTTTAAAAACTGAGATTTTTATGATCCATGCATATGGTAACATCGTCCTTAGTACTTGGGAGATAATGTCTCCTTTATTCCAATGTCATCTTTATTGTACGTAATTTTTTCTCGGTAGTTGTGTAATTCAACTCAGCTGAAGTGAATTTCTTTGAAAAAAAGGCAATGGGATCTAGCTGCCATGTATTAGGATGTTTTTGTGATAAAATAGCCCCTGCGGCCATATCAGAAGCATCTACTGCCACAAAAAAAACGCTCATGAAATATCTGGATGCCTGTGTACGGGTGTTGTAGTACATTTATTTTTTAATGCTTGAAAAGCCTCCTCTGCTTCCGATGTCCATACAAATTGTGGTGTGGGCCTATAATCATGCAGTAACGACGCACACACACGATGTAGGTACTGCCAAAGGGGAAACTGCATCAACGCAGCTCCGTCTTTATTTTATAACCTCTTTCCACGCTCCGCCTGGACGCGCTGGACAGGATGCAAAGTATAGGAGAGTCCAGATGGCTCTCTACAACAAATTACATGTTTTCTAGTGGTTTGTGTGATGGGATGCACAATTCTAGAATAACAATTGGTGAGCCCAGTGACACTTTGGGGCATATTTATACTCCGTTTGCGCTGAATTTGCGTCGTTTTTTTTCGACGCAAATTCGACGCAAAACTAACTCCATATTTATACTTTGGCGTTAGACGCGTCTAGCGCCAAAGTTCATGGAGTTAGCGTCATTTTTTGGCGTGAACACCTTCCTTGCGTTAATGAGATGCAAGGTAGGCGTTCCCGTCTTAAAAAATGACTTCCAGGCATGTGCGTGGTATTTATACTCCCGGGCAAAAATGACGCCCGGGAGTGGGCGGGGCAAAAAACCCCGCATTTGCGCCTCTTTTTAATGCCTGGGTCAGGGCAGGCGTTAAGGGACCTGTGGGCTCAGAATGAGCCCAGAGGTGCCCTCCCCTGCCCCCAGGGACACCCCCTGCCACCCTTGCCCACCCCAGGAGGACACCCAAGGATGGAGGGACCCATCCCAGGGAAGAAAAGGTAAGTTGTGGTAAGTATTTTTTTAATTTTTTTTTGTGGCATAGGGGGGCCTGATTTGTGCCCCCCTACATGCCACTATGCCCAATGACCATGCCCAGGGGACATAAGTCACCTGGGCATGGCCATTGGGCAAGGGGGCATGACTCCTGTCTTTGCTAAGACAGGAGTCATGTTAATGGCGTCTGGGCGCCCAAAAAAAATGGCGCAAATCGGGTTAAGACAATTTTTTTGCCTCAGCCTGACTTGCCCCATTTTTGGACACCCAAACGCCATTTTTCCCTACGCCGGCGCTGCCTGGTGTACATCGTTTTTTTTCACGCACACCAGGCAGCGCCGGTCGGCTAACGCCGGCTAACGCCATTCAATAAATACGGCGCCCGCATGGTGCTTCAGAATGGCGTTAGCCGGCGCGAATTTTTTTGGCGCAAAACTGCGTTAGCGCAGTTTTGCGTCAAAAAGTATAAATATGGCCCTTTGTACTTCCTTGATAGACTTAGGGGATGGGTAGGAAAAAATAGTTTCCATCTTTCTCTGATCCATCTGAATACCTTGTTTAGAAATCACAAATTTAAAAAAATCGATACAGTCCTGTTAAAAGGACCACTTTTCTGCTTTAACAAACAGTCGATGGCTCGCTACCTCCCTTCCATGTTTTACTCCTCACAGAAGAGACGTGTTTACATAGAAAGAAAATTGTGTGGAATTTTAGCAATTTTTTTATGTTCGGTATTAAAGATAAGGAAATCCATGGGGGAGGTGTCCAAAATATTATTTACCGTGATAGGTTTCTTCCATTGTTGTGCCTCTTCTCCTTCTTTTACTACATTTTTACTACATTTTTATCGTTTTATCTATTTTGACTTTTTATTGAAACACATGTATTTTAACCAGAGATCTTTTTATGACTGTTATGTCTTTTATGACTTGGTGAAAGTCGAATAAAGATTTTGTACTACTATTACTAGAAAGAAAATCAGAATCAATTAATAGACCCCAAGACTGGAGTGTGAAAGAAAAGAAAAGAAACAGAAAGATAAACCGTAAGAACAAACTAAGAACACAACCAGAAAAGTTCACCGATCACACAAGCACCAGATTGGTGCACACCCAACCTTCTGCCAGTAGTCATCTAATTTCTCCAGATCTCATGAGATGTCCTCCTGTCGCCGACACCTGACGACACAGGGGTCCAGCATATGGATGATGATACTGGACTACAGTTCATGACTAATCTGTTTTACAGACAAAGGTGGTCATTACAACCCTGGTGGACGGTCTTAAGGCAGCGGTAAGTCCGCCAACAGACCGGCGGTAAAAATTTTGGAATTACGACCGTGGCGGAAACTGCCAACCAAGACAGCCACTTTAACACTCCGACCGCCACGGCGGTACCAACAAACAGTGCGGCGGTCACCGCCAACAGACAGGTGGGAGACAATGTACCGCCCACACTATTATGACAGGCCAATCTGCCACCTTTTCCGGGGCGGATTCAATGCGGATAAAAACACAGCGGAAACAGGAATTTCTAAGGAAAAATGCTCACCTCTACACACTCCACGAGGAAGGAGGACACCATGGAGCCGGAACTTCATATTCTCCCTGCGCTAGTCTTCCTGCTCCTCTACCAGGAGCACCAACGCCGGGGGCAAAGACCACGGTGAGTACTGCACCTACGACATAGGGGAGGGGGGAGAGAAAAAACAGGGACACTCACACGCAACACCCCAACCCCCACCCTCACCCACTACAACACACACACCAGTGCATATCTATACATTACAGTAACACCCCCCAACACCCCTGGAAGAATGCAAAGACAAAAGGAAATGAGTGTAACTATTGTAATATATCAAAAATCAGTAAGCAAAAAAAAAAAAAATATATATATATATATATATATATATATATATATATACACTATTAACAAAATATACACCACGATTAGTAGTCCAGGTATTGCACCATTCATAGTCCGTGGACCACTGGGCCCAAAATGCATGGGCGAGGCCCACACAAGATACCCGAACATGACGGAGAGAACACTGCTGGGGCATCAGATAGAAATACAACAGGCACCTCAGGGGGAAGGGAAGGGGGGGCACCTCAGCCGGATGAGTGCACGACGCCAGATCCACGAGGGGGCTCCATGCCCATTGATGTATCCTGGGGAGTGCAAAGCCACAGTCTCACAAGTCTCAACAGTGGGTGGTTTGCCCACTGCACCATCCTGGGGAGTGCAAAGCCACAGTCTCACAAGTCTCAACAGTGGGTGGTTTGCCCACTGTACCATCCTGGGGAGTGCAAAGCCACAGTCTCACAAGTCTCAACAGTGGGTGGTTTGCCCACTGTACCATCCTGGGGAGTGCAAAGCCACAGTCTCACAAGTCCCTGCAGTGGGTGGTTTGCCCACTGCTGCATCCTGGGGAGTGCAAAGCCACAGTCTCTCAAGTGGATGCATGTCTCCATTGGTTCTGGAGGGGGCTTGGTGCCCAGAGTGCTTCCTCCTGTGCAGGACAGAGGTAGTGGATACATGTCTCCACTGGTTCTGTAGGGGGACTGGTGCCCAGAGTGCTTCATCCTGTGCAGGACAGAGGTAGTGGATGCATGTCTCCACTGGTTCTGGAGGGGGACTGGTGCCCAGAGTGCTTCATCCTGTGCAGGACAGATGGAGTGGATGCATGTCTCCAATGGTTCTGGAGGGGGACTGGTGCCCAGAGTGCTTCATCCTGAGCAGGACAGAGGTAGTGGATGCATGTCTCCACTGGTTCTGGGGGGGGGGGGACTGGGGCCCAGAGTGCTTCATCCTGAGCAGGACAGAGGTAGTGGATGCATGTCTCCACTGGTTCTGAAGGGGGACTGGTGTCCAGAGTGCTTCATCCTGTGCAGGACAGATGGAGTGGATGCTGTTCTCCACTGGTTCTGGAGGGGGACTGATGCCCAGAGTGCATCACTCACCCCGTGACGGTCCCAGTTGCATCACTGCCCCTGCCGCTCATGGGCTAGCGGTGCTTGAGTTGGCGGTCCTTGCCCTGTTCAGCGGTGCTTGCCTTGGCAGTCTTTGCCCTGTTCAGCGGTGCTTGCCCTGTTCAGCGGTGCTTGAGTTGGCGGTTTCTGCCCTGTTCAGCGGTGCTTGCCCTGTTTAGCGGTGCTTGAGTTGGCGGTCTTTGCCCTGTTCAGCGGTGCTTGCCTTGGCGGTCTTTGCCCTGTTCAGTGGTGCTTGCCCTGTTCAGCGGTGCTTGAGTTGGCGGTCTCTGCCCTGTTCAGCAGTGCTCGCCCTGTTCAGCGGTGCTTGAGTTGGCGGTCTTTACCCTGTTCAGCGGTGCTTGCCCTGTTCAGAAGTGCTTGCCTTGGCGGTCTTTGCCCTGTTCAGCGGTGCTTGCCCTGTTCAGCGATGCTTGACTTGGCGGTCCTTCATTGCCCAGCTGGGCTGTGGCTGGTGGTCCTTCATTGGTCAGATGGGCTGTGGCTGGCGGGGCCCTCCTGGGCAGCTGGGCTGTGGCTGGCGGGGCCCTCCTGGGCAGCTGGGCTGTGGCTGGCGGGCCCTCCTGGGCAGCTGGGCTGTGGCTGGCGGGGTCCTCCTGGACAGCGACGATGGGGCTGGCGGTGGCCTCCTGGGCAGAGACGATGGGACTGGCTGTGGCCACCTGGGCAGCGACGATGGGACTGGCGGTGGCCTTTTGGCCAGCGGGGATGATGGCGGTCTTCTCCGCCGTGCTGCTTCTCCCAGAATTTGCAGGTTTCTTCTGCCCCTTCCCCACCTTGGGAGGAGTCACAGCTGAGTCCACACTCCCCCCGGGACCCCTGTGAGCGGCTTGGCTGGCTGGAGTCTTCCCCCTCTCCCGCCGTGCACTGGCCAACTTCTGGTGCTTCACAGGGGGGACTGGCTGTGCTGTGGCTCCGTGACACACTGGCTGTCCTGGTGGCCGGTGCACTCCACATACTTGTGACAACAGGCACCACTGGTCCCGGAGATTTTGTGGCTGATGTGCTAGTACGGGACCTATGAGTTGGACAGGGGGGGTGGTGGGAAATAGGTTAAGGTTGGACAGGAAAAGTTGTTTGGAGACACTGGGACGGATAGCTGGAGGGGGTTTGGGAGTGGAGGAAGAGGTGGTGGTTATAGGAGGTGTAAGTTTTGTGGCTTTGGGTGCAGGTGCATGCGCTGGAGGCTGTTGTGAGGTGGATGTATGTTGGGTGGGTGTGTGCCTGCGTTTGTGTATCTTCGGAGGGGGCGTCACAGACACACTGGGAGAGGACACAGGGAACGTGTGAATGGTAGTGGGGGTGGTGAGTGCACGTGAGCGGGGTGTGCTGGTGGGTGTGCTGGTGCGGGACGTAGTGGCTGTAGTGGTAGTGCATGCAGGTGTGAGTGTAGACGAGACTGGGAGGGAGGAGGGAGACGAGGAGGAGGGGGACACAGTGGAGGCAGTGGATGTTGTTGTGTCTGTATGTGTGTGATGCTTGCGTGAGTGCCTGTGGGATGTGTGGTGCTTATATTTGCCTGAGCTTCCCTTGTGTGGTGAGGTGTGTGCAGGCTGGTCTGATGGTGTGCTTGGGATAGGCAGACGTACAGGGGATTGGGTCTGGGTGGAGGAAGTTGGAGGGGGGAGGCTAGACACAGGGACAATGGCTGCCATCAGTGCTGAGGCCAAAGTTTGAAAGGTTCGATGAAGGGCAGCCTGACCAGAATCAATGCCCTCCAGGAATGCATTGGTTTGTTGCAACTCCCTTTCTACACCCTGGATGGCATTCAAAATGGTAGACTGCCCAACAGTGAGTGACCTGAGGAGGTCAATGGCCTCCTCACTGAGGGCAGCAGAGGTGACAGGGGCAGGGGCTGAGGTGCCTGGGGCGAAGGTGATGCCCACCCTCGTGGGTGAGCAGGCACGGGGCAAAGGCTGAGGGGCTGCTGGGAGGGCAGTGCTGGTAGGGGGGGTGGCAGCTGTACCTGTAGAAGTGGGGGGCACAGATGTTGCTGCCACCACAAGGGAGCTCCCATTGGAGGACGAGTCCATGTCGCTGGTTGCAGATCCTGTCACCGCCGTGGTGCTCCCCTCGCCCTCCATCCCACTGGTGTATTCAGAGTCCATAGTGTGGGACTCCATGCCCATGTGAGATGCAGCTCCCTCGTACTCCGGTGCCACTGCTCCTCCGCCTGATGATGCTAATGCACACAAGAACAGGGAGACCGCAAAAAAAGGGGGGGGGAACAGAAGAAAGACAGGTTGAGTGCATGGCTTACCGCTACCGTTGGCGGACAAGACAGACACAGCAGCCCCCTGCACTACGTCGCGCTGTTGGGCTCTACAGTGCAATTCCAGGGAAATGGCCTACAAGGCTATGGACGAAATCTGCACACATAGATGACACATGTGCATGAATAGCTGTACTTGGCACTCTACAGAGGTGGGGTGCGGGGCCACAGGGCCATGCCTTACGAAGGGGCCTAGCCTACGGAACTCGCCCTGGCCTGGGGAAACCCACAGCCCTCCTCCCCCACCCAGACCCCTCCACTGCGCGCAAAGTCAGCTGAATGAGAGTGTACTCACTCCCTTGTGTCTGCTGTGATACCCTTAAGCGCCCATCCAACTCAGGGTAGGCCACCGCCAGGATCCGGAACATCAGGGGGGTTATGGTTCGACAGGCACCCCTCCCACGTTGGGAGGCCATCCCCAGCTGAGCCTCCGCCGTCTTCTTGCTCCAGCAGCGAATGTCCTCCCATTTCTTCCGGCAGTGGGCGCTCCGTCTGTGGTGGACCCCCAGGGTCCGGACGTCCTTGGCGATGGCACGCCAAGTATCCTTCTTCTGGTGGGCGCTGACCTACATGAAATGTACAGGGCAAGAAGAGAAGTCATTACCAACTGCACCGTCAAAGTGAGTGGCCCCCATCCCTACACTTGCCATGTGGCACATGCACCCACCGTCTTTCATGCACTCAGAACTCTGCCCCCTTCCTTCTTACAACCAGCCCTCTCCACACAGGCATAGCCCATACAACATGCTCCCTGTGTACTTACCTGTTGGTCTGGAGGACCGTAGAGTAGCGTGTACTGGGGGAGGACCCCGTCGACGAGCTTCTCCAACTCTTCCGATGTGAAGGCAGGGGCCCTTTCCCCAGATGCACGAGCCATTGTCTCTTCCAGACCGAGGTCACAGCAGCGCTTGCAGTGTAGGTCCTCTCTTGTCGAAGATCAAGTATCGAGTGATTCAACAGCTAGAAAATGGCGGTCACATCTGCGGCGGTCACATCTGCGGCGGTCACGTCCGCAGCGGTGCGTACCATCAACGCAGGCGTACATCGTCATTGGCTCCTGGGACCCATAGGGTCCAATGTTAACCAATGCAGAATTGCGCCGCGGTCTTTGACCGCCTAGCGCGATGGTGTACAACGCCAGGGCAGTAACCTCACATCCCATTGTCCCGCTTTAAAGGTAAGGCAGCCGCCATTTCAGGGGCCCACATGGCCTAATTACCAACTGCGTCACACATACCTAGGCCTACTCTCAACACACATACAGGCCAGATTTCGTGTATGAATCGTGTTCTGTGTGGACTGTGGGTACATACCTCTGAGTTGTTTGACTCTGTGCTCGCTGTTGTCCTTCATAGGCACCGTCCGCTGGGACATGTGAGGAGATGGCAGAATCCTCTGGTGTACCGACCGCTGGTGGACCTGTCGACAATGGAGGAAAGAAATTTGATTACCACCTACAGGTTTGACCGTGCCACAATCCAGGAACTGTGTACCCAGTTGGAGCCAGACCTGATGTCAGCAATCTGCCATTCCACAGGAATCCCCCCTCAAGTGCAGGTGCTATCAGTGCTCCATTTCCTTGCAAGTGGGTCTTTTCAAACAGCTGTGGCCATGGCATCAGTGATGTTCCAGCCTATGTTTTACAACGTATGGTCCAGAGTATTGTCTGCCCTTCTGAAACACATGCGGAGCTACATCGTTTTCCCTTAGGTGGAGGACTTGCCTACAGTGCAAGGTGACTTCTATGCCCTTGGACATATCCCCAACATCATAGGTGCCATTGATGGGACCCTTGTGGCTTTGGTCCCCCCCCACAGGAGTGAACAGGTGTACAGGAACCGGAAGAGTTATCATTCCATGAATGTACAGATGAGATGTTTGGCCGACCAGTACATCTCCCATGTGAATGCCATGTTCCCTGGCTCAGTGCGTGACGCCTACATCATGCGGAATAGCAGCATCCCTTATGTGATGGGTCAACTCCAGAGGCACCGTGTGTGGCTATTAGGTGACTCTGGTTACCCCAACCTGTCATGGCTACTGACCCCAGTGAGGAATCCCAGGACCCGGGCAGAGGAACGCTACAATGAGGCCCAAGGGTGGACTAGGAGGGTGATTGAACGCACCTTCGGCCTCCTGAAGGCCAGGCTTAGGTGCCTCCACATGACAGGTAGATCTCTATTCTACCCACCAAAAAAGGTGTGCCAGATCATCGTGGCCTGCTGTATGCTTCATAACTTGGCTTTGTGACGACAGGTGCTTTTTCTGCAGGAGGATGGTCCAGATGGCGGTGTTGTGGCAGCTGTGGAGCCTGTGGACAGTGATAAGGAGGAAGCAGAGGAAGAAGACATTGACAACAGGGACTCAGTCATCCAGCAATATTTCCAGTGAAACACAGCTGAGAATATATTCCTGCCTACTGCAAGTACTTTTACACTTCTACCTCTATCCTGTCTGTCGATTTCACCCAGTGTATGGTCACTGAGTTGTCACTTTCCCTTACGGTTTCACAGGTGTGGGTCCCAACGTGTGTCATCTGCTTAGATTCCTCATGGACTAGAGATGTGTGACATAGGTATGTTGACATTACTATTTCCCGAAAATTGTGTCACTGTAATTGCAAATACACTATTTCGAAATCACAGACAGACTCCAGATCTTTTGGTGCTTTAGGTGTGTTTATTTACATACAAAATATTGGAGGGGGAAGTCAAATGGTGAGAGGTGATGGCGGAGGAGTAACCATGGCAGAGTCCAGTCTACTAGTCTCACAGGTGCATTGCCCATATGGGCATAGGAAGTGGAGCTGGGGCAGTTTCAATATGGACAGGGTGACAAAGTGGGACAGTGGCTAGACAATCAGGGTGGTCTCATTTCTTGGCGGGGGTCTTGGCATCGTGCTCTGTCTTGTTCCTGGATCTCAGGGACCGTTTGCGGGGTGGTTCTCCGTCTGCAGGGGGTGGGGTGTTGGTGTGGTGGTCCTGTGGCGGTGCCTCCTGTCCACTAGCGCCAGCGGAGGTGGTGGGCAGTTCATCGTCCATGCTAGTGTCAGGGGCCCCTTGTAGTGCCACAGTGTCCCTCCTGGTGTTGAGTATTTCCTTCAGCACCCCTACGATGGTGCCCAGGGCGGAGCTGATGGTTCTGAGTTCCTCCCTGAACCCCAAATACTGTTCCTCCTGCATTGGCTGGGTCTCCTGAAACTTGGCCAGGACCGCTGCCATCGTCTCCTGGGAGTGGTGGTATGCTCCCATGATGGAGGAGAGGGCCTCGTGGAGAGTGTGTTCCCTTGGCCTGTCCGCCCCCTGTCGCACAGCAGCCCTCCCAGTTCCCCTGTGTTCCTGGGCCTCCATCCCCTGGACCTTGTGCCCACTACCACTGCCCCCAGGTCCCTGTTGTTGTTGGGGTGGTGGGTTATCCTGGGTTCCCTGTAGTGGTGGACACACAGCTGATTGACGTGTCCTGGGGACGGAGGTATGGGCCCGCTGGGTGGGTGCTGTGCTGGTGTTACCAGAGGGGGGAAGGTCTGTGGTGGCCTGTGTCTGTGTGAGGGGAACCGACTGTCCCGAGGCCCACGATGGTCCGGGCTGGCCATCTAGATCCAGGTGGACAGAGCTGCTGTCATCACTGTGGGCCTCTTCTGTGGGTGGAGTGGAGATGTCTGGACCCTCCTGTCTGGTGACGTTGGGTAGTGGTCCTGCAGGGGTGGAAAAGCATGATTATTGCATCTGTGTGTGTCATGGTGTGCAATGGGTGGGTGACCGTGTACCCCAGTGCTAGCATTCCTGTGTGGGGGCTTGTGTGATGATGGTTTAGGGGGGTGTATGGGTATGTGCAGTGGGCATGCTTTAGTGATGGGTGTCCATGAGTTGTTGTTGCATGCAGGAATTGGTGTTGGGATGTGTGGTTTGTGATATTGGTACATTTGTGACGAGTTGGAGTGATAGGGGTGGGGGCGAGGGTGGGGGTATGTGATAGCATGCAGTTAGGGTGGGGGATGTAATAGTTAAGATTTGACTTACCAGAGTCCATTTCTCCACCGACTCCTGCGAGGCCCTCAAGATGCAGAATCGCCAAGACCTGCTCCTCCCATGTTGTTAGTTGTGGGTGAGGAGGTGGGGGTCCGCCGCCAGTCCGCTGAACCGCCTGGTGGTGTCTTGAGACCACGGAACGCACCTTCCCCCGTAGGTCGTTCCACCTCTTCCTGATGTTGTCCCGATTTCTTGGGTGTTTTCCCACTGCGTTGACCCTGTCGACTATTCTTCACCATAGCTCCATCTTCTTTGCAATTGAGGTGTGCTGCACCTGGGATCCAAATAGCTGTGGCTCTACCAGGATGATTTCCTCCACCATGACCCTGAGCTCCTCCTCCGAAAACCTGGGGTGTCTTTGTCATGCCATGGGGTGTTGTATGTGATGTGTGGGGTGGTGTGGTGATAAGTCTGGTGATATGTAGTGGTGTTTGGTGTTTTGTGCATGGAAGTTGTGTGGGTGATGGTGTTGTGTGCCTGTGGCTGCTAGCTTGTGGATGGTGGTGTCTCTCTCTGGCCTTCTCTCTGTAAATGTGGTCGTAAGGGTTTGTGGGTGATGTGGGTATGTGTTTTATATTGCAATGGGTGTGTGGGAGTGGTGTGTGTATGTGTATCAGGTGTGTGTATTTTGAATTGTCCAATGTGGCGGTGTTTTGTATGTGTGTGTGTATTTTGAGCTCAGCGGTGTGTACCGCCAATGGAATACCGCGGTTAAAAGACCGCCACGTGGATTAGTGTGTCGTGATAGTGTGGGCGTATTTCTGTTGGCGTGAAAGTGAAGGTTTTGTTTTCGCCAGTTTATCACTGACCTTTGGTGTGGTGGACTTGTGTGGGTGTCTGAATTTTGTTGGATTCCGAGATGTGGGTCATAATAGCTGTGGCGGAATTCCGCTGCCGCGGCGGTGTGTTGGCGGTCTTCTGCACGGCTGTAAGCGGCTTTTACCGCCAATGTTGTAATGACCCCCAAAGTCTTTCAGCTGACTGTTCTGTGCTGTGCTGGGTTGGGACTTAAATGATACTTTGCACTTCGTGCGAGCAATCACCCATGTCCGGGATCACCAAGCTGCAGGTCTCGCGCAGTAGGCACCGCCACAGGGACACTCACTGTTTCTTCATTTCTGCTCGGTCAGACACCCGTCGCTTTGTCTATCTCTCCTTCTTCTTCAGACGGGGCCAAGACTCCTGCTTTCCTGAAGTGTGACACGTTCCTCGTAATCCTCTGTCTGCCTCGGGCAGCCGTTATCACTGCACCTCGAATGCCAATCATCTCCCACACTTCAGGTTCGAACAGTGTTTGGAAATTTCCTCCTGCCCGACGATTTTTCACTATCACCCTGTCACCTTCCTGAAACTCTCGATGTTTTGTTTGCCGTTTTTCGTTTGCTTTCTGATTAGTAATTTCTCTGCGCCTCTGGGTGGCTTTCACATCTAGTTCTGGTGGCTTCCAGTGAGGACCAGCAGGGATACAGTCTCGTGGTGGGACTTTGAACATCAAAGCTGCGGGGGCACACCCGTGGTACTATGTGGTGTCTGGCGATAAGCGCTCAGGAACTGCTGCAGGCATTGTTCCCCTTCTTGTCTTTGTTCCACGCCTATCATGAGGGCTCGATTTAGAGTTCGCATGAATCTTTCAACACCGCCGTTCGTCTGAGGCCAATATGGCATGATCTTGCGATGATGTATGGCCAAGCCAACAAGGTAGGAGCGAAACTCTTGTCCATGAAACGGGGGCCCATTGTCTGTTCTGACCTCATCAGGGAGCCCAAACATCGCAAATGTCTTTTGAAGTACTGGCCGCACATTTTCAAACGAAGTAGAGGATATGACCTCAACAACGGGAAATTTTGTACATGAGTCTATAAGGACGACCGTCGGCTTCAGACTGGCAGGTTCGGTGATTATTGGACAACTGGGCGGTTCTGCAGATGTGATAATACAGGAGTGACACTTCCCCACCATTTTGTCAACCTGGCTGTCCATGCCAGGGAACCACACTTTGGCGCGCAATCAAGCCTTCGTTTTTGCAACACCTTGGTGCCCCTGGTGTGCTAACTCTATCACTCTAGTCCACAAGCACTGAGGAAGTACGATCCTCCTTCCCCGAAGAACAAGTCCTTCACTGTCAGTGGAAAGCTCATCACGCACCCTCCACATTCCGTGCATCGCCACCTTGCTTTCTTGGCTAGATACCTTTTTTTTTTCAGAAAGTGCTTCCATTTCCTGTGGTCTAACGCCTCCTTAACCTGGTTCAGTACCGCATCAGCCTTGGTGGCGTTTACAATGTCTGCTATGAGAAGGGCATTGGGACATGCAGATTGTACGACCATACTAAGAAAGACTTCTGTGCTCTCTTCGTCTTGTTCTTGATATGCATCCGATGTTTTCGGGGATGGGTGACGAGATAAGTAATCCGTCGGGTTGTTCACCCCGGTCGATAGACGACTGTGAACTGGTAAGGTTGAAGCAGGACAGCCCACAGTTCGATTCGAGGAGGTGCCAATCGTGGGCTTCCAGCAAATAGTGACACTTAGGGCTAATGATCAGTCACCACTTGGAATTCGTGCCCACAGAGATACAAGTGAAAGTGTTTGCATGCCCATTGGATCGATCTGAGCGTATTGTGTTTCAACTGCAGATAGTGCCCTGCTGGCATACGCAACCGGAATCCACTCTTGATGGTTTTGTTCCTGAAGAAGAACGGCCCCAAGCCCCACAAGGCTCGTGCCCACCACTACTTCCGTCCGTTTGAGAGGGTTAAATTAAGCCATGGTTGACTTGTCCAGCAGCGCTGCTTTTATTGTCCGCAAATGCCTTGTCCGCGACCGGGCTCCACTCCCAGCGGTATTGTCCTTTGGTGAGCTGACGGAGAGGCTCTGCCATTGTGGCAAGCTGCGGTATGAACCTTCCACAATACGTCGCCATTCCCAAGAAACTCCGTACTTCCATGGGACTTTGGGGAAGTGGGGCTTGACGAATGGCCTCAGCCTTGCGCGGATCCACTTGCAGACCATCCTTCGAGAAGATGCAACCAAAGAATTCCACAGACGTTTGATAAAATGCACTTCTTGTGGAGCATCAGCCCTGCATCCGCTAGTCTTTGCAACGTAGCCCTTAGATGGCGATGGTGTTCATCTCTTGTCCTGGAATGTATTAAGATGTCATCACTTAAAGTGATCACCCCCTGCAGCCCTGACAAAGTCTCTCTGATTGCATTCTGGAACACTTCGGCTGCTGAGGATATCCCAAAGCTCAGCATCCTGTAGCGCTGGAGTCCCACATGTGTTGAGAAAGTGGTGATGTTTCTGCTATCAGGGTCCAGTTCCAGCTGATGATAACCAGCGCTGAGATCCAGTTTTGAGAACCACTGTGCCCCGTTCAGATCTGCTATGATGTCGTCCATCGTGGGCATTATGGGGGTCATTCTGACCTTGGCGGTCCATGACCGCCATGGCGGAGTGCGGCGGAAGTACCGCCAACAGGCTGGCAGTGCTTCCTTGGCGATACCGCCGCGGTCGGAAAAGGGGAGCCGGCAGTTTCCCGCCGGTTTCCCGCTGGCCCAGGGAACCCGCCATGGCGGCGCTGCTTGCAGCACCGCCATGGGGATTCCGACCCCCTTACCGCCAGCCTGTTTCTGGCGGTGTCCATCGCCGGAACCAGGATGGCGGGAACGGGTGCCGTGGGGCCCCTGGGGCCCCTGCACTGCCCATGCTACTGGCTTGGGCAGTGCAGGGGCCCCCTAACAGGGCCCCACAAAGATTTTCACTGTCTGCTTAGCAGACAGTGAAAATCGCGACGGGTGCCACTGCACCTGTCGCACCCCTTCAACTCCGCCGGCTCCATTCCGAGCCGGCTTCATTGTTGAAGGGGCTGTCCCGCTGGGCCAGTTTTGTTTAGAGCTACTATTGCCGCATCAAAGTCAGATTTATCGCTGGTGTCTGGGAGCGGATCGAATAACTCTTGCAATTCATCCCCACCCATCAGCAACATGAGCGACCTGCGCACTGCTCCATCCGTTTCCCTTGTGGCACAGAAATAGTTGTCTAGGTGATTTAACCATAGGCGCCATCTTGGCGCCGCTGTGGCCGGATCAATCAGTTGGCTGAACGAGGGTAATGCTGTGACTGAGGAGTGAGCAATGATGTTTAGTTGTGCGGGGAGCTGGCGATTTTTTTGTGGTGGCGCACTCATCTTGTCACTCTATGTGTGGACTTTCTGGTTGATTGCGGCTCTTTGGGTGCAGCTTTGTTTTTCAGTATTTACTTTCCTTTTGCTATTTGTCTGTCTCTATACTTCTTTTTTTTTTCTTCTTGAACACCCCTGGGTTGTTCTCTTTTATTCAATTCAGATTTTCTTTTGTACTATTTGTCTCCCTTTTTTATTGTCCATCTCGCTCTCTTGGTTCCAATTTCTATTTATATTGTCTATTTATTTTACTTGAGCTTATCCCTTTTTTTTTTTTTTTTCTATGCTTCTCTCTTTTATTTTCTATCGGTGCACCACCCGGTATTTATTTTTCTTCCGTGGAGGGACACACCCCTCCACCACTTTTCACCACCCTCCTTGGGCCTCTCACCTCCAGGGCACGCAACCAAAGTTCTTTGTTGCCGTTGCTCAGCAACAGGTGCCCTCGCGTCTCCAGACGCTCACCTCCTGACACGTGGTGTCCTCGCCACGTGAGCGCGCAGGGTGGGGCTCACCTTCGGAGGCCGGAGATCCTCACCGCTTGAGCGTGCCGGATGGGGCTCACCTCAGGAGGCCGGAGAGCTTGAGCGACGTCACCGAGTTCACCGCAGCGCGGCCTGGTCCCGGTCAGATGAAAGCCGCAGCCGTGTGTTCGCACCGCAGGACCCAGCGCAGCCCTGCCGGTCAAGGTGAGGTGGCGGCGATTCCCACGGTGGCAGCAACGACAATCGCACTTCTGTTTACCGGCGATGGTGGGAGGCACACCCTTCCCACTGCTTCGGTCGGCGTGGAGAGAGGGAGGGGGGACACCCACTGCAGATTTATCCGTCGTCGGGGTGTACGATTTCTCGGTTTTTTTTCTCTCCCTTTCTCGCAACAGCGTTCTTCGGGACCCGATGCTGGGCCGTGTGGGCGACCGTAATCCCGCTCGTCGCCAATGTTGTGTGGGCCTATAATCATGCAGTAACGATGCACACACACAATGTAGGTACTGCCAAAGGGGAAACTGCGTCAGCGTGGCCTTGTCTTTATTTTATAACCTCTGTCCACGCTCTGCCCGGACGCACTGGACAGGATACAAAGTATAGGAGAGTCTGGATGGCTCTCTACAACAAATTACATGTTTTCTAGTGGTTTGAGTGATGGGATGCACAATTCTAGAATAACAATTGGTGAGCCCAGTGACACTTTGTACTTCCTTGATAGACCTAGGGGATGGGTAGAAAAAAATAGTTTCCATCTTTCTCTGATCCATCTGAATACCTTGTTTAGAAATCACAAATCTAAAAAAATCAATAGGGTCCTGTTAAAAGGACCACATTTTTGCTTTAACAAATAGTCGATGTTTTCTCAAAAAGAAAATAACGCCTTTCTTACTTGTGGACTATGCTCAGTTAAAGACTAGGAGTAAATCAAAATATCATCAAGCTAAACAATAGCAGACTGGTCCAACACCTCAGGTAATGCCTCATTGAGAAAAAACTGAAATGCTGCTGGGGCATTGCAGAACCCAGTGAGCATGACCTGATATTCAAAGAACCCAATTTATGTCTTGAATGCCGTCTTCCACTCATCACTCTGACAAACTCTAACCAAGTGGCAAGCACTTCTCAGATCTAGCTTTGCGAAAACTATGGCTCCATTCACTTGATCTAACAATACTGGTATTGGTAGAATGAGATATCTGTTTTTAATGGTGAAAACATGAAGGATGGAGTAACCAATGCATGTTTTAACACTAGCATCTTTCTTTGGGATGAAAAACAGAGGCAACGCCACTATAGAACTAGAATGCCAAATGCTTAATATGTTTAAGTAGTTACTCAGGGCATGATTTAGATCTTTGTGTTAACGGTCCCGCCATCGATGTTTCAACAGAAAACCCGTCCGTCTACTATGTGGTCTGCCCCCCTTATTTAGATATTGGCGGCCGATAACCGATAATCTGCCCAAGTCCCGCTGACTCCACTAGAACTTCCCAACCGCATTGACGGTGAAATAGGAGACAGCGGTTGACAGCAGGACTCCAGCCAGTCTATCTGTCACGCAGACTAGGATGTGGCTACCCACCAAGCAAACTGTGGGGGGAATACCTCCACACTTCAGTTGGCAGATCGGAAACACAAACCAGAAATAAATTGAAAGGAAATGAGGTAAAAACCTACGTTTTTCCCCATTTACGCTTCTGTTTCTGGCTAGACCTGACTGGACAAAACCCACTGTTGCTGCTTCCACTGGACCGTGGCGGACACAAGACTCTGCCGTAGCCGGACTCGAAGGTAAGCATTATATATTATGTTGATTTGTGAGCAGAGCAAAATTCATCAGAAGAAATGAATAGTTTGGGAAGGCTGTGATCATGTTTCCAAGAGTCTTCAATGTAACACGTCACTGCATAAACAAAGACTAGACCACAGTTCCATCAAGCATTGGCATAGCCAATAAGTTTCATCTTTGGGACCTTATAAGTATTTAGCCATGAAGCACCTTAAACCTTTCTCAGAAATAAACTGTGTTTGTGCATTTCTTCATACACTTGGTATTAGACTGTAATTTCATGATTCAGACCCCAGCAAGGAGAGCATTAGGTACAGAGCAGGAGTGTCGCTTTGAGGAAAGTGTGACTACAAGCACACCCCCCTCCCGGTGGAGCTACGATATGAGAATCCAAATACTACTGAGTATCAATGACGGACACCATAAACGATAGGTATTATCTTATGACACCACATTAGTAAGGTGAATTGCACAATATCACAGAGCATGTAATATTTATGCTTTCATTAGAGGTAGTCAAACAAGGAGGGGCATCAGGGAGTCCACCTTGGTCCTGAAGAGGAGCCTAGGGGTAAGGCTCCGAAACATGTAGACTAGGAAGTCAGGTACATTACATCCCCCACTTCCGCAGCCCCTTTTTAATCATACCGCCACCAAGAGATCTATTAAATCATTGGAATTACTAGGAGACAGGTATTTTTAACTTACCCAAGACCCCACCACTCCTATCCCTCCTGTGATTCTCACTGATGAGACTACATCAGTGCTCCCATGTATCTCGTTGGTCGTAGCACGTCCTGCTCTATAGCAGAATGGGAGGAAACCAATGATGAAGTATGCCACCAAGGGGTAACCCTGGTGTGTGAGGGTTTGTCTAACAGGAAAATCCTTTTTCCTATCCATCCTATCCATCCTGGGGTAGTTCTGCCAGCTGGGCCTCTTTTCTAATGTTATGTAGGCTGTAAGGAGGACAGACCAACCCCCACAACCTCCTTCTCCCTCTTTGTTTTTGTATTAGACTGTAATGGTCGGAACATCCCCTAAAAGGCACCACAATAAAAATAGCATTTGGAAGAAACATAGTCATGTAACTATATAGTCAGCCCCAAGAGGACATAACCAGGTGAAAAGAGAAGGGCCGAGAGCATTGCAGTGTAACCATATATTCAGCCCCTAGATAGCATAGCGCATTACACATTTTCAAGCCTGGCAGGGCTACTAGAATATTATTACAAACAAGGCCCTTAGAACATAAACTACTCCCAGCTGTAAAGCAAAAGCTCCAGCCATCAGAGAGCTTAAAATGGCATTAAATGGTGGGAAAGGTTATGATTTCCCCCCTATCTTATTGTGGGAGCTGAACAGAAAGAGCACACTGTATTGAACGATTTGGTGACCACAGGCTGAGTTATGGGCAAAACCACCATAGGCTGAGTTATGGGCAAAATATGTTGTAAAAGAAATGCCCCGCAAAGCAGTCAGGGGCGAGTTTTCTGAGTGCAGTGAATATTGTAGTATCAGCTCTCCTGCTGTGCTGAGAGAGCTGAGTTGAGGGCTTCCCTTGTGCTTTTTCTATTTAAAAGGCACCAGTTTGTATATTTTTCAATTGCTAAACTTGGGAAGAATATAGGAATGGGGCTGCAAATTTAACAGGTGCTCATGGAAAGCGCTCCATCCTTCTGGTAACGTTTTTTAGATGCCATACTTGCATACGTGTTTTTGTCAAATCTAGACTTTCCTTAGATTATCCAGCTAGGAATGTCTGCAACATTAAAGACCTTTGTGAGTATTTTTACCCCTAAGTATAAGAGTGCAACTGACTGGACGGTGATACATGATGTGTGTCACATCCTCATTAGTCTTGGGTATCGAGGAAATCGTAGATTCCCTCGTGGTTCTAGAGATTCCATTGATTTTGATGAAGCTGTTCAATAATTTAGTGAGAGATTTTTTACAAAATGTCTTAATCAATTTGGCTTTATTATTAAAGAAAGATGCGGTGCCTTGCAGTTTGCAACATCACCTAGCTGTTTTTTTAATCCACAGAAGCTTTGCTAGGTGCATAGCTATTACAGTTTAAAAAATCGGTGGTCGCTTAGGACAATGGGAAGGAGGTTGGAAAGTGGTGTTGTTTGGCAGCCCTCTACCTCAGCCCTGTTGGAAATCATGGGCACCTGAGACAGAATTAGCATCTCAGATGCCCACCTACTCAAGACACGCCCAACAACTACCAAAATCTGCCGACTTCAATATCAGTTAATTATGGTGTCTGACCCCCCCAAAATATGGACACCTCCTCCCCCTAGTATAGCTGTGGCTGATCTCTCTGACACATTTTGTGATAATGTGAGGCTCAAGCATTCCATGCTTGATTTCACTTCTTCCTCAAGGATGTTCTGTCCAGGGACAACCTAAAAAAGGAAATGTAATTTTTTTTTTGCGAAGCAAACGGAACACATTTTGTGTTCGACCCTTATATGAAATGCACTATGTTTTTACAAACTCTGCATGCTTAGCAAAAACTATGCACAGCCTCAGTTTTAGGACACTTGAGAGAAGTTTGCATTTTTTCAGTTACCAAGGGTAGTATGAGGTATTTCAAAAACTACAGTGCGTATATGTTAACTGTTTATTCCGCATGTAATGAATAATACTATTTGCCTATTATCTGGAATTGTCATTGTCTCTTATGTTTATGTCCCCTTTTGTGTCTTAGAGATGCTTGAAATAGCCTTGTTTTCGAATACCTTTCAAATTGTATGCTTGTTTAAGGGAATTACTTTCCGGCAGCCCTTCAAACTCTTCTGGGCAGGAACTTAGTCCCCAAATTATGGCAGTCCTGTCCCACCTATGCTGTATCACCTTTAGATAATTTTTCATCATCTTCAACAATTCCACACAGCTGATCCTTATAATTTTCACCCTGTATACCAAATCATGTCTGCCCTATGCCTACCCCTCCCAAAAGATTGCCACTGCCTGACCTCATGCATCCAGACCATGCCAACCAACCACTACCTTGTCATCTTCTAAACTGAACTATTACCATAACATTGTCTTTTCGCATTCTCCCATGCCCACTTCTCTATTGAGTGGTCAAAAAATTATGGGCCAGATTTAAAAGAAAGTGGTGTATCAGTACAGATGTGCCAGTTTTCTTAGGTCGCCCTTGCCCCAACTAATTTATAGTATGGCACGCCATGGCAGTCGTTACAACAAAAGCGTCAACATTTTTTACGCTATTGTGGGTCTTTGATACACTTGCATCAAAAAATTTGATGCTAGTGTAGCAAAGTGCATGGAGGCTCATAGATTTCAATGGGTGCTTCATTTTAACGCCTGCTCTGAGTATTAAAAATGATGCCAAAAATGGTGAAGTGAAATCTTGTAGATTTCACTGAGCCATTTTTTCAGGCCTCCTAACACCAGAAAGCCCCCTTGAATACCTTATGCCTGAAGCATAATGTGGCGCAAGGGGTCACAAAGTGGCACAAAGCATGCGTTTTGCCACTTTGTAAATATGGCATAAATTGCCTCCTTGAGCCACATTAGCGTAAAAAGTGACACTAATGTAGTGCAAGGAGATGCTAGGGCCTTGTATTTCTTGCCCTATATTTTTCCTCTTTCCTTTGTCATTTGCTTTCCCTCTGCAGTGAAAAACACAGTCTTTTAGAACTAATTACACTTTTGTAGCCCTCTATGACTAATATATCTCCACACCCTGCTATATTTTCAGGTTTGTTCACCATATCTTTGTTCCAACCTAATCCTTTCACCTCTATCACTGACCCAATCCTGAAAGAATGTCTCCTGAAGCATTAATCTAGACAGCCCCCAAACTGCAAGATTTCTGAAGCATCTCCAAAACTTGCCTCTCTGATACCCTACTGCAATCTTCTTGGATGAGTGTCATCCCTGGCACCAAACTCTAAACTCTGAGTATCTATGGCACATCCTCACTAGACAAACACTTTCCCATCTTGGCCATCCTATCATCACCTTCATTCTTTCCCCCTTTGATCCATCTTGCAGCTGCGTAGAGCCACTTGCCTCTTGCCACCTTTCACCGACAAGTAATTTGTCCTCATTCTAAAAAACATAAGCAAAACGATTGCTCGGACCAACAGGACTTCCAAGGTGGAAGCACACACAATTCTCACCTGGTCCATTGGTTCCTTACCAAAAACAACAAGGTGATGGGTGGAATGCTTGAATTAATCTCAGCCACTGGTGATCACTCCGGCCGCATCCCAATCCATCATTTTTTCTACCCACCATGCTGGGTCAGTTTGGACCCAGCCAAATGTAAATCAGTCTTGACCAAGCTCCTCGTGGGAACAGTCTAGTCTGAACTGCCAGGCTAAGTCCTCCCTGAACTGGAACACAAGCAACCTAGGACCAGTTTCACCCTAGTTAGGGCACTTCAGCCCGGTATAACTTGGTTCTATTGGCACAGTGAACCCGTAACCTACGACTGGGATACCCTGCACGCTTAGGGGCATATTTATACTTGGTTTGCGCTGAATTGGAGTCTTTTTTATATGCTACTTCAGCGCAAACCTAACTCCACATTTATACTTTGGCGCTAGTCACATCTAGCGCCAAAGTTATGGAGTTAACATAATTTAATGGACGTGGAAACTACCTTGCATCAATGAGATGCAAGGTAGGCGTTCCCGTGCAGAAAATGACGATATGGCCTTAAAGCCATATTTATTCCCCGTGCTAAATTCAAGAATGGTGGGATGGGGGCCTTAAACAATGGTGGTAAGCTTATTAGCACCATTATTTAACGTTTAGGTATGGGCAGGCGTTAGGGGATCTGTGGACATGTTTTCATGGTCAGAAACCATGGAAAGAGTCTACAGGTGCCCTTCCCTGGCCCCAGGGACATCCAAACCCACCCCCACCCACACCAGAGGCACATCACAGGTAGGTCCCGGAAGTATATATTTTTTCCCCTCTCGGGGGCCCTAACCTGGGGCCCCCTGCATGTCACTGGTTCTAATGGCCATGCTTAGGGGACATTTATCCCCTGGGCAAGGCCATTGGGATGGTGGGCATGACTCCTGCCTTTACTAAGGCAGGAGCCATGTCCATGGGGGTTGTGTCCCAGGAAATGGCATTACTCTGCTTAGAGCCATTTGTTTGCCTCTAAACAGTGTAGCACCATAATTTGTGCACAACCTCCGGTTCCCCTTATGCCTCCCCCACCCGGTTAGCATAGTTTACAATGACGCTAGCCGGGCTTTACCGTCGGTTAATGCCATTCCATAAATGTGGAGCCCGGCCGGCGTTCAGGAATGGCGCTAGCTGGTGCTATACTTTTACATTCCAAACTTTGCTAACGTAGTTTTGCGTGTAAACGTATAAATATGGGCCTTAGTGTGGCAAATGCAAAAATAAACAAGGTGATGTATAGAATGTTTGAATTAATCTCAGCCATCGGCAATCGCTCGGGCCACTAAGTAAGTCTGTCATAGTTTGCCAGACTATTTGTGAAACTGAATGGCTTTTTCATTGATTTAGACATTAAGAAAAAGTAAATTATAGAGCAGCTATGTTGCACTTTTTGAGAAAAGTTGATTGCTTCAGTGAATTGTTGGAGAATAGTAATGTTAAATCCAACTCTTCCAGTAAAGAGGATTTATCATTGCCATTCCAAAGTTATCAGGAATTACAGCTCAAAAGTGTATTAAGGAATTCCCATTGTTACCCTATGAGGGAAGTAGGCTTCACAGTAGTGAAAAGCAAATATAGGTGTTTTTCACTACCAGGAAATGAAAAATGTAAATATCCTACATTTTACTTTCACAGTACTCTACCTTACGGACTACTTAGGGTCAAGCTTAGCGGTAACTTATGGGTAATAAAAGGGGAGTTTAAGGCTTGGCAAAGGTTTTTAAATGCCAAGTCGACGTGTTTTTAAACTACACAAACAGGCCCTGCACTGGCAGGCCTGAGACAGGTTTGAAAAGCTACTTGTGTGGATGGCACAATCAGTGCTGCAGGCTGACTTGTAGCATTTAATTTACAGGCCCTGGGTACACGGTATATCACTTTACACAGGACTTACAAGTAAATTAAATATGCCAAACAGGTGTAAACCAATGTTACTATGTTCAGAGAAGAGAGCGCATGCACTTTAGCACTGGCTAGCACTGGCTAGCAGCGGTAAGGTGCTCAGAGTCCTAAAGCCAACAGAAATGAGGTCAGAGGAAGGGAAGGAGGATAGCAAACGATTTGGGGCGATTCTACAGAAAGGGCCATTTTGCAATTTACACAAACACTCACTGGAAATGATATGGGAGTGACCCGAGCAGTCAACCACCCTTTTGTTTGATCACTCGGCCATTCCCAGCTGTAGGGCAACATGTAATGTGACAACCTCCTTAGTGTGAGCTGGGTGGCGTTTTACATTCCTCCCCAATTTGGTTAATTCTTGGATGTAGCATTACTACTGATGTCATGATCATAGACATAGACCAAACAAAGTCTTGCAATGCTTAGTTTGGGCTGGATTTGGTTGCAGATTGTATCTCTGGCTGCAGGGCCCCGGGGGCTGCTAACTTTCAGGTCATCATGGAATCTGGATTCTCACATGTTTGGCCCACTCACTTGCTCTTGATGGGTTAAGCAGCTTGCACTTGGCACCGTGACGATATCTGGAGGTTCTATCAGAGGCAGGGCATCTCTGGGATTTCCCTGGGATCTTCATCACCTCTGTGGTCTTGGGTGTTCAGTGGGATTGTCTTAAACCAGGATACATTTCTTGTCACCATTTCTCCTCCTTGGCAGCGGCCTTCATGTTGCCTTGTACTTTCTCCACCATCTACGATTAGCTCTCATACAGTGTTCAGAACTGGATAGTGATGCTGATTGAGCATACAGTCCCTCACTTGCAGGATGGGTGTACGGGTCTTTCAGGCGACACTGGTTGGAGCATTTGTGTTTTTACCAGGTTCCTGCACCAGTCTCGTGTCCATGGGAGGGAGCTGCAAGTTGGATTCCACCTGGATACTTTCTCGGGTTTGCCTCTTGAACATGAGACTAATTGGGGAGCAATATGTTGTGGTGAGGGTTGAATTTGGCTAGATCCTCAAGAAATGGTGAAAGCACCACTCCAACTATTCACCTTTGCCTTAGCCCTATGTGCAGAGTCTTGCTGAGTGTTCCTGTAAACCGCTCCACTTCCACGTTCGCATGAGGCCATTGAGGCACAATCTTTTGGTGATGGTTAAGTTGCGCAGGTATTCCATGAATTCACCTCACTGGAATAAAGGCCCATTGCCTGTGTTGACTTCAATAGGCAAATCAAAGGTTGAAAAGACCTTTTCCATGGCTGACCTTCCCTTAGGGAAATTAATAGATGCTATGACCCCCACAGGATACCTCAAGTGATTATCCACCATGACCATTTAGATCCTCTATTGGGGAAGCTGCCAAAGCTAGGGTGTGGTGCTCGTTCTAGCAGACATAACAGGCTGTCACTATCTCTTCCGCTTCTGTATCCATTCTGAGGAATCATATCTTCTCCCTTAGACAGGTGATAGTTTTAGCAGTCCCCTGATGTTCCAGGTGGGCAAGGTCTACGGCCTTCATCCATTGAGTCTGCAGCACCACAATTCCTTGTTTCCTCAAGGGGAAAACATTATCTGCCTCACTCAACTGATGTCACACTTTCCAGACTTGATCCATGATCAATTTTTCTGTTGGCCCCTAGTGTTTTGAGTCTATTAAAACTATTTCTGTTGGTGTTGTCTCATGGTACTAGGGTTCAATGTCTTCTAAATTCATTGATCAACGGTAGGCCTCTTGTACCAACAGGCGTATGACCTCCTCTGTGTCAGAATCTGACTCCCTGGTGTTTCATTCTCTGGTTGGGTGTGTTGAAACAGGTAGTCTGCCAAGTTGTTCGAGCATGGCCTGGACACTGGGGCGCTAGAGAGCTGGCAACCAAGATGGTCCCACGTCTGTGAGGATCTGGCTGCCTGGGACATATCCAGCATAATCCTCCCCAGGGGATGGCCATGGTCTCCTGATTCAACCTCCATAACATTCTGACATTGCTGAGACTGGATTACGTACAGAGATTGGCACAAAAAAATGTAATTTTGATATACCTGGAGCTGATTCCGGAAGAAGAGTGCGAGGCGCTGAACTCAAAATGGCAGTTGCGCTTTCTGACGGATGTATCACCTGATCTCCCTACATGCCAACCCAGGACACAGACGTGGGTGCCATACTGCCCTGTGGCCTGAGAATGACTTTCCGACTTGCAGAGGCAAATGAGAGGATGTGAGGACGAAGGCACTACGGATCAGAAGAGGAAGTGAGCGAATGCCGGTGAGGGGTGTGCTGCGAGACCTGCTGTGAAGTTGCAATGACGGAGCCCTGAGGACAGCCTGGCCGAGACAGCGGCTGTGCTTGGGGGACTCAGTGACGGAGACCAAGGTGAAATCGGCCTGCACCTGGTTGTTTGTTTGTTGAGCGCACTGGGGTGGGAGACTGGATCTAGTGCAAGGGACCATATAGCAGTACACGCGGCCCTGAGCCGACGCTGGGGGAGATGTCCAAGGGACCACCGTGCACAGATAGAACAGTCGCACATTCCCACAACGCCACACATATGCTGCTAAAGCATACTAATCAAGTAACACAGGATGGCACTGCATTGTCAGCAGCAGATGTTTATAATTACGGGCCCCTGTACACTCCTGCTGGCCTAATATGATTCTCACTACTGGGGTACTTGGATCTCTGCCCCTGCAGTGCCCATGTTCCTGTTATCTGGAAGGCTCACATAACTACTATTGACATTATACACGCATTCTAACAGGCCATGATAATGCCCGTTCTGTGCAGAGATTGGATACGTGCCATGTATTTTGAGGAGCCAGTATGGGGACGAGGTTGCCTATTCCCTACAGGGGTTGTTGCATTGGAACAAACACAGATGAAGAAATAGTGAATTCTGAGGGAAGGTCCTATAAAGACCAATAGCCGCTCTAGCCTACATTTGAAAATATCACTGCAACCACATTCCAACCCCACTTGGGTCTGCTCATGCCTCTCTGCCTGAGGCATGGAGAGATCCGGGATAGACAAGATGCCCTGCCCTCACTGGGCCTAATCCTGCGCTCCCATGAAGCCAGCTACCTGCATAGGCCACCCGTGTTCTCATGACCAAGAGAGAACACAGTACAATACAATGGGGAAAGCAGACGGCTGACAATCGAAACTTCACTTTGACGCTAAGCGGATGCTTCAAGCACGGAAGCGTCATGGATCAGGAGCCACAGGGACAGCACATGGTAGAGGAGGCCTCGGACAATGGGGACCTGATGTCCCTTCTTCTGACTATGGATCACTGCCTGACATCTAGAGATACCAAAATGGATAACATATGCACCAGGATGGACGCCCTCAGAAATAAACTGGAAAAGCAGGGCAGCCGCCAAATGGAAGCCATACACACAGGATTCCTACAGTGGAAGACACAGTGAACACAAGGAGTGAGCAGCTCTTAGACATGAAAAAAGTCCTGTGACTCTTAGCGGCCAAAAATGAAGACCTTCAGGCCAGATCTAGGAGAACAATTTACGCATACTGGGAATCCCAGTATCCACTGATACTTGCCGCATGTAGCCATTTGTGGAATATCTCCTGACAACACTATTTGGTGCAGAATCATTCTCTAGTATTCTGATTATGGAAAGGGCCCACAGATCACTGGCTGTGAGACCACAGGCTGGTGCCCCCCCACCCAATCAAAGCCTGCCTCCTGAATTATAGGGATAGGGTTGCTGCCCTGCGCCTGTCACGGGAGCGGTGTACCCTGAAGTTTGAAAGCAGCAAGAGCTCTATATTCCCAGCTTTATGGTAGCAGTGGAGGAGCTCACAGGAGGTTTGTGGGCATAAAGCAGAAATTGAGTCAGGCAAACATTCACATGCAATGCTATACCCGGCCCACCTGCGGATTACTCACCGGGGCAAGGATCATATCTTCACATCGCTTCAGCAGGCCGGAGAATACCTGAAACATGGTGATTTGCTGACATCACCGGGTGATTGTGACGCCACTGCCTCCTTGCCCTCTTCACCCTCTTCACCCATGTTGGATCAGGACTGACTGCATGGAAGCCAGACTATTGGGCAATGTATGACAACCACCATAACTACACTCTTTCTTAGAGCACGATTTGCTGAGCCTCTCCAATCCCACAAACTAAACCAAAATTATAGTTTATAATAGATACTTGCTTTATAGCACCTCAATTTAAACTCAGCCTTTACTATGTTCATCATACATGGTAACAACATCCAGTTCTATTGCCGTGTGGCAATTGCAGACCTCCCCAGACACCCCTGGTTAGCCAAGGGGTTCCCGCATGGCTCTCTTGATGACCTCACAAGGAGACTCCCCTTTGTTTTATAGATATGTTGCCTCTGTTAAGGTGCAGTTCGTAGCTGCCAACTTTATCTGACTAGAATGGCAACACCCTAAGTCGTTGTATTCATTTTAGCCTTAGTTTGGGCCTTAGTGGGTGGGGTATTTCCTGACAGGATTGGGCTGTCTCTGTGGGAGGTGGGTGGAATGGGTATGTTCTTGTTGTCTTCCTGCAAGTGCTTGCTTGTTCTACTGTTTACATATCAGCGACAGGGGCCGATCCTGCGTACTGCATTAGCCTCCTTCACCGAAATATTATACCTAGCTGCGGACACTGTAGGATATGCCTGACCAGAGGTACCTCACCCCCACTTCAAAGGCAAAATTGTGTATATTGACTTGCTTGGAATATGAAGGGTTTTGGTGATCCGCGAAGAAAATATATATCCTTGCTTACCTAGATAGAAATAAAATTAATCTGGCATTACTACAGGAGACCAAATCAAGGCCAATACACACGGCTCATTTGCAATGCGATGGGCCTCGTACCGCCAGTTTGCCACTTACTCATCATTTTCACAGGGCTTCACCATTTTGATCACAAGGGCACGCCATACGCACCATTGGGAGTCAGAAATGACCCACAGGGAAGGTTCAGTATTATATGAGGAAGACTGGCAGAAGACTCTATCACCATCATCATTTGCTATGGTCCCAACACAGATGATCCTTCTGTTTTGTGACAGCTGATCGGCTCTACATTTATACTCTGAGGAGATTTCAATCTTGCGCTTAATGCCACTCTTAAAAGGTTGTCCACCACATCTGCATTACATGGGACAGTGGCCAGTCATCTTCACGTTATCATGGTTGACCATGACCTCCTGGATGGCTGGTGCTAGTTCCACCTACAACATAAGAAGGGAACAATCTATTCTGATGCTCACTATCTGGTCCAGGTTGGATTATTGGCTCATTTCATGTGCCCTCATGCCATGGGTCAGAGATGACATACATCTGGATCGCATCCACTCACATCATTACCCTGTTCTCCTACTGCTCTCACTACTGAACCCTGCCTCACCTCTGGCTGGATGGCGACTATCCCCCACCTTGCTTTTAGACATTTCCTTTCAGGATGAAGTGCGGCAATACTTTGTGGAATTATTTTCCAATAATCGCGATAACCGTCCCCAAACTCTCTTTAATATGGGAAGCCTTCAAAGTAACATCACGAGGCTTCTACTTGACTAAAAGCGGAGGAGTACTTCGAGCAATACGAGACTCATTGAGAGAGATGGAGGCTGACAACCAATCTTTGGAAACTGCCCTGGCAACTTCCCAAACCTCAGGAGGTGCCCAGCAACCTTGGAAAGCCCTGACTGAATACCAGGAAATCGCAGAGTGTGAGACAAATATGAGTAAGCTAAGTCCTATGGGAAAGGGCAATTCCTGGGCCATATCTTGGCCAATATGATACATCCCTCACACTCTGCCAACACCATTCTGGAGATACAAGATGCCAGCGGTCTTCTCCAGTGAGACACTCCTAACATTCTTCTGGTGTTCGCAGCATATTATATACATCTTTACACCTTGACCCAACAGCAGTTGGCAGATGTTGATGCCTACTTAGAAGATGTTGCAGTAGGCTGGTTAAGTGATGCACAGCAAGACTTTTTAGCAGCCTGATATTGAAATTGATGAAATATGTGAAGCCATCATACAGTTACAGTTCAGGAAAGCACCTGGCCCGGACGGCCTACCGGCTGACTTTTATAAAACATATGTGGGCACTCTGGTGCCACTATTGGCCGCTGTCTACTCTGAGACCACACGAGATGAAATCCTCCCATCATTGATGAGAGAGGCCCTCATCATCTCATTACTGAAACCAAACAAACCAGCTTCCAGCTATAATTCATATAGACCACTATCACTAATTAACTGTGATGTCAAAATTCTAAAGAAAATCCTGGCTAACCGGCTGAGTCTATTAATGACCTTCGTGGTTAGGCTGGACCAATGAGGGAGAGAACTATTGGCAGCTGCAATTTTCTTAGACACCACTAAGGCATTTTGTTAACGGATTGGGAGTATCTGAGGGTCAAACTGTGACGAATGGGATTCTCCACAGCATTCATGTCCTGGATTGCACTATGTAGGTGAATGGACCTCGCTCATTGCCTATTCTCATCTCCCTACGTACATGGCAGGGGTGCCCTTTGTTCCCCCTGTTATTTGTGCTTGCGATGGTGCCCCTGGCTGCCAAACTGCACCAACACCACAGGCAGTACGCGATCAGAACACCAAGAAGACACATATTAATATTGCTTTATGCAGATGATGTTACGCTGTACCTCAGAAACCCCGCCAACAGTCTCAACACAGTGCTGCAGGAATTTGTTAGATTAGTTGGCATATCAGGCATACAAATTACCTGGGACAAATTGCATATCTTCCAGCTGACTGCAACTACACAAAGATTCCAATTGGATTATCCTTTGCAATGGTGTGACTCAAGACTTTGATATTTGGGAATAGAGGTGTCGCGGTACAGAAAGGGGCTGCTGTGTGCTAACTATGGTATTACATTAGATAGCATCACAGCTAGCATTACTTGTTGTATTTCATTGCCTCTGTCACTGGTGGTTTGAATCTCCCTTATGAAAATGGTGATACTGCCTAAATTACTATATTTGTTCCTGAACATCCCATACTCACCCAGACGCCACTTTCTCAATATGCTCAAAACACAGCTGATCCAACTGGCCTGGGCAGGTAAACAGCCACGGCTGAAATGGGAAATATTGAACCCTTTGACCGGGGGGATTTGAAGCTCCAGAAATGGAGCTATATCATGTCTGTGCTCAAGCCCACTTTGAAATAGACTTGTATTGTCCCCCTCCATGAAAGCCACATCTAGCTGTTGAACAAGGACACATGACCCCGGCCCCCTCTACAGCTTATTGGGCCCTGGGACACCAAGCACAGCACCCCTTGATTCTACTGTGGCCTGTATGCAAGTAGCATGGCACACACTCACCAAACTTGTGGATAAGCATTTATTATACTCACCGGCTATGACCTTGCTTCACCAGGCTGCTTTCCTGGTCACTTGTGAAGCAGCAGACCGAAGCATATTGGCAAGGCAGGGGCACTCACTTGGGATGATCTGTATAGAGCAGGACTATTTGTAGACCATGATGCACTTCTAACTACTTTGCCACAGACACTATTAGATATTTTCCTCTTTATTCGTCTCAAGCATGACGTAAAGACTGTTACACCTGACTTTCCAAAAGAACCCTCCACGCTCAGCACATTAGACATATTGCTTGCCTTGGAAGGTCCCAGCCATTCAGGCCCATGTTTATACTTTTTGAAGCTGAACTGCGCTAACCCAGTTCAGCATCAATAAGTTTACTGCCGGCTAGCACCATACCAAGACGCCAGCTGGTCGTCATATTTATGGCGTGACGCTAGCCGGCCTGGCTAGTGTCATAGAAAAGGGCGTTAGCTGGGTGGCGGAGGCATAGGGGGAACAGGGGATTTAGTGTCAGAGGATGACGCTTGTATGAGCAAGGGGAAGAAAATGCCTCTGCCCATACTAGCGTCATTTTGTTTACATTAAAACCCCATGGACATGACTCCTGTCTCAGTCAAGAAGAGGAGGCATGCCCCCAGCCCCTGGGCATGGCCATTGGGCACAGTGCCATGTATGGGGGCCCAAGTTAGGCCCCCCATGGCACTTCGAAAAAAATAGATACTCACCTCTACCTACCTGGGATGGGGTCCCCCCATCCTTAGGTGTCTTCCTGATGTGGGTGGGGTGGGTGAGGGTGTCCCTGGGGCCAGGGAAGGGCACCTGTGGGCTCTTTCCATTGTCTCTGACCATGGAAAAAGGCTCACAGGTCTCCTAACACCTGACCTGACCTGACCCAGGCGTTAAATAATGGCCCTAAGCAAGCTTAGGGCCATTATTTAAGGCCCCACCCCCGTGTTGGATTTTATCATAGGGGGATAAATATGGCACAATGGCCATACCATAATTTTCTGGACAGGAACACCTACCTTGCATCTCATTGACGCAAGGTAGGTTTTCATGTGCAGAAAATGACGTTAACTCCAGAACTTTGGCGCTAGACATGTCTGGCTCCAAATTGTAAATTTGGAGTTAAGTTTGCGCTGGATTAATGGCAAAAAAAATTACACTAATTCAGCACAAACCGAGTATAAATATGGGCCTGAGTGTCAATATTGCATTGGGTGGTGCAGCAGGAGCAACTAGGACCAAGAGCTAGAGTGCGGGAGGGCTAGGTTGGGGAACTGCCTGCTCCACTCACTAATAAACAGTGGCTATATTGCTGTCAGCAAACAGGAATCATTGCCTCAAGTAGTAGGTGGTGTATTATACACTACAAATTAATGCATAGACTATAATATACTCCAGTGAGCCTCCACAAATATGGTCTGCACTCAGATGATGCCTGTATAAGGGGTGGGGAGGAAAGGGCAGACTTTCTACATTTGGCTTGGGCATGTCCCCAGGGGTTGTGCTACTGGAGGTAGGTTGAGGCTGCCTTATCACTGATGCTCTCAGAATCACTTAACCTCACCCCTCTGACTGCACTACTGGGACACACTGGAGACGTAGATGCGGGATACCGTAGATATGTTTCCCTCAGCCTACTTGTAGTATCAATGGTGGAAAACAGACGGAAGATATACGCTCCAATTCAATTAGTGTTGAAAATATTTATTTCTAAGATAGATTCATCCACAGAAACTCCAACCACATATCCTTCAATGGGTCCTCCTTCAATCTCCAGCTCCTACCAGCCACCAACCTTCTCAAACCTCACCTCTGGCCACAGAGCATTGTAACAGAGAGGAAGGGAAGACCCGAAGATACCAATCTAACATAAATACATAGAAATACAATGACCTTAACAACAAATACAATGAGCGTAACAACCTATATACAAGTTGCACTATATTTCACTACTGCTTGCTAAGAAAAGAATTGCCTGTCGGTAGGGTAGGGGACGTGCACCCAAATTTAAGGAATGGCTACGTGACTTGGTATATTGCAGGGACCAGCTTGCAACGTATGCTGAACTATTGCCACTTAGCTCCAGGCCCAAAGACATTTGGGGGCCATTGGAGGCCCACCTGCTCAGTCACCTGCTACATAATGTAGCAGGAACTACTTGAACCCCAGATGTATTATATATTTTATTGTGCCGCAGGGGTGAACACTTTTCTGAAGATCCAGACTCCAGATGTGGGGAAAGGAGTACAGGATGTCTTTGTTGGGATAAAGGGGGGGGTGGGATCACACTAACCAGACTGCAAACAAGAATAATATTGTAACAACATGCAGGAACTGTTATTTTTTCTATCTATGTTGCTTGCCTGAATTGATACAGATGCATGATTATCATGCTGAACCACTGCATCATGTTTATAAAGAAAAATGTTCAATTAAAAAAAAAGCATGGCCTGTACACTACCGTAAAGTCATATTGTTGTAATTGTACATTTCACTTTTCTATTCTCGGGTAGGGGGTGTTGCGTGGTGCCTGCAAATAGATAAGTTAGTGGTTTGTGGTCTGTTACTACTCTAAACTCCTGGCCAAACAAGTACAGGTGAACTTGGTGACAGCACCACCTGATGGCCAAAGCCTCCTTTTATATTTGGGCGTAACTAGTCTCTGTGTCCCTCAAAGACCAGCTTGTGTGGGCAATGGACTTCCACTCATCCTGTGCTTGGTCTTGTGTCAGGACAGCCTCTAACTCCTTCGGTCTTGCATCTATGATAAGCTCTTTTGGCTTATCTGGGTTGAAGTAAGCTATTATGACACCTTTTAGATTTATTGATCTCTTAGAAGACAGATTGCTTTTTGTTGGTCCATTCCAACTGTGTATTCGCTTTCCTCAGTGCTCAGAATGGCTACAAGAGGCTGGCCAGGTTTAGCAGGAGCTGTCCACAGTATGTGGCCATGCCAAGAAAACTGGAACTTCAATGGTGTTTTTAGGCTTCAGGCATTCTGTATTGCCTCCACCTTCAAAATGTGAACCCCAGTCATTTGAAAAGGTACACATAAAGAAGTCAATATGGTTTTTGAAAATAAACATTTCTTCTTGTGTGTATCTGTGATCATTGAGCCTTGTGAATGTGGATCTGGGATGTTGGTGGTGGTCTTCCAATGATTTAGAATCCATCAAGATGTCATTGCTAACGCTCAAAAACCCCTTCAGCCCTAAGAGGGTTTCCCTGATGGCAGTCTGGAAGACCTCAACCACTGAGAACATTCCAAAGTTGAGCCTCAGGTATCTCCCTAGTCCCAAGTGTGTAGAAAAAGCAATTATGTAGCAGCTTTTGGGGTTCAGATCCAGTTCATAGTGCCTAGCATTCAATATGATCTTGGAGAAGCACTGTAATCCATTCAGGTCAGCAATTATGTCATCCATTGTGGGGGTTAGATACCTCTCCCACCTTATGCCCTTGGTGGTGATCCTCATATCTATACAGAGGCAGACAGCCCCAGTTATTTAGACTTGGTGGTGATTACCATGCAATACCCATATGGTGAGACCATAGACTATTTCGATTACCCCTAGCTGTTCATGCCTTCACAGTTCCTCTTCATCCAGGGGCCAGAGCTGGAAAGGTGCCTACCTATGCCTGAGTGCCATGGGCTGTAATATCTTGTCAATTTGGAACTTTATAGATGTATTCTTCAGGCACCCTAATCCAGTGAATAATTGCTGACTTCAATGATTTTTTCTGTCACTCCTGTACATTATTGACAAAGAAAATGAGTTCCAGTTTAGTAGGAGTAAACAATCCAACAACAGAGTCGATGCCCATGAGCAATATCACAGAGAGGACAAGTCACTTGACCTTGTGAATCAAAATACTTTTTTAAAGAAAAACAACTTGTACAACTCCAGAGCCAACACTAGATGGTAGGAGTATGCAGAGCATGTGTATCTACAGCCACACATGCCATTGCACAGTAAGTTTACTTGTGAAGACACCACCATACACCTGTTCATTATAAACATCCATATTAGGAACTACATCAGATGACATTATTAGGTGAATATCTTTTTTATGCATCTTATTCTGCTTTTTCAACAGCTAAGGAGTGTCCCTTCTGCTTACTTCACTGTGTAGAAGTGGGCCTGTCTTTGCACAATGCATTTGTGGATGGTAGCCTCTACCAATCCTGTGAGGGGCAACAGCTGTTGTACGCCATACGCATAGATGCAGATACACATCGGCCTAGAGGTGGTCTGGGGCTCAGGGCTCTGAACTGCTTAATGTCCATCACATTAACTGCGGCCACTGTTTCAATCAGAGCTGGTACCATGGTCTCTGCTATTTGTACTAGGCACTTGGTTGCATTGTCCCATTTGTAATAAATTGGGTTATTGGTTGAAAGGGACATTAAGCTCCATGCTGGCAACAACAACAATCCTTGTCAGGGTGAACCACAAAAGTCCCAAAACTAACCTTTGCTTAACCTCTGGTAGGCTGGCACAAGGCAGTCGGGCTTAACTTAGAGGCAATGTCTAAAGTATTTATGCAGCCCACAAACAGTAAACTGTAAACACAACACAAGAAAATTAGTTCACAATGGACTTGGCCCAGGAAGAGCGTCACAGATAGTCGTCACTGTAGCGCAAAGACCAGGCCTAGTGTTGTGGATGATCATTGCTGTTGCATGAAAATCTGGTTGGACGTCACAGATGGTCATTGCTAGAGCTTCAAATTAGTGGTCGTCAGAGGTTGTCACTGCTGTAGCATGAAGTGTAGATCTCACTTTGCCTGTCGTAGCTACAGGCTGCTGTAGCACAAAGAGTAAGTTTCACCGGCACTTCATGTTAGCGGTTGTCACGGGCTGGAGAATTTTGTCACAAACAGGCCGATTTAGAACACAAAACTTCAGGATTACAACTTTCTTTATTTATTTATATAGGCAAGCACTCTGATGTTAGCCAAGGGTCTAGGACCTGGGGAGCCACCTCTTGGGGATTAGAGCCTCAATTTAGCAGAGGCCAGCAGGTCTCAAGTAGGTCCAGTTGCCGGTCCAGTTCAGCGTGTCAGCTGACCAGTTGCAGGGAGACCTCTGGAGCTTGTTATGTCCATGTAGGTCAGAACAGGATGTCAATCAACTGACTCTTGGAGTCACTCAGGTGAGCCTGGGATGAAGGGAGCAGGTTCAATCTTCCTTATTAGAGAACAGGACAGGCCTCAAGCAGTAGGACAGCCATCTGTGGACAAGGCAGGCCTCAGGAAGCAGGGTAGTACTCTGGTAGTAGTAGGCTAGTCTTCTGGGGAACAATGTAGGCCTCAAAGAGCAGAACATTCATCTGGGAACAAGGCATCCCTTCTTCTATAATGTCCACAGGTCCAGGGATGTACTGAAGAGTTTTTTGATTGTCTACTATTTATTCCTGGTGCCAGTCTCTGAAGTGGGGAAATCTTGGGTTCTCAAAGGTTCTCCCTTCCCCTGCTAAGGCTCCAAGAAGTCTGGGGTGACAAAAGGCTACTGTCAGATTCCTTTGTGTGTGTGTTAAAGTGAGCCCTTTGAAATGTAAGTGGGGCAGGGAACAGCTCTGCTCTCACCATGCCTGCAAGATGGTATTCATAGTGTCCTAGTACCACCTTGTGCCACATTAAAGCCATTGTTTCTTACGTTAATGTGGCCCAACGAGGCCAAGATCCCCACGCCTTATTTACAGGGTGGTGCAATGCATGCGTTGCGCCACTCTGTAACCCTATGCGCTAAATTATGCCTGCACCAGGCATAATATATGCAAAGGCGCCATTCCCCTGTTAGGAGAGCTGATAAAATGGAGTAAGCAAATCTATGAGATTTCCTTACGTCATTTTTTACAGCACTTTTAACTACTGCTCAAGAGCAGGCGTTAGAAGGGGCCTTCCATTCATTAGAATGAGGCCCTATGTACACTGCAGCAGTAGCGCTACTTCTGCAGAGTACATCAATAGCGTAGTGAAAAATTACGCTATTGCCCCCTACCCTGCACCATGGTGCACTGTATTTTAAATATGGCACACACATGGTGGCGGTGGGGGGGTGCTAAGGGGCGCAGGGAAAGTGGCGCTACACTCGGTTCCCTTTGTCCAGCTGTGTCGAAGGAATACGCAAAGACCAACAGCTAAGCTATTCACAATCTTGTGACCCAAGGCCTAAGCAGGAGGCACCAAATGGTTAAAACAGGAAAAATCCAACTTTCTAAAACTGCTACTCAAAAGTGGCATTTTCAGAAATATGACATAAAACAGTTATTTTACAGAGGATACCCTGACCATGTTCTGAAAGAAGCAAGCCAAAAAGTTGATGGAACATCAAGAGTTAATTTTTAAGCACACGCCCAGGAAAAGAAGATGATAAGATACGTTTAGTCACAGACTTTAATACTGAACACGCAGCTAACAGGAGACTGAACGCTGGCAGGTCCTAACATCATTCCTATACCATTATAAAGACTCTAATAACAAATTAACCTTTCATCGCAGCTTTCTTACTATTTACATACCTTTATAAAAGACCTTGGTTTAGACCTATCTCAGATGAACTGTTGTTTATACACAGTGAACAACAGAACTTGCGGCCGCCAGGGCCCTGCAGTCTGTGATGGATGATGGTGCTTTGGTAGATTTGTGGAGGGCGAGTCATGGTACTGATAGAGAGGGCACGTGTGTGAAGTATGCACACAGCAGCTGGTCCCGCATAGACCGCTGGTTGTGCATGAGAGACGTGGAGCTCTGGACTTGTTCGGTGGATCCCCTGCCTTGTACTCTATTGGATCACTCTCCAGTCCGGCTGGTGCTGGAGGTGCCCTGTGGACTGGGGCGCACTTTTCTGTGGCGGTTGCCGCACGGGGCGCTTCGGGACAGGGCATTCCGCGAGGAAATTCGTGAGGCCGTAGTCCATTTCTTTGCCGACAACAGTGGGTCTGTGAGCTCAGCTGGCACCTTGTGGGAGGCATTTAAGGTGGTCATTTGTGGGGTATGCCTCTCAAAGCAGCATGAGGTGCTGAAGGTGCTGCGCCGCGAGCTGACGGATCTGGAAGGGCGGATAGCAGATCTGGAGCGAAGATTGGTGACGGATTGGTCCGGTGCGGTCCGGTGCGGTCCTTGCGGAGCTGCGGAATGCAGTGTCCATGTACTAGGGGGCCGCTCTTCGGGATATTTGCTTTTTGGGGCGGTACGCCCGGGCGAGGTGATATGATGAGGGGGAGAGGGCTGGTCGTACGTTGGCGAACATGCTGCGCAGACCATGGGCCAGTAGTTACGTTACTGAGATTGACGGCCCTGGGGGTGAGAGTGTGATCGGAAGCAGGTTGTGATGCAGGCTTTCACCCAATTCTTCGTTAGTTTGTATACTGAACTGACGGATCTAGACGCTGCTGCGGCTCAGGCTTATTTTTCTGATATTGCTCTTCTCTGTTTTGATGATGCTCATTGTGCTTATTTTGACAACCCTTTCTCAGTGGAAGAGGTTGTTGTGGCAATTCGTAGTTTGCTGAGTGGCAAGTCACCAGTGCTGGACAGTCTGACTCCTGCGTTTTATAAGGAGTACTCAGACATTCTTGCACCTTACCTTTTAGAGGTGTATGCAGAGTCCATGGAAACCGGGATCCTTCCTGCCTCACTTCGCAAGGCTTTACTTGTCACAATACCCAAACCTGGCAAGGACCTGTATAGTTGTGATTCGTATCGTCCGCTTTCCATGATTAATATTGATACTAACATTTTGGCCAAAATTATTGCGCCACGGCTGCAGCCGTTGCTTCTGAAGCTGGTGCTTCCGGATCAGTCTGGGTTTGTGCTGGGTAGATCCACGTCCCATAATCTGCACATGTTTTTTGCGGTAGCTGGCACGCGGGGGATTAGGGACGAGGCGGCTGCGGTGTTCTTGGATGCTACCAAGGCTCTCGATTCTCTGTCATGGGATTATATGTTCGCGCTGCTAGCTAGAGTGGGACTGACTGCTCGCTTTGTGAAATTGATCAGATTATTATATTCATCCCCCACTGCTAGACTGCGCCTGAACGGGTCTATTTCTGACTCTTTCCTGGTTGCCCGTGGGAACTCATCAGTGGTGCCCCTTGTCCCCGTTGCTCTTTGCTGTGGCAATGGAGCCTCTTGCGGCATGGTTACGTCAGCACCATGGTGATAGGGGTCTGCCGTTTAGACAGCGGTCTATTCTGATATCCATGCATGCTGACGATATTGCGCTGTATGTTCGGGAGCCGCGCAACAATCTGGATGTTTTGTTGAATGAAATAGTGCGCTTTGGTTCCTTTTCTGGGATCAAGATTAATTGGTCCAAGTCCGTGGTGCTGCCATTATCCATGGGGGTGACGAGGTTCCCCTCAAAGTACCCAATTGAATGAGTGGATGGTCCAGTTCGTTATTTGGGAGTCTGGCTGAGCTGCGATGTGGATACCCTCTGGCTGGCAAGGCACTATCATGGTTGGAAGGGAAAGTCGAGGCGTGGCACTCCTTACCGCTCTCGCTGATTGGGCATATTGCTATTGTGAAAATGGTGATCTTGCCAAAATGTCGATATCTGTTTGTTAATCTCCCTCTCCCGCTCCCGGCTAGCTTTCTGCGTCGTTCTGCTCTGATACAATTGGTTTGGGCCGGTGGGCAACCTCGTATTGCCTGGGAGACGCTGACGCTGCCCTTTGGGCTGGGTGGCCTTGCTGCCCCAGATCTGGAGCTTTACTATTATTGTACCAAGGTGCACTTTGCATACTACTGGCTGCGGCCGGTCCGTTTTCTGCTGCATCTTGGGCCTGAGAGCGATTCAGTGTGGCCAGATGATTTGACCCGAGTCCTGGGTAGTCCCTCCCGGCCTCGATCGCAAGGTATTGATACAGTGGCGTGCACCGCTCGGGTCTGGATGGTACTGCTGCGCCACTCTGGGGTGAGTTCTGCCTTTGCTCCTTCGCTGCCAGTTCTTTCGGTTGCGGATCTTGAGATGTTCCGAGACAGGCAGCTGCACAACTTTCTTCAGGACTCGGGTTTGGCTGAATTGGGGGATTGGTTTGTGAATGGGCGATTGATCTCCCCTGGGGATGCACTAGAGGGTGGACGCGCTACTGCGTTGCAGCGCCTGTACATGTTGCGTGTCCGCGCAATGCTGCGGGTGCCATTCTCTGGACTTACGGACCCTCCATTGGAGTGTCAGGCCCTGGAGGTGCTGTGTGGAGCTCAGTCGCTGCGTAAACTTATTACCAAATTGTATAATTGTACGCAGGAGCGGCAGGGTGACCTTGGTGCGTCTGCTAGAGTGCAATGAGAGGTGGATGTGGGTGAGCCTCTTTCTGAGCAGGTGTGGCGAAGATGTGCGCATATGAGAACATTGTCCCCTAATTAAGGCTCCGCCTGATTCACTTCAAATTTCTGCACCGCCTGTTCTATACCCCTAGAGGCCTCCGCTCGAAGGGCCTGCGTGCAGATGCAAGTTGTGAGCGGTGCTGTGCGCTCGAAGCTGGCTTTTTACATCTTGCATGGGAATGTGCTGAGGTACATGATTTTTGGGTGGAGGTCATGAGGATGATTGAGGAGATGACCGGATTGGAGCTGCCCTTTTCCCCCAGACTAGCATTGCGAGGTGCAGCGACTTCACAGGCAGCTGGTGGGCCTTCTCTTGTTGCTAGCTAAGCGTAGAGTTGCGATGTGCTGGGGTCGGGGTCAGGCCCCTCGTGGCTCTGATTGGCTGTGCGATGCCTCCTTTTGTCAAGAGCAGCTGATGATTTGCTGGGAGCTGACACCGGAGTGTTCCCGACCCAAGGATATTTGAGCTCCACTGCGCTCCTTTTTGGATGCTTTGAAGGATGGCTGAGTTGGTACTTCATGACTGATTGCACAACTAGGTGTTTTGTGTGCCTTCGCTCCTCTCTCTGGGACGTGGGAGATGTGACATTGGTTCATCATATGTGCTCCTGTGCTCTACCTCTGCCTGCCTCCTTTCTTTTTCTCTTATTCCTTTCATTTGCAAGTTTTGTATTTAGTTTATAGCCTGATGAACAAGTTGTGTACCACCTCGAGACAGTTCAGTGGCAGTCATGTCTACTTTGTGAAGACTGGGGCCTCTAGTGGTATGTGGTGAGCCTTGACATGGCACATGGACCAGTGACTTATTTGTAATCTTTCTTGACAGGTGGTGCCCAGGGACTGTACGGGGCTTGGACTTAGATATTCCCTTGTATCTAGATTTGCGGGCTGTCTTGTTTTGTTTGGTTGTATGTTGCCTTTTTCTAATATACAATAAAATAAATATTAAAAATAAAAATAAAAACAACAGAACTTGAGGGGCAGATTTAAGAGTCCCTAGTGGCACCTTAGGGCCGACATAGCATTATTTTTTTTATGCTAAGGCGGCGCTAAAGTGGCATTTTCCCTGCACCATATTTACAACGTGGCACAATGCATGCATTGCATCACTTTGTACACTCTTGTGCCACATTATGCCTTCGCCAGGCATAATGTATGCAAGGGGGCATTCCCCCGTTACGGGGGGGGGCGAAAAAATGGAGCAAGAAAATCTAACATATTTTCTTGCGCCATTTTTTTCAGCACTTTTAAGCCATTAAAAGGGGGTTTTCATTATTTGTAATGGGCCCCTATGTACTCTGCAGGAGTAGCGCCAAAAATTTGGTGCTACTCCTGCAGAGTACATCAATAGTGTAAAAAAAATTACGCTAATGCCCCCTTACCCTGCGCCATGGTGCACCGTATTGTAACAACGGCACACACATAGTGGTGGTAGGGGGGCGCTAAGGAGTGCAAGGAAAGTTGCGCTGCACTAGTTGCAGCACCACTTTTCTTAAATCTTCCCCTAAGTGTATATTTATGACTGCATACTATGGGCCATAGTTAAGAGCCCCTACCACCTCCATGTGCCACATTAGCTTAATTTATTTACGCTAATGTGGCCCAATGAGGCCGAAATCACTGTGCCCTATTTACAAAGTGGCACAATGCATGCAATGTGGCACTTTGTAAACCTTTGCGCTACATTATGCCTGTGCCAGGCAAAATGTATGCAAAGGGGGTGTTCCCTTATTAGGGGGGCTGAAAAAATGGCACAAAGAAATCAAACAGCTTGCTCAAAGCAGGCGTTAAAAGGAGGCACCCCATGGATTAAAATGGGCTCAATGAGCTTTGCAGGATTAGCGTCTAAATTTTAGACTCTAATCCTGCAATGTTCCAGAGTATTGTCAAAAATTCTGATGCTAGTCCCCCTAACTACCACCATGGATTGCCATATTTTAAATACGGCGCACACATTGTGGTGTTAGGGGTGCTAAGGGTTGCAAGAAAAGTGGTACTGTGCTGTGTGCTTCTCCACTTTTCTTAAATATGCCCCTATATACTTTATAAATGAATTATACAATGCCACAATACTTACAGGTAGTTTTTCAACATAAACGGGAAATCACCTAATTTGAAAGCAAAATGAATGATAGGAGGTTTCCACCCGCAGAATTGTTTGTAAGAAATTACTACTACAAGAATTCTGTGAGTTATAGAACATGATCACTCATTATCTCTGATGGAAGCCTATTCATAGTTATGTTTTAGAGGCAATTTTTAAACACACGCTTATCAAACTACTCAACTCATGATGCTTCCTTAGTATGGTTGTACTATGATTAACTAGCCAATCGTTCATATCTGTCATTACTAGATGTATTAGTCATTCTACTTTTTTGTTGATTTTGCACACAGCTGTTTCATTTCTATAGTCTTTGCACATTTTCACTCATCCGATGATGGTCTGTCCATAAGATTGAAAAGACATTACAAAACTAGCATTTTGAGCCCTACTTGAATAAAAAAGGTGTTCAGTGATGTGATTAAAAAAAAAAGTGATATTGGGTGTCATTATTGATATCAGCAAGACTACGGTCAAAACGCGCCTAATTTTGGTTGTTGTGATCTAATAAATAAACTTTGACTGTACATAAATAAATGGATAAATATATATTTATATACATATATACGTATTTTCTGAAAAAACTAAGGTTAAAGTGATGTTATAGTTCTGTGAAAATGTCAGTGAGAACATCCTAACGTTTTAAACGAAAAAAAACATTGAAATTGTTCAGTTACAGTAGGTATCTCTAGTACCTTATAACTTGTGCCCTAAGGTTACTTGGCCGTAGGGCCTGGCCGCACTCAGGAAGACACCATCTCCCAGAGCCGATGAGATAGAAACCCCCTCCCCGAGCCTTTGCAGGCTCCCTCCCCCTCTCCTTGATCCTTTTAGGCCACATGGATTCCATCCCTGGGGCCGTATTTTTTTCTTAAGGGGGAGGGAGTCTGACTAATCCATGGTGCTTCCCTTCACTTTGAGGGGCCCGCTAAGCGTCAAAATGAAGTTTTGATTGTCAGCCGTCTGCTTTTCCCATTGTATCGTGCTGTGTTCTCTCTTGGTCACAAGAACGCGGGTGGTCTGCGCAGTTAGCCGGCTTCGTGGGGGCGCAAGATTAGGCCTAGTGAGGACAGTGTGTGGCCCCCTTCCTAATCCTTCAATTCACTTTAAGGCGCTATGCCTTAAATGACCCAGGAAACCCAATCGCTCAGGGCGGGCATAATGAAAGTGTCTTGGGAAGCCCACCCCCTGCACAGAGAAGTTTCCCTGCCCGTATTACAGCGAGCAGGAAAAATATGTTTGCTCCCATCTGGTGGGAGGATTTTTAAATCTCCTGTGAAACAGAAGCAAACCTACAAATCTGCTCCTAGCCTGCAGGCAATTTAAACATTCTCCCACTGGCTGGGAGCAGACTTGTGTCCTGTGCTCTTGCTGGCAGAGAAACAAAACACATTTTGCTCTGGCTCAGAGGGAGCAAGCCGAAAACAGCTACTCCCTTCGGATAGGAGCAATGCTGGGTCTTCCACAACATGCGAGGACCTGGCAGGCGTTGAGGGAGCCCTGGGACTCTACCCTTTATCCGCCACTGTGGTGAATGGTGGGTACACCAGGTGGGCACTGGGGCACTCATCTATAACTAATGCAGACTATGGGGTTTGGGGTCCCCGGGGTCAAAAGAGACTTGGGAAGAAGGGCCCCACAGCCCCCTCCCATCTTTTGATGATATTTGGTCCCAGAAAATGGGTCTCTGAGGCCAGGAAGGCTCGGGAACGGGGTCATGGGACCTGCCTACCTTTATAATAACATGGAGCTCAAGGGACGGGGTCATCAGGGCATGCTAAGGCTTGGGGAGCATGTTGCCCCTTCCCCTTTTTTGATTGTAATTGGCCCTGGGGCATGGGATCCTCAAGCCTGAGAAGTCTCAGAGAAGGGGTCTGCAAAGTCTCCTTCTCCTTTAAAAAAAATTATATTTGGCCCCAGTAGATGGAGTCCCTGGGGCCAATAAGCTCAGTGAAGGAGGCCACAAGGATCCCCTATTTGATAATAATGTGGGCCCTACGGGGATGGTATCCCGGTGACTAATTAAGGTTGGGGGGCTGCATGCCCCCCTCCACTTAATATATATGTTTTGGCCCTGGACTGGGATCCCTGAGGCCTGAAGGTCAATCCTACACCATGCATACCAAAGGTTGTGCGCAGCATAGGGTGTGCAGCCTGCTAGGGGTTTGGGCACACGGACCAGTGGCAGGTCTGTGGCCAGCCACCAGTTGCACATGGCCAAAGGGCATGCACAGCATGGAAATTTTCTGTCTGTGGCCATCCCCACATCACGCATGGCCAAAGGCCATGCACAGTGTGAGGGCTTGGGTGTTTGAAGGGAGGTGGATGCGGCCAACCCCATGACATGTATGGCCAAAGGCCACGTGCTGTGCCAGGTTAGCTGCTGCTGGGTGGCTGCCTGCTGAAAGTTTGACCCAGGGCCTAGCTGCTTGCCAGGCCTTGCGGTCAACCCCACACCACAAACAATGAAAGGCCATGCACAGCATGGGGTTGGTAGCATGCCTGGGGTTTGGTTGTCTCAGGGTGAGATGGCTACAGGACCTGTTGTCATCCCCCTGCTGGGCACAGCCGAATGATGTGCTCGGCATGGGGCAGCCAATCCCCCACCTTGCACGGCTAAAAGCCATGCACAGCAGGGGGGGTTGGCATACGTATCTTAGTAAAATATTACTTTACATTTAAAAAAAACTTTGAAATTCACTGAAAAAAACAAAGATTAAAGTAATATTATAGGTAGGTCAATATTTTGGTGCCAACATTAATGTTTGAACTAAAAAAACATAGGGGCATATCTATACTCTGTTTGCGCCGGATTTGGGTCATTTTTTTTAAGCAAATCCGGCGCAAACTTAACTCCATGTTTATATTTTGGCTGTGGAAAACTACCTTGCGTCAATGAGATGCAAGGTAGGCATTCCTGGGCAAAAAATGACTCTAAGGCCCTAGCATCTTATTTACCTTCCTGTGCAAAAATCACGCATGGGGGAAGGAGGGGTCATAATAATGGCGCAAAGCTTGCTTTGCACTATTATTTAATGCCTGGGTCAAGGCAGACGTTAGAGGACCTGTGGGCCTATTTCCATTGTGGAACACCCTGGAATAAGCCATAGGAGCCGTCCCCAGGATCCATGGACACCCCCACCCACACCAGAGGGACAGCGGAGGATTGGGGACCCCTTCCCAGGTAAGTATAGGTAAGTACAGGTAAGTATTTAGTTTTTTTAAAGTGCCATTGGGGGCCCTGAAATGCCCCACCCTACATGGCACTGGGTGCAGTGGCTATGCCCAGGAGACCCTGGTCCCCTGTGTTGGCCATTGGGGTGGTGGGCATGACTCCTATCTTTTCCAAGACAGGAGTCATGTGGTATGGTTGGTTTAGCATCAGAAAATGATGCTAGGCTGGTTGGAGTCATTTTTGTACACTAACCTGCATAATGTCATTTTTTGGTGCAAGACCCCCTTCTTCCATACTGCCAGCCCCACCGGCTAACGTAATTTTTTTTACGCAAGCCTACCCTTTGCACCGGCTTGTACCATTCCATAAATAAGGTGCCCAGCTGGTGCTCAGAAATGGTGCAAGCCTCTGCTATACTTTTTGGTGCAAAACTGCGTTAGTGCAATCAGGACCATAGCAATTCACCAGTTATTGTTAGCAGAGCTATCTATAACTTGCACCCACACCGTGAACTGCTTATGGTCTCACATATTATATCACTCATGACATCTATGACGTCATCAAAGACAATACTGATGACATTACAAATTACATAATTGATTACATCACTGATGATATCATCCAAGCTTCTTTTGTACACATGACACTATAAACAAATGTGGCATTAGAGGTTTGAACGTAAGTACAAACTACCTCAGAATAATATGAAGCATCATTAATGCCTTAAAAGATACAACTCCCAGAGGTGTAGCAAGTTTGTGTTATGTTCAACATTGACCCTATACCATACACATCAAGGATAGCCAAGTTCACATTAACAGCAACCACAGATATATGGGAAACCCTTACTGAACACTGTGGACAATCTGCAGACAGCTGTTCAGAGAAAACCAACTTCCTCAAGATACTCAATGTCTGCTCCAAAACTAATGTCCAACTACAGACAGCCTTTCTCTGTATCAAACCCCTCACAGTCACTGAACTTACATTGAGAAACAAAATTGATATGAGTAGAAAAGCGGGTACTGTAAACAGTGTTTTCTGTATGGAGAGAGTTTACTCTGTACCACACTGTGTACAGACATTGAAACTTTCATGAGAAATACACCACAGAGTATTAAAAAGTATCTGTCAATGATATCATAAATGATGTCTTAGAACATGTCATGAGTGATGTAATATGTGAGGTGATAAGCAGTGCATGGCCTGTATGCACATTATAGTTAACTTTGTTAACTATAAATAGTGGATTTCTGTGGTTGTTTGAGTTCAAAACATTAATGTTGGTACAGACATATTCACCTAAGTATAAAATCATTTTAACCTTTATTTTAGTTCAGTGAATATCTAAGGTATTTTTTAAACAGAAACAGATCTTTTTAGCATGCCTAACCATAAAACTATAATGTTACTCTGACCTTTGTTTTTGCATTGAGATTATATATAAATGTGTGTGTACGTAATGTATCCATGTATGTATACATATCTCCAAACATGTCCTGACACTTGTTTTTCATTCTTATTAGAGCTCGTCAGAGAAGTATAGCTTTGTCCACACACAAGGGAGCACCCAGTGCAAGCCGAAACAATGCACTTTCAAGCTTAGAGTGCCGTACAAATTATGTCCAAAAAGAAGTAGTTCCCATGTTTTAACAGCTTCTCTATATGGAGCACTCTGAAACACCTCTGACACTAAATATGTTCGTCTACAATGATTGTTCTCTAGCAGTGTTTGATTGGCACTACCATCCAGGCTGAGTTTGAAAAGTGAGAAAAGCCTTTTAACATTCCTGTTATGTTTTAAGGACTTTTTCAGACATGCTTGTAATGAATTTGTTCAATATATGAATGTAATATGATTACCTAACCAATTTTTCACAGCCAGCAATTTGCAATTATATTACTATTACTGCTATTTTGATGGTTACACACAAACGGTACTTTTATTTCTATTGTTTTTATACTTGCTCACTCATCTGATCAAAGTTCATCCACAGGACCGAAACACATTACAGAATTGCCATTTTCAGTCCCGCATGAATAAACGGCAAAATTAGGGACTTTTAACTGAGTGCTGGTGTTATATCTCCTTTTCAGATAGAGGTGTTCTGCAGTGATCTCCATTTCTATCTATATCTTCATAATATCAATGTTTCACATGTCATCTGTATATGTATAGGCAGGTTATACATGTTAGAAAATAATGCCTAATTTAAACGTGTTTCGGTTAGCCAATTCCAAAAATAATATTTCATCAACCTTTCCATCATGCTCCTGTTTACAATGTCTTGCTATCGGATAATTTACATCATTGTTTTTTATAGCCCGCTAATGTTCCAAAATGCGTTTTTTGATAGGAAAGATTGTACTGCCAACATACCATAAGTTACATGGACATACCATAACATATATTACAAAGTCAGAGTTACAATTAATAAACTTATCAATCCTCCTCTCCTCCCCCGTGGTGATTTATATGTCTTACGATTCATACTGTATTTCAATATATAGTCAATGTGGGCTATGAATAAGACCGATATGGTTGAAACGCGTCAGCCCTGAATTTTGAAATGTTTTTGTTGGGTACAGTCATATACTAAATAAAAATGAGGGACTTGAAATGAAGTCTGGAGTGCCGGCATTTTCCTTCGATGTAACGTGGAGAGGGAAGTTTGGTGAATATAAACGGATCCTGCACCCGGAGCTGTGCACCAACCTCGCTGGTGGTAGCAGTCAGCTGCAGAAGGACGCTTTGTGGAATATATGTACACATATTCCATATATCAATATGTCTGCTTATCCCTCATCTGCCTGGTGCTCAACGATTGTAAGGCACTATCCAAATACTCAAAGTCCAAAGTCCTTCTTAATTTTGCAGCATAAATAGTTGGCATTCCAATGTGATGTGTAGCAACAATTCTTTATTTTTTACTTCACCATAAGCAGAAGTGACAGATTTCAGCACAAATGTTTACCTCAAACAGGAAGTGAACACATCTCTAAATCACTTTCTTTCTACTTGCAATAGAAATGAAAAAAAAGACAACTTTGTATCTAAATCAACAGAAAAATATTCTTTATAACCTTAATTGATTGTTGAATCTGTATCTATGATTTATCAATTGCAGTCAAACAACAGCTTTAAACTGCCAACCACCCAATATGATACTGGCAACTATGCCATTGTAGTATTTGTTGGTATACATTCACACTGCTAAAATCATTCTTTCTTCACAGCCATGTATTCTTCATCGTTTCTTCAGACCTAAATAGTGCAAACCATTACATTAAAAAACATTTGTAATGAAATGCATATTGTCTTCTTTATCTAAGTGGGAAAGTATTGTAATAATGAAATAACTCTTTGCTGAAAAAGTTAAACATTCAAAATAATGTAAATCTCTGGTGGGCACAACATGCCACAGTATGATAACTTTGATAAAGTATCTTCTCATCGTTTAAATATATCTTAATAGCGTTCTTCAATATTTATTCTCACTGTCTGCAGATAAAAGGAGTTACTAGTACCCTGCAATTGCCCACAATCCACACTTCTAAAAAACTTTGAAATAGCAGACTATCTACATTAAAAATGCAAAAAGACAATTTATTTCAAATGAACCCATAATTATTTATCGTTATTGAAACCATTGAAACCAAAGGTACCCAGACTGATAATATATCTGAATTTAAGCTCTCACAATTCTCTGTCCCCACTTTGTGTTCTTTTCGATCTAACCATCGCTCTCCGAGTCTAAGGCAGGGTGTCAAGCAGACACAGCAACTTTAGGGCCCGCCCCTCAGTCTCATGCACAGTACAGGCATGAAGCCAGCAAGTGAACCACTCTCCATAACTGCTAAAGAGCTACCATCTTCAATGTGGGGAACACGATGGATCTTTCCCAGCTTGAAATGTGAGTGACGAGGGAGAAGCTGTCCCAAAGTTAACAGGCAGGATTTGCTATGCAGAAACTGATCAGGTGACAGAAGTCCCCACGTTGTTTTCAAACGGAGGCCTGCTACCTGTGATTTATGCTGGAGAGAAAATTAATGATCAAACTGTAATTATTTTGAATCATTGCTACAGAGGAAAAATAAAACATGTTTTCCCTGATGAAGTCCCATGTTGGGGATGAAACATTGGCTGGACTGACATCTCCTTTGAACATTTCCGAAAAGAAGATGGAAGGATAAAGGACTGAAAATACTTCTGTTTTGGTTGGCCTTTTTTAGTTTTCTATGGGCTGAATATGGACATTTTGTGTGACCATCACCTAAAGTACAATATATAAAATGTGTGAGATAGGATACTAGAACTGTTAATCAGTAGGTTCTGCTCTCCCTGATTTTTATAGTGAATTCTGTTAGAACTCAGTCAATGCCAAAATACACTTGTTTTTTATAGTCACTTAAATGCACCTCTCTGAAATGTCTGGCTATCAGATAAGTTTGATTGTTCCTTGTAATTGCTCTACAATGGTCTAAAATAACTTTCTTCACAGAGAAGCGTGCACTCCCCACATATCATTTCCCACAAGGACATTCCAATACATATATTGTGTACGGTGTGCATGTGTTAAATTTAGTGATTGTAGCCAGACAAATGCTCCAAGAAAGAAGAGGCCTTACTACAAAGTAAATAGTTTCTGACATCAAAACCCATCTAACTGTATTTCTTTTTCATGTATATTTAGCTGCTGGGCACTTACTTGTGTCAACTTGGAATACTACTCCACATATTCCAATATTTGTTAAATATCTTCCTTATTTGTGCATCTTTCACTTTAGTTGTCAATAACAGTTCCCTATCCATCTTTCTGCTAGCTTCCTGTTATATATGTTTAGGATAATTTCTTTCTCTGAAACGGCTAAGTAGTATCTCCCATTCTTTCTTGAAATTATGGTTGTCACTGCAGTTCCTGCGAGTTCAAATCAATTCGCTACGTGGAATGACAAGTCATGAAGTAAACTGTTACCAAATGTCAGTTCACGATTCGTGCTTGTTACTAGATTGCCCTCAACTGCTCTAATTTTCACTTCTACGCATGTTACTTGTTGTTTATTATAAACTGTAGTGAATGCCCATGCAACGCCTCTTTGACACAGAGTATGGCAGCGCACCGACTTGCGCTGCGTTGCCTTACTCCATATCTACAAGGTCATGTAAAGCTACGCTCTGTAAGAAGCGGCTAAACACCAGTATTTATTCTGATAAAGTTGTAGTAAATGTTTTGAGGCAAATAGAACATACATGGTCCCAGTATGCAATAACTCTCGAATATTGGAAGCAGGGAACCACACCTAGGACATTTCCAGATGTTTGGAGAAGTGAATTTTATAAACATAATCAGAGAGTTCTTCAATATTTTGCAGATAGTTGCTTCTTTTTCCTCAGAGAAGGTCCATTGTAGCTGTCAATCATATTAAAGTCATGGCAAACAATGATGAGACACTACCAGGGGCCCCAAAGTGCTTGGTGGATCCAGCATACAATGACCTGGATCTATCCTGGATTCTAAAATATAACAACCTAAAGTTTCCTTAAGAACTGTTAAGGCTGCAGAGATTAAGGACTAAGGGGGTCATTCCGACTTTGGCGGGCGGCGGAGTCCGCCCGCCAAAGTAACCCCGTCAGAAGACCGCTCCGCGGTCAAAAGACCGCAGGGGTCATTCCGACTTTCCCGCTGGGCCGGCGGGCGACCGCCAAAAGGGTGCCCGCCGGCCCAGCGGGAAAGACCCTGCAACAAGGAAGCCGGCTCCGAAAGGAGCCGGCGGAGTTGCAGGGGTGCGACGGGTGCAGTGGCACCCGTCGCGATTTTCACTATCTGCAAAGCAGACAGTGAAAATCTTTATGGGGCCCTGATAGGGGGCCCCTGCACTGCCCATGCACTGCCCATGCCAGCGGCTTTACCGCCGTGGTCAGAATGGCCCTGGAAGCACCACCAGCCTGTTGGCGGTGCTTCCGTGGGCCCATGACCGCCAGGGTCGGAATGACCCCCTAAGTGCCTGATGTATAATTTTGCAAAAGGAGTGATCTCTGTTGGCCTGGTGGAGGGCTTAAAGTCTGTCAGTCTGAGACTACTCCATCCACCCTTCTTCATATTTGTTCCAATTCATACTCTGTTCCAGGTTTTCCTATTCCCTGTCTTGTGTCTCCAGGTTCTCCTTGTCTTCCCTTCTCCAGGTCCCAGTTTATCCTTCCTTTCATTGGTGGTTCCCTGATTCCTAGCACCTGGATAAGCCCTCACACCTGGCTTGCTCCCTGCACCTGTCTCCCATGAGCCTACAGCTACTTCAGCCTTGTGAGCGCAGACTGCAGTGGATTGCAACTGACTTATCTTGAGTCTCTTTGTGATCTGTTGTGTTCCTGCTACTATTAATAGAGGCATGTTCTTTGGTTTTGTTTCCATTGTTCCCTGAACCCATGTCCTTGTTTTTGTCTATTTGTGGTATCTGTTTATATGCCTTGTTATCCTGCATCTCTGTTCCTGTGTTAGCCATTGATCGTCATCTCATGTCTCACTATTCTTGATCTGCCCGCTATTTGCAGACTCCTTTCCTTGTGTTCCGTGCTCATCTTATCCTGAATATTTCTTTCCTGCCTTGTTTGAGTGCAGATCTCCATTGATCATAGTCTGGGTCGCCAGAAGATCGCCCGCCGGCCCAGCGGGAAAGCCCCTGCAACGAGGAAGCCGGCTCCGAATGGAGCCGGCGGAGTTGCAGGGGTGCGACGGGTGCAGTAGCACCCGTCGCGATTTTCACTGTCTGCATAGCAGACAGTGAAAATCTTTGTGGGGCCCTGTTAGGGGGCCCCTGCACTGCCCATGCCAGTGGCATGGGCAGTGCAGGGGCCCCTAGGGGCCCCACGACACCCGTTCCCGCCATCCTGTTCCTGGCAGGTTTACCGCCAGGAACAGGATGGCGGGAAGGGAGTCGGAATCCCCATGGCGGCGCTGCAAGCAGCGCCGCCATGGAGGATTCTCTGGCCCAGGGGAAATCCGGCGGGAAACCGCCGGATCCCCTTTTCTGACCGCGGCTTTACCGCCGCGGTCAGAATGGGCACTGAAGCACCGCCAGCCTGTTGACAGTGCTTCCGTTACCCGTGGCCGTGGCGGTTTAGGACCGCCAGGGTCAGAATGAGGGCCTTAATGTGCGTCTGAAGGAATCAATAACTTTTTCTCACAGACTGTTATTCCATATCTGCTACGCTGCTGCTAAGAAACAGTTGTCTAAAGTTTAGCTCATAGCCAGTAACTATTGCTGGCATAATCCTGTGTACATGTTTCCTCACCATCAGTGTAGAATTTAGGATTATTTAAAATTTAAGAAAGTTAGAACTATACCAATCCCTTAAAAAGGTTCCCAACCCATCATGGATTCCCCAAGCAGGTTAAAAATCTAGACAAACACTGCTGTTAATGACACGCATATACTAAGGCACAGGAAATCCCTGGGCCAGAGGGAGGAACCTTTGACATCATCACACAATAGAGCACACAAGGACACACATTCAGACCAGTTTTGCAGGATGAAAGAAGGCTAACTGCAAGGCGCTGTTAGAACTCTGTTATAAATCTTTGAGGTGGCCCCAACCTCCAACAACCCAGAACCCACAAGCAAGGTTTCTGTACTTCCAATACCATGCTAAGGTATGGAGGTGCTCTCTCTGATGCCTGCTATCCCAGCCTTTCCCTCCAATCCACCATTTCTGGAGCCCAAATGGTTCCCCACTGGGCAGCAAGTTGTTGGATCCAAGGCTAGGGGAACCCCATGAGCGTGGAAAGCATGCACTCCAACCCATCTGAGACCTAATGACAAGGATGGTCATTTCCAGACCCAAGCACCTAGTGACTATCGGCTTATCCCATGAGAAATAGTGAGAGACAACAGGAAAAGCTTTCCCCAACTGTTCTGCAACCTGCTAGCAGACTGGATTACAGAGGGGCACTAGTTCAGATGGTCCTGGCCCGTAGAGTTCCTTTGAGCCAGGCAAAAGATTGCATTAAATATAGAATTTCCCCCACATGCAGCAATGCCTCTTAAGATGGGAGAGAAGACAAGTTGAGGGAAGATTCGAAGTGAGAGCTAGTAGGAAGAAACCGGAACGGAACCAGGATGCCGCTACATAATCCCTGAATAAGAAACAGGTGACCCTGGCCAGAATAGGATTTAGAATTTAGGGATGGGAGATGGGAGTAGAGGAAGTCGTATAGAGTACCCCCACGGCAGGGACCAAGTCACATTCCCCTCTCCGTCCACAGAACCAGATAGACAGCAGGGCCTACGCGGGTCAATTCTGCGCCCGACATGTGAGATCCACACCCCCTCTCTCACATGTCCCCTACTATCAGTGACCCGAGGATCTGATGAGGAGACCACTGAAACAATATTGATAAATTACATTTCATACAGCTTCCTGATTGACACGGGGGCAACAAAGTCTTGCTTAAAAAAAGGGATTGTGCTCCTGTCTTACGATTCCATGGACAGGCAGGGGTTCTCAGGCACAGTTATGAGGGTTCCCTTCACAAAACCCCTAGAGTTGGATTAGGGAGGCAGCCGACTGAAGGGGAAATTACTATCATCACCCCCTTCTAGGAAGAGACTTGATGGCCAAACTAAATATGACCGTTCATTTAGTAGAGGACAGGACAATGACGTGCTCAACCCCTGGGGTCTCTCCTGGGATTCACCCACATTGCACAGCTGGACCGGAAAAGGCAGCACCTGTCTGTATTCTGGCCTTAACTAATGTCATCCTCTCCCTCATTGTTAGCACACCAGAGCTGGCAGACCGGGAGCTGCAATTGCCTCATAAATTCAGGTTCTGCTGGGAAGGTCAGAATAGTGCAGGATTCCAAGGGGAAGCACTGCTCTTCCTGGAAGCCGTTGAGATACGACACAGATACAGGATTCTGCGGGTAACCAACCAAGCGGATGTAATATGGGAGTGTGTCATCTTTGTCTCACCCAGCCTCAGCATACAGGAGATAATTTATGACCAGTTGTTCGGTGAGTGCCTCTTTGCCGACTCAATCCAGATTAGGGTGAAATTGCGGAATGAGGCCCCGTCACCCATGGGGGTATTAACAACATCACACTTCAGGAGAGGGCTATCCTACCCTGGGTGCACCAGTACCCGCTCTCTAAGGTGGGAGATGAGGGTATAGCACCCACGATCCAAGCTCTAATTGATCAAGAGTTCATCCATGTGGGGTTATCCCCCTGCAATACGCTGATCTTCCCGGTCAAAAGAGTAAGAGAGGGGCCATATGCAGGATCTGTCCCCTCTCAATGACATCATGGTCCTAGAGTTCCTTGTAGTACCAGATCCATCTCTCACACTAATAAGCATACCCACAAACGCCTTCTATTTTTGCATGATAGATATAAAAATGCCGTTTTTAGAATTTTTCTGCACCCCAGTATCTGACCACGTTCACCTTTCCGAGGGGTCCAGCTGCTATATCGGAGATTGTCTCCGGGGTACTGTGAATACCCTTGTATTTTCAACTGAATACTGAGAAAAGAGCTTGCCAACTTTCAATCCAGCAGCACCCTTATCCAGTACGGTGACAGCATCTTGGTATGCTGGCCCTCTGAGGACTTGTGTCGCCATGAGACGATAGCCTTCCTGACGGCATTTGCCACAAGAGCGTACAAAGTGGAAAAGGGGAAGGTGGAGTATGTACAAGCAGAGGTTAGCTATCTGGGCCAACTAGTCTCATACCTTCTCCTCCTTTTATTCCACCCCTGATGCCTGTGTTTACTGGCATCCGGTGGTTCAAGCTATAGTGCAGTGCTGTTTTTAAACATTTTAGAATTGCTTTGAACTGCTAATTTGTGCTAGTAGCGCAACATCTTTTATCTTTTTGGCATTTTCGAGTAACGTTATTACTCTTGAGGATTGGGATTTTCATTTCATTTTCTGCTCACTACGGCTGCCATTTCTACTCCTGCCATGTGTGCCGCTTAAGACCCGCCATTTTGAGATGCGTCGCCTGCCGCTTCCCCGACCCCATATAAGGGTCATTATTCAGTGGACTCATGCAGCGAGTGTGCCGCTGCTGTGACAAAGACACGCCAAAGGCAAGCCCATCAGTACCCTTCCAGGCCAGGCCGGGACCCAGGGCCAGAGATGCTGGCCATCAAAGCCCAGATAAGATAACACTCTCAGCTAGTCAACTCTTTGCTCTTAGAAATCCTGTCTCTGACCTCTGCTGCACTCCTTTGTTCCTTGCCTTCAGTGCTGGGTCTGTAATAATTGTTCATGGACTCCTCAGCTTGGAACCCATGGGCTAGCCGGCAAGTTCTTGCTTGTTAACTGTTGGTCCCTATCCACCCACAAACTAGATATTCATTCACTAGTGAGCGACAATGCCCCAGAGGCATTATTCTTGACAGAAACCTGGCTCTGCGAGGAATCCTCCCCACACATTGCCCTGGCCCAGGCTACCTAATAAGCCAGTTAGATATGTCATACACCAGAGGTGAGGGATCGCCATTATCTATAAGGATTCCATTAAATGGCTTTGTTAACCTATGTCAGTTCCTGACTGTGAAAGCATGTCTTTCTCCCTAACAGTGAACCCTACGTTCATGCTCTCTGGAATGTTGATTTGTCAACCCCCGAGCCCTCATGACAGGTTCATTCAAGCTGTTTGGGAACTGGTCGCTGAGATAGGCCCTCATTACAGCCCTGGCGGGCAAAGACCGCCAGGGCTGTTTTGGAGGTTGTACCGCCAACAGGCTGGCTGTACAAACTCACGGTTTACCGCCATGGTTGTCCCGGCGGTTTTAATCCGCCAGGATTACGAGTCCCCTTCCCGCCAGCCTTTCCATGGCGGCAGGAACCGCCATGGAAAGGCTGGCGGGAAGGGGAGTCGCGGGGCCCCTGGGGGCCCTTGCACTGCCCATGCACTTGGCATGGGCAGTGCAGGGGCCCCCAGGCACAGCCCCACTCTGCTTTTCACTGTCTGCACCGCAGACAGTGAAAAGAGCGAAGGGTGCAGCTGCACCCATCGCACAGCCGCAACACTGCCGACTCCATTGAGAGCTGGCTCCCATGTTGCGACCCACATCCCCGCTGGGCCGGCGGGGATGTCAGAATGGGCACGGCAGTTACAACTTGGCGGGCGGCGGTTCACCATTCATGCAGGCTTTAATATTCATGTGGATGAGGCAGGAAATGCTTCTGCCCAAAACTCTTCTTACAGACCTTGCAGATTTGGACCTTATTCAGCGGGCTAGTGGCCCTACGCATGCTAAGGGTCACCCCATTGATCTTGTGTTTAACTACATTTCAGATCTTTCAGTTCAGACACCCCTTCCCCTGTTATGGTCCGCTCACGCTTCCTATCTCCTCTGTTTCTACACATTTGACGATGAATAAGCAAACCGGTCATCACTGGCCAAAGCTAAATCCCAGTGAGTGGACCTCCAGTACCGAAAAAACTAGATTTAGACATGACGACGGTGAACAGAATGCCGCCATTGCCGGTGAACAGAAACCCGCCAATAAAGATGCCAAAAACAGAATCAGCCAAAATTTCTGTTACCACCAGCCACCGCCAGGGCCTTGTCAGCGAAAAAGCTGCACATCCCACCCCGCCGAGCATACAAATCCCCTGCCTCCCAAATAATGATGCACAAATCACTGCAGTGGTCAGTGGATGCCAAACGACCAATGGCTGTACAGACTGCCATGGCCAGCAGTGGGACCCAACAGCAACAAATGCAGACATTGGCAAGTTTGAAACCCACACACCTGACATACATCCACAACACTATAAAACATGCACAGACGCACCACACAATCCTTTGCATCACCAATAAGAGAAGCCAGACTGACAACACTACAAGCAGATGCTGAATGCAACAGCACACAACTCACACACCCAACCACACAACAGCACCCTCACCAATATCCACACAACACACCACCCACAACACACACCATGGCACCCCCTAAGCACCCACACTTCACAGAAAGGGAGCTAAGAACAAAGGTGGACGAGATACTCAAGGTAGAGCCACAAATATTCGGGGCACAGGTCCAGCACACCCCCATCGCCAGGAAGATGGAATTAAGACAGACAGTAGTCAACAAGGTCAACGCAGTATGAAACCATCAACGCAAAAGGGACGACATCCTCAAGAGATGGAACGACCTGCGTGGGAAGGTGAGGTCCATGGCATCCAGGCACCACATTGCTGTCCAGAAGACTGGTGTAGGACCCCCACCTACACACCTGAATACACCGACTGGGAGGAAAAGGTACTGGCCATCCTGCACCCTGAGGGCCTCACTGGACTCAATGGAGGAATGGACTCGGGTAAGTCATCTTCAGTTACCCCATATCCACCACACCTGTAATGCATGCACCTCCACACCCACCAACTACCACCAGTACCACTACCCCACCCAGGTCACAATCACTACATCTAGTCACCCTGCATGCCCACAAATCCACCAGCAGGCCCACGTCCCTCCCCCTGTGCACAGGCACCTACCTCTGCAAGGAATCACAATGGCACTACACCCACCCAATGCACCTCTACATCTCATGCTAAATGCAATGGCAACCCAACATTAGGTCCCTGCATGGCCCAACAGGGGAAAACCTGCACAAAATAGTCCTGCCCTGTGCCACCCTGACGGAAAGGAAAAGGAGTTCCTGCGCCCCACATGGAGACAGAGGCACCACTCAGGACACCTGTGAGGGTAGTATGGACAGTGAAGAATACCCTGGCCCATCCCACAGCCCTGGACTGTCACCATCCAGCAGCCACACCCAGGACACCACTGACACCCCTACCACCCTGCCACCAACATCAGCTCTGGCCAAAGGACCCCACACCAGTGTATCCAGGCCACAGACTGGCGGAATACAAGGCTAGAGGCCACAGTCACCACCGACCAACAGGCAGGATGACGATGGCCCCATTACAAGTGGTACCACAAGTGTGCAGGGGACACAGGCACAAGGGGCTAGGCCCAGTGGGAGGGCATCAGTGGCCCAGGGGGGATGCCAAAGGATGGATGCTGCAGCCCAGAAGGTGATCTCTGAGGTTCTGGGTGCATACCACCATACCCAGGACAGGATGGGCCAGATCGTGGCCACCCAGGAGCAGCATCAAAGGCTGCAGATAGCACACCACAAAGAGGCCATAGAGCAGTGGAAACAGCTCAATGCCACAATGGCAGCCATTGCAGGGGCTCTGCTGCACCACTTCCCAACCTAGCCTGAGACCCCCACAAACCAGGAAGCCCCTACCACAGACCACGATACAGACCAGCCATCAACATCAGCAGCAGCAACTGGACTGGTGCAACTATCCAAGGACACACAGGAGACCAGCACCCCTACCCATAAAGTCCAACAACAGACACTCAAACGGTCTCTCAGGCCCGGATATGGTACTGGTACACCTGCCAAGATCAAGGCACCATCAAAAAAGTGACTCTGACATGAACTGTCTCCCAAGTGTGCCACTGAACCACGATCCCCACCGGCCAATACCAACTCCACGACCTGCAAGGGACAGATGGACACATTACCACAGCCACCAATCGCTGAGACCATGTAGCTAGTATGGCCATCCACCATCAGCTCCCTGCCATCACTGTAAAGAGCACTATGGCACCCCGCACACCTATTAAAACACATGTACACCACTGTCAATGTCCCCTGTCATTATGTTGAATCAAATTGAAGTGTGAATGCATTAGCCATTGAAATCAAATAATCAGACCTTTATTGCAGGAATGGCACCCCATGCACAACATGGTGTGGAGTTAAAAGAAATGTGTAACTAGTTGTTCATCATGTCACATAGCACTTGAATATCTTGTTACAGTGTAAATGTCTAAAGACCCAACACTCCCATTGAGAATAAGTTAGACTGACAGTATGCAGTACAGACAACAACATTAGCAAACAGTACCTCTTAGTCACTGGAAGTATAATTGGATCAGTTGGTTCCTGGAGTGTACATCTTCCCCCTCTTCATCATCACCAGCACTTTCATCCCCTCTCAGAGGAAGCTGGTCTGGATATACAGCACCCTCCTCCTCCAAAAGGGGAATAGATTTCCTCACAGCCACGTTGTGTAGCATGCAGCAGGACACCACTATTCTACACACTTTCTCAGGGCCATAGTACAGGGAACCCCCAAAGATATGGAGGCAACATAATCTAGCCTTCAGGAGACCTATAGTGCACTCAATCACCCTCATAGTACATCCATGGGCCTCATTGTAATTCCTCTCTGCATCAGTTCTAGGATTCCTCACTGGTGTCAGTAGCCAATGCATGTTGGGGTAGCCAGAATCCCCTGCGAAAGTGGATAAAACATGACTGTAACTAACTACCCTCAGTTACAGACAGCCTGGCTATCAGCAATGTAAGTAAAATTGTTAGCCACACTCACCTATGATCAATCCTCTGTCCCCTTGTAGTTGTTCCATCATGTCTGGCACACTGCTGTTCCTCAGCACAAATGAATCGTGGACTGATCCAGAGAACATGGCATTCACATGGGAGATTTACTGGTCTGCAGAATACACCAATTGAATGTTCATAGAGTGAAAGTTCTTCCTGTTTTTGTACACCTGTTCACTTATTCTTGGGAGGATGAGAGCTGTGTGGGTGCCATCAATGGCATCTATCACATGGGGAATGTTGGCAAAGGCATAACAGTCAGACTTGATGGCAGGTAGATCAGCACTTTGGGGAAACCTCACATATGACTGCTGGTGTTGTACAAATGCATCAAGGAATCTGGACAGGATGAGGCAAAACATTAGCTGTGAAAAGCCTACTACCATGCCCACTGTCACCTGAAATGAGTCTGTGGCTAGGAAATGGAGTACAGAGAGCACTTGCACTTCAGTAGGGATGGTATGCTGATTCCGATTACCCGGTCTCAGTGCTGGATCCAGTAATGCACAAAGTTCATGAATTGTAGCATGAGCGAGTCTGTAATTGATAATGATATGACATTCCACCATGGTCTCCAAATCAACTAGTAGTCTGTACACAGATGGAGCCCTCCCTCGCCACATGGGTCTGTACCTAGGAGGACTGGAAAACACATGTGAGGTACCCAAATTCATTTGCACAACATGTTCTGTAGATAACATTGCTGTCATACAAGTAGGTGACACATAAGCATTGTAGGGTGTTAAACTGTAGCGACATGTCCTAACTGATACATCTGGACTGTTGTGGTGAGTACATTTTCTTTTGGCCATGCGTTTGGGGGTTAGGCTCCATGGGGCCAGCATGGGGCCAATGACCAAATAATAACTGCGTAGTAGTGTGCAAAATGTCAGCCACCTGTCATCCAGATATGTAGCAGTGGAAGTGACCTCATACCGCTAGCGGTTGTCTTAATGGCGTAAGGCGGTGTTCATCGCAGTGCACTCAGTCATTGGTTAACATGGTTGTCAATGGGGATTATGGGCCTATAATGATCGCCGCTGGCGGTGACGGTGCACACCACCTGGGAGCGTACGCTATTTCATCACCCCAGCTTCACTTGACTCCTGGACTCCGTGCACGCAATTACTCCGCTGAGTGTGCTGCTGTGTCCTGACTCTGGTCCTGGAAATGGCACGAGCCACAGGGGAAAGGGACCCAGCCTTCACCACGGAGGAGCTGGACAAGCTAGTGGACGGGGTCCTACCTCATATGCCAAGCTATATGGTCGACCAGAGGTGCAGGTGAGTAGGCGGATTGGGGTGCATGGATGTGCATGATGGTGGTGGATGCCTGTAAACATGTGTGCACGATTTGTAACTGCAAATCTGTTTAATGCATGATAATCTGCGTGAGTGAGATGCTGTAAAGCTGTTTTGAGTGTCTGTCCCATAAGGGATGTATGGCCAGCGGTATCACGTGCTTATTTTGACCTCAGTGTTTCTTTCCTGTGTGTCTACTACAGGTCAGCACCATCAGGAGAGGGGACTCTGGCACACTATCGCCAGGGAGGTGCGGACCCTGCGGGTCTACAACCGGCGGAGCACCCACTGCAGGAAGTGGTGGGAGGACCTGCAGTGCTGGGCGAGGATGACCTGCGAGGCGCACCTGGGGAAGTACTCCCAACGAGCAAGGGGTGACCGTCGGGCCCTGACCCCTCTAATGCGCCGCATTCTGGTGGTGGCATATCCAGACTTGGATGGGTGCTTGAAGGCGGCACAGCAGACACAAGGGGGTGAGTACCAAGACCTTTGTATGCCTCCTTGATGGATGTCTGAGGGTGCTGTGATACGTATGCTCTCTCGTGGCAGGGACTCTGACTGATGTCATTTAGCATAATGGCCACCATGGGCAGTTAGATGATAAGGGGCAGGTCTGCAGTTCTTCAGGTCCTTCTGTAATGTTGGAGATGGATGTAAACCATGGTCAGGGGCATAGCCATGAGTATAGCTGTAGGTGCTGCATGTTGGTATATTTGCTGGGTAGGAGTATGTGTGAACCAGTTATGTACATCCATTCAGCTATTTACAGATTTCTCTTCTGTTTTTTCTCCCCACCCCTGTACTCTTGTGTTGTCTGTGTACATCAGCATCATCTGGCGAGGGAGCAGTGGCACTGGCGAGTGGGGAGGCAGTGGCCCATGGTTCCAAGGAGGCAGAGTCGAGCGACGCCAAAGGGATCAGTGGGTTGGAGGGCGAGGGGAGTACCACGGGGGAGGCAACTACCAGTGGAGGTAGTGACTCAGATACCTCCTCCGATGGGAGCTCCCTGGTGGTGGCTGACCCTACTGGGTACACCCATTCTATACCATCTTCTGCCACTTCCCCATGCCATCACTGCCCTCCCAGTTGCTCTCCACCCAGTTGCCTGTGCCCGCTCACCCAGGAGGGTGGGTGTCTCCTTCACCCCAGGCACCTTATCCCCTGCCCCAGTCAGCCCTGCTGCCTTCACAGATGAGGCTATTGACCTCCTGAGAATGATCTCTGTAGGGCAGACAACCATTGTGAATGCCATCCAGGGGCTAGCATGCCAGATGCAGCAATGCATACCTGGAAGGCATTCACAGAGCCATGTCTGGCCTACAGAGATCTTTTCAGCCTCTGGCCTCCTCTTTGAGGGCAACCAATGTCCCTGGTCTTTCCGTCCCCCCCTCCAACCACCTCCACCCCTTCCAGCACCGCACTCCCTTCACCCATCCCAAGCACACATTCAAACAGCCATGCTCACACGTCAACAGACAAGAAGCACTCACAGAAACACAAGCACCACACTTCCCACCCTGGGCATATACACAGCCAACATACAAAGGCACACACAACAACATCCACTTCCCCCACTGTGTCCACCTCTTCCGCCTCCCTGCCTGTCACCTCTACATGTATACTCACAGGCACTGCACCTTCATTCACTGTTTCTGGCCCCATTCTTGCAGTCACCACAACATCAGACATCCTTTCATGTATCCCAGACACCATACCTGCACTCACCACAACAACTCTGACCCCCACTTGCAGCACGCTCACCAAACTTGCAGACACCCAGACAACATCCATTTACACTGGCAGCTTGTCTTGTCAACCCCTCCTCCTCTTATGACACTCAAACATTCCCAGTCACCCACCCAACACACAGCCACCACACCTCAGCATACTGAACAGTCACCTGCATCCACATCACGCAAACCTACACCTGTTAAGACCACTCCCTCTACCTCCACTCCCACACCCTCCTCCAGGTCCACCCAGACTGCCCCTAAGGTACTTTTCCTATCCCGTGTAGACCTTTTTGAACCCACTGGCCCATCCTGTCTCATCCCTAAACATGCACACCTCCTTGCCCTGTCCACTCTTCCCACGTCCAAGTCCACCCCTGTCCACCCTTCCCATTCCCGTGAACCTTCCCCTGTGAGCAAGAGGTCCCGTGCTGGCCCAGGTACATCTGCCGCCCCCCAGTCCAAGCCCGCTCCCCCACCTTCCAAGGCTAAACCCAAGCCCCCTCCAACTCCCAAATGTAAGCCCAAGACCCCCCTCCCAGACGTAAGTCCCCACCCTGCCACCCCCTGCCCATGTTCCCTGAGGTGCCTGGATGCCCCATTGATGCCCCTTTATGGTGGAGTACCATGTGCACATGTGGGAGTCAAGTTCGGGCCATTTGGGCCCATCCGCCTTTTTGCTATGGACTGGCCATTGGCCTAATGTGGACTAGCTGTTGCTCCTGGAGCTTTATTAAAGCTTGTGTGGCCAGTGTTGGTGTTGGCACACTCTGGATCCGTGGTTCCTCGTTTCACTGTCGGGGGTGTTGTGCACATGTGGGTACTTTGGGCAGGTTGTCTTGGGCGTGTGTCGGGTAAGGACCTCTTGCTCAGGTATGTATGACTTGTGATGTTGTGAGGGGTTGCGGGTGCTTTGCGGGGTGGGTGGAGTGGGTGGGTATGTAACCGTGCCCTTTCTTCCCTTGTTTAGTAGTTTGTGGTACTTACCGTTGTCGTCTTCGTCGGCGGTCTCAGTCGTGGAGGTATATGGCAAGGTGCAGCACTGGCATGATTTGCAACTCTCTCTCCATGTCTTCTTCGGCGTGTTGTGTGAGCCTCCAGTGAGTGTTTCCTTTTATTTGTTTTGTTTCCGCCAGGCCTCCTGTGACTCCTGCCCCCGGACTAATGGTGGTCTAGTGCTTCATTATTTGTTGGACGGGTAGGGCCTTTCTGTCGCCCTGTGGGCAACCTCTTCCGTTGTTGTCGACACACCTCTGTGCTGGTGGGTGTTTTTCAGGCTGTCTGTTTTTCATGTGTTTCATTATTTGGCGGGCCAGACCACCTCACTGTTGGCGGTAGTTACCGCCACCGCCGCCGGTGCGGTCTTTCCCGCCGTGTTCATAAAGAGGGCCTTAATCTGTTTAATCACACCATAAGCTTAGCGGATAAATTCAATGAGTAGATATCAAATCTCTAGACATCGTATTACTGATAAAAACCATCACCAAAGGTGCACATCAGAAAAAAATTCCCATGGTTCACTCCTCAGCTGTTGCTGCTAAAAAAGGACTGTAAACGTCTCGAAAGAAGGTGGAGGAAACCGTATGGTAATTCCTTTAAATTTGAATATAGGAAAGCGATCAAAATCTTTCATGCGGAAATAAAAGCCACGCAGGCATCATATTATGATTCCAAAACATAATAGTCCTCTAGCTCTCCCAAAGAAATGTTTTCAATATTTAAAGAGATTATTCAGGCACCTTCTCATATTGATGTCATGGAAGCATCTTATGAACAAAGTAATAACCTGGCCTGTTTCTTTCAAAAGAAGATTCTAGATATTTACTCAGCCATTCTGGACAAGTCCGCTCAGAAAGGCAGCCCTGTCAGTCAGGTTAAGGCCCAAAATTCCATAGCTTTGCTATCAGACTACCCTCCTGTTACTCAGGACTCAGTAATCAGTCTTCTACATACCATAAAATCTGGATCTCCATTGGACCCTGCCCCTCCCCACATTTTGGCTCTGGGTTTAGGTACCATTGCCCCTGTTTTGACCAATATTCTCAATGTGTCCCTAACAAGAGGTAATTTCCCATCACACTGGAAACATGCTATTGTCAAGCCTTTGCTAAAAAATCCTCACCTCGATGCAGCCCTACTGAATAACTATGGGCCGATCTCTCTTCTTCCTATAGTATCCAAACTGATTGAAAGACATGTCAATAGACATCTGTCAAGTTTTCTTGAGGACCACAAGATCCTTAATCATACTCAAATGGGCTTTAGACCCCATCTGGCAGTTGCAGAAGACGTACAATGACAACTTGATTCTGGGGGCTCTGCGGCCATCATTTTACTGAACTTCAGCATTGCATTTGACATTGAAGACCACACTATTTTGCTACAAAGAATCTCTCATGCAGGCATCAAGGGGCTCATCTTGAAATGGATCTCCTCCTTCCTTGGGGATAGGACTTTTTAAGCCCCTGATTGTCCTTTTTTCCAATAGTTTCTCTCTCAGTTGTGGGGTTCCCCAGGGCTCCTCCATGAGCCCCCCCCTGTTTAATATCTATATGTCTCCATTAGCTGAGATTGTAGAACCTTACGTTTTTTCACTGGTGTCTTATGCCGGTGACACTCAGCTGGTGTTTTCATTTTCCACTAATTCTAACTCTGATCAGCCCAGCCTATACCCTTGCCTCCAAGCAGTAGCCAGATGGATGGCTGACTGTAACCTCAAATTAAATGAAGACAAAACAGAAGTAAGGCTAGGGGGGAACTATGTCCTCCATAGACCCCCCTCCCCAGTCACTGAAAGGCTGGAGGACTTGCCTCTGCCCAAAAAAATATAAAGAACTTAGGTTTTGGCTGGAGTCTTGTCTTACTGTGCACAACCAATCCAAAATGTTGGCGGCCACCTGTTTTAGTTTATTAAGACTTCTCAGGGAGGTTTTTAAGGTGCTTCCATTTTTGGCGAAAAGACTCATTATTCAGGCTATTATAATTTTATGCATGGATTACGGGAATGTCCTCTATCTGAGCTCACCTCGATATGTATTAAAGAAACCTCAGGAGGTATAGAAAGCGGCTGCGTGCCTACTTATGATTCTTCCGAGACACCTGTCCGCTAAACCCTCTTTAGCCATCTTCCACTGGCTCCCTGTGGAACAACAGATCAACTTTAAGTCCTTTGTACTGTGCCCAGAGACCCTACATAATAGGGGTCCTGCCTTTCTTAGGCATATTGTAATGCCTTATATCCTTCACAGGTCTCTCAGATCCTCAATGGCATCCCTGATTAAGATCCCTCAGGTCAAGAGAGCAAGGTGGTGGGGAAGATCCTTTGCATATAAAGCTGCAAATCTCTGGAACTCCCTTCCCTTGGAGCTCCGTCAAGATAGTCAAAAACTCTCTTTCTGTAGGAATTTGAAGACTCTGTTGTTCACAGCATAATCCTCTTCCTTTCAGTTTGTTCTGTCTCTGCTCTAGTGCTGGGAGTCCTTCGGGTAGCCATGCCCTTTATAAATCCTTTAAACTTAAACTATTTAACTATGTCCGACAGTGAGCCTTTGACCACAGCATGCTCATCACCCTTTACTTGGGGCCATGAAGAAGATGAAAGCAAACCATGAGAAACTAGCGTGGATGCTCGAGATGCACAAGAATTTTAAAAAACTGAAAACTGAGATATCGCACTCCCTGTACTAGGAACACCCTCCTACAAGATTTTTTTTTTCTTATTTAGCCACTGTGGAGAACGAGTCATGACAGCCATCCTAATCCAAATGTACCCCCTGGGACAAAAGCCTCTTGCATACTACAGCAGACTCTTGGACCTAGTCATGCAGGGTAATTTCCGCTGCTAGCAGATGCTGGCAGCAGGGGCCTTTGCCGTTGACAAAAGCACCTTCATTGTGATGGGGGCACTGCTGACACTGTATGCAGAACATTCAGTTTTTGTGGTCATGCAGAACAGCAAGAGTATGCTAACTACACAACGGGTGTTGGGATACAAACTAAAACTCTCTAGGCCATCTTTAACAATAATATGGTGCCACTGGTTGAAACCAGCCACCTTTTCATGCACAAGGTCAAGTAGGGGGTGTCGACTGTGCCATCTACACACCAGAAGGGATCAGTCAGGCAGAGGAGGATCCTATCATAGTTAGCGAGACATTGGTCATCGAACAATCTTCCACAATAGACAAAGAGATCAATGTAAGGCACACACAGGAGCAGCAGTAGTGATGGCTCGTAGCCTTGCAGCCTCAGAGATGTTGCACATCACCACACAGATGACCCTCCTCCCCACTTGTCAGCACAGACAGTGGAGCTAACAGCGCTAATTGAAGTCCTCTCCCAAAGCACAGAGAAAACAATAACAATCTACTCCAACTCTGCTTATGTCACCACCACAGTGCACTCTAGCATAGGCAGCTGGAGAAGACAAGGGTTTCTAAAATCAGAGGGCACCCCTGTCACACATAGGGATCTCCTAGAATTACTAATAGATGCTCCAGCTTTACCTAAACATGTGGCTGTGATAAAATGCACCACTCACACGGGGTACAAAGACTTCATATCTCGAGGGAATGAGGTGGCCGACCAGATTGCAAAAAAGAGGCTTACAGAATGGTCAAACACCCACATATACTCCCCTCACCGCAATGTACAGAGACAGGACCATCACCTGACAAGCAACGCTGAGACAACAAGATTATACTTGGGGGAATTGCAGGAAACAGAACTTCCTGGTGAAATAGAGCATTTGTTAGGCAGGGGTTGCACACAAACTGCACACAACCTTATATATTGACACATGACCACAGGGAAACCTGTCATTCTACAGAGCCTAGTCAAGTAGGCCTTACCCCATTTTCACTTACTGGCACACATGGCAAAAGCAACAGGTTACAGTCATCAGACCCCCAAATCTGTAGTGTGCTCTCCCAGAGGCTGCATTAAATTAAACAACTGTTCCTGTTTTGCCAAACAACTATTGTCTTTCATTTCTTTAAGGTAAATTTGCATTCGAGCAACACTCTCATCCTGTCTAGGAAATCTGTTATTGTCTCCCTAGGTTTCATGGTGTCTGGCATCAACCCTCCTACGTCTAGGCAGTCAGGACACATTTTCCTCAGGGCTGTCCATTTTTGATGCCTGTATTAGTTGAATACGGCCCGTCATGCTTAGTGTTTGTCAGCGTGATTGTTGGGATGCAGGCTGGGGTGAACACCATATTAGTCTGCTCATTCATAATGCTACTTAGCAGACTCTTAACATTGCCTATCGCTAGGGTTATTCTGGCGATGTTCTAATCAAAGTATGTTCAGGAGGAGCAGCAAATGTTTTTGTTGCTGCTCTCCTTGTGCACATGCAAAGGTGCTATCTTGGTTCTTCTGTGTCTAAGCTGCGTTTGCACCAGGCTACCTTGATCCCTAAATTCCTGGTCAGCTCCTCTCCTTCGTTGGAGCCCCCTCAAAAGCCTGCCCTCTGATTCTACCTAGGATTCTTCCACAACTGGGGCTCTGCATCTATCCCTTCTCTCCTCAGGTGGAGGGCGTTCTGCTCTTCTCTCTCGTTGGGCTTCCAGGGTGCAGTCTCTCTCTCATTCTCTCTCCCTCCTTAGTTCACACCTTTTCTCTAACTCCCATCTAGATTGCCTCCTCCTGCACTGTTCTTCTAAGTCATGACCTGCTCTCAAGTTCGCTTTGCATGGTTTCCTCAGCTACTTGAGCACAAGCTGTGGCTCCTCCCACATCATCAGATTCTGGAGGACTGGGACCCCTCTCCTCACCCCCACTGGTTATCTAACTGCCCAGAACTGCTATAGTTCTCCCTGTCACTTAGGTGGCTTCCCTGGCATCAGTTGGAGTGCATGTTCTCTGTGTTGCTGAGGTTCAGTTGGCCAAACACAAAGGATGAGGGGGGTTGAGCTTCAAAGAGCTCTGGCACTGGACTGGGGTGGTGCAGGGTGTGCCTGGGCTTGTTGGCCTGCTAGTCTGTTATGTCTAGACCTGACAGCTTGTTGTTCGGTAGTGACCCCTTGGACTCCCTCAATTGGGGGATTGGTGAATACTAATGTGGGGATAGCAGGCTTCGGGGAGAGCATCTCCATTCCTGCATATGGCGGGGGAGGTGCAAACACCTTACTTTCTGATTTAAGGTTAATATTTTCGGCCTCGGCCTCCTCGAAGATGGCCCACAGTTCTAGTAATGCTTCTCTTTTGTCCTTCTTTTGCCCTGTGTATTTTGTTTGTATGCATGTTCTTCTGTGTTCAATTATGTTGGAATCAAAGGTTCACTCTTTTGGCCAAGGGAAGGCATGGACCTTGGTGTGTGCATGCCATTCATGGCAGAACTTATCAAGCTTTTTTGCCTGTGTGGGAAACTTATTTTGCATTTGCTTTAGGGCCAAGTGCATGGTGAATTTGAGTAGTCTTTTAGGGAATAGTTGTTCTTTTCAACTTTTATGGTTTTAGGGGATCTTGAGTTATATGTGTCCTAACCTTTCTGTTTTTAGAGGATGTTTAAATTTTATTCTGATAAGGGGAAATATGCACACATGGATTACCAGTTCTACTCTGGTAATAGGAAATAGACATGGGGATTACTAGTTCTACTGAGATCAATGTTATTTACAGATGCATCAAAATAAACATAAGCACAAACATAAATGAATATGAAGAACCACAACATATAAAAAATTGCAATTGTTAAATCAAAACAGCATGAAATTTGGTATTAAAATAGTGAGTCTTACTTTGGTATCAAATAGCAATTTATAAGAATCAGCAATGTCTTCATAGCACATTAAGCATTTGACAAAACACAATTACATAAATTTACCAGTACAGCACATTGAGTCATCAATAAAAATAACACTGAAGACAAAACACAGTCACATTAATTCACCAGCGTCACAATATCGAAATAACACCATTTCAACAGGCATAAAAAAAAGCTGACAAAGCACAAAAAATAAAGGGAACGGCCTGCCAAAAATACCTCACCCTGCTCCTAGCTCATGTTATCCTGTAACCAGTGGAAGTGCTGTGCCGTACTCTGGACTAAGGGAGCCTGATAATCTTGTCGATAGCAGCTCCGGGGCAAAGATAACAATTTATGTGGAACAAAAAAGGAATAACTTCAAGAACCATAGGCCTTTCTTGGTCAGATACAAGCAATGTCTAATCTCCTGGATTCTAGTTCCATAATGTTCGAATTACACCCTATCTCACACCCAGGGGTCCTGCGTACCATCTGTGTCATGCCCAGCGGTCCAAGCGAACATAACTCTCACTTCGGTCAGATACTGTGGAGAATTTTGAAGATTGTGACCACTTTGCTGCATTACATATGACAACTTGGCAAGGGTTAGCTGTAGGTGGGGGAGTTCATTGTTGTTGTTTACTAGTTAGAAGCTGTAGTGGACTAATGGTATGATTGAATATATTTTGCACTTAGACTGAACTTGTTTGCTTGTCATTTTTAACCTTTTTGTTTTACGTACTTGCTTGCCTGTTATTTTTAGCCTATTTATTATATTTATTTACATGCTTGTTATTTTTAATCTATTTACTATGTACGTATGTGCCAGGGTCGATGGAGAGTTCACGAATGTGGATTCTAATAATGGTGATGTGACTTGGTTTGTGTATATGAATGTATTGATGTGTGCACCAACATTGATTACTCCAATATTAACACTGCCAAAGCAGGTATTCTCACCACTAATTCCACAGATTGCTAAAAGTTCATAACTCAAAGAAAAAGCACCCGACTATCTTCAACAAGCCTGGGTTCGTCTGGGGCTCAAACAATGCATCTGTGACCCAAGAGAAGCACATACATTTTAGATTGGCTGCAAGTACACCATTTGTAGTGAAGTACACAGACAAGGTGACTTATGAGGCAAGTGTCTGATCACCTAGAACAGTGGTTCCCAAATTCTTTAGAACTACAACCCACTACTTAGAAAGACAAACTTTTGCAACCCACCTAACTTTAATGAACATGAGGTGGGGCGATTTTGAAATGTCATTAAAGTATTGTGAGGCAGCCCACTGCCATTTACAGACAGTACAGTTTCAACTGACTTGGCCGGTAGCTTTGCACAGATATAGTTGTACTAACAGAACTATATAGCACGCAAATGACAGTGTGTGGGCATTGGATTCCTGAAAATAGTTGTCATTTGCGCATCACCTTGATTTGTTTTGATTCTATTGGAATCTTTGTTTTCAGCACACTTCCGAATTGAAATAAAATGTGCGTCGTTTTTGCTTTCCTAACTTCTGAATGCAGACAGTCCATATACATGGATTTACATTTTTTGGGGGGTTGCAAAAAACAGCATCTTGCAGCCTTTTCTTTCACACTACCTCTATTCAAGCCGGATTCTCAAATAGTTCACTTTAAAAACTCCTCTCACTTTGCAGTCAGAGATAGATAAATAAACACCAATCCCCATGTTAAAAACATAAGCAGCAAATTGTCAGAATATATAGCCTGACGTTTTAACTCTGCTTTTGAAGGATATGCAAATGTGACATGATAAACACAGAATTTAGGCCCTGATTTATACTTTTTGAAGCAAACCTGCGTCAGCGCAGGTTTGCGTCAAAAAGTTTACCACCGGCTAGCGCCATTCCTGGACACCAGCCCGGCGTCATATTTAAGGAATAACGCTAGCCAGCAGTAAGGCCCAATTAGAGTAAAAATAAATTACACTAACCAGGTGGGGAGGCATAGGGGAAACAGGAGGTTGTGTGTCAAACAATGGCGCTAGTCAGGTTAGAGTCAGAAAAATGAATCATTTTTTGACGCACAACCCCCATGGACATGACTCATGTCTTAGTAAAGACAGGAGTCATGCACCCCTGCCCAATGGCAATGCCCAGGGTACTTATGTTCCCCGGGCATGGCCATTGGACACAGTGCCATGTTCAGAGGCCCAAGTTAGGCCCCCCTATGGCACTTAAAAAAAAAAAATAACTTACCTGAAGTTACCTGGGATGGGCCCACCCATTGTAAGGTGTCCTCTAGGTGAGGGTGGGAGTGTCCCTGGGTGCAGGGAAAGGTGCCTCTGACCATGGAAAATGGCCTAGAGGTCACCTAACGCCTGCCCTGATCCAGGTGTTAAATAATGCAACTAAACAATGGCGCAAAACATGCTTAGCGCCATTATTTAAGGCCTTCCTACTCCAGTGTGTGATTTTTGCACGGGAGGAAAAATAAGACGCAAAGGCCTTAGGGTCATATTTTGCCCTGGAATGCCTACCTTGCATCTCATTGATGCAAGCTACTTTTCCGCAGGCAAAACATGATGTTAACTCCAATATTTTGACGCTAGACGGGTCTAGCATCAAAATATAAATATGGAGTTAAGTTTGCGCCAGATTTGCATAAGAAAAAATGACGCAAATCTGGTGCAAACAAAGTGTAAATATGCCCCAAAGTATAAATATACCCCTTAGAGTCATCTTTATTTATTGCTTGAACTTTCCTGACCCACCAGAATTCAGCTTGTGACCCACCAGTGGGTCGTGACCCACAGTTTAGGAATCGCTGATCTAGAAGCTATTCAGCTATTGGGCTATCTGAAGTATGGTTTCTGCCCACAGCAACGTATGGAAAAGCCTCAAATTGACACCTGTGAATGAATGCTCCAGCTAGTGGATGAGGGGTGAGCTGGTGTTGTTAGTGCTACTTGAGCTCTCAGCAGCTATAGATACAGTAATTGTAATTGTATTTATATAGCGCTTATTACCCCCTGAAGAGGTGTTGAAGTGCTTTTCGGTGAGTAGCACTCTACTCTGGGAGACAAAAGGATTAGTGGTCGATTAGTGTAGGGAAATATGAGTATAGTATTAATATTAGTATGAGTTAATTTGAGCTGAGGATATGTGAGTTTGTTAGTAGGTTTGAATAGAATAATCGAGGCATAGAGGAGGGAAGAATCCATAAGTGTTTATTGGGAGTTTAAAGTAATTGGACGAGGCTTGGAATGAGTAAAGGAAAGATGGAGGAGGGAAGTGTCTGTAGAAAGGGGTTAGGGAGATCATAGAAGTAGAAGGGGTTTTGAATGAGTCAAAGGTGAGATATGTGAGGGAGAATGTAGTAGCGTTGTTTGAGAGATCATAGTAGTAAACTGAGGTCGGGGTGAGCCAGGAGTGATAGAGGAGGGAAGAGCGTAGGCAGGGTTATTTTGGAGATCATAGTAGTAGAATGGGTTTGGGATGAGTCAGAGAGTGGGGATGAGGATACATTTTTAGAGGTATAGGGTGATGGGGAGATAAAGTCAAGCTTACGAGAGAGTAATTATATATATATATATATATATATATATATATATATATATGTATATATATATATATATATATATTATTAAATTATTATTATTATTATTATTATTATTTTTTCTCTTGTAAAGTAGGTCTAAATAAATAGATACATAAATACATAGTAAGGTAATGTATGTGAAAGGAATATAATAATGGATATAATATTTTGAGTTTAAAAGTTGTGCTGTGTAAACACAGACTTTCAAGATTTGCAATATTTGAAGTTAGTTTATTTGTGCACTTTTCTAACATTATCTTATCTTTCCTCAATTTTCAATAACAAAATGATTGTTGATAAAATAGTTAAGATAACGTGCTCATTGTGATAGATAAAAATGGAAGCAGGGATTCGTAAGAATCTAATCTTACCTAGGAACAATCCAATGACCGCCAGGCCACTGCTATCGCTGCCAGAACTGGGTTGGAGGTTATTCCACTATAGAAGGGAGACAGGTATGGTGGTGGGAGGAGTGGAGGATCACTGATTAGCTGATGTTCCAGATGCGTCCAGAGAGGGGACGCCAGGTGGCGGGCACTAGTATGCAGTGCTCTACTGGAAAAGCATCCTAACACCTGATGGTACTGAAGGAACCTCCTCCAGTGATCTCAATATGAGAAAACACTGACAGAACAAAACATATATTAGCCCAGAGCATACAAATATGAACCGGGATGTCACAGGAGACTACCCCGGCTAGCCAGTGCTACAGACCATGTGCTCTCTCCTTCAAACATGGGAATATTAGACTACATCTAACTGGCACATTTAATTTACTTGCAAGTCCCTAGCAAATGGTACAACATGTACACAGGACCTGTAAATTAAATGCTACTAGTGGGCAGCAGCACTGATTGAGACACCTATTAAAGTAGCTTCTTAAAACATGGCTCTGGCCTGCCACTGTAGCCTGTGTGGACAGTTTTGAACTGTCATTTTGTCCTGGCAAAATAATCCTCTTGCAGGGCCTAAACCTTCCTTTCCAGTACTTATAAATCACCCTGAAGGTAGGCCCTAGAGGCTCAAAGGGCAGTGTGCATTGAATTTAAAATGTAGGAAATGTGTACTTATATTTATCATGTCCTGGCAGTGAAAGACTCCTAAAGTCATTTTTCACTGTTGTAAGGCACATCTCTCTAATTCACCAACATTGGGTTACCTTATAACATTTAATATGAGCTGACTTCAGATTGGGAGCATATAGAGATATGCTGTTTACACTCAATTGAATTGTCGTTTAAAATCCTCCTTAATGGTGGTCAGATTTTAAGGTACAATTCAGAAAAGGACACTTTTAGAAAGTTGCCATTTTCTTGACCTAGCCACCTGTGCCTTTCTGTCATTGTCCTGGGTCAAATAACTGTGAATAGCTCTGCTCTGGGTTTGTGTATTGCTTCCAGAGAGCAAGAAAAAGGAGTTTTGGTGTGGACAGGATGGTTTAATGCTCTACCTAACTTCACTTATACTTCAAAGGGCTTTCCCTATAACATATACAAAGGAAATTGACATTAGGCATGCCCTGCCTTTTGTCACCATAGACAGATTGGAGCCTGGACAAAGTGAAGGGAAAGCACAGACCAGAACCAGTTGAGGGGGTAGGTCAGGGAATTGCTCTACACAAAGGCTGGCACCAGGTTAAAAACAAAAGACCTACGGATCCACTCATCAGAACTCTTCTGGTCATGTGGAAGATTCAGAAGAAGTATGACTCTGTTGCTTGAATGACTGCCTTGACAAAATGACTCCAAAGGTCAGTTGGATGACCTCCTGTGTGAGCTACAGGGCCCTAACAGGATTCCAGATGCCTTTCTACAACTGCCCAGCTGAACACCTGCATCTGGACCTGTCTGAGCCGTGCTGCTGGCCTCTGCTCCAGTGAGTCTTGATCCCTAAAAGGTGCGCCCCGTGTCCTGGACTCATGGTTGGCATCAGTGACAGCTTATCAATAAGAAAAAGGTAAAAATCCTAAAATGTGGGCTCTTCGTGACTGCAAATGGGCCCATTAATGCCAAAACTCTTCAGTCTGCGAAGACTGCCAACAAGAAGCTCCAGTGAGACATGCTGTTCACGCTGACAGCAACCATCCACGATGATAGGCAGCGTGAGACCTGCACTTTGCAGCATCAAAACTGTCCTCAACGATCGACCAGTGTGAGGTTCAAGCAACAACAGGCTCTTTGTGCTACACTAACGGCTATCTGTAACGCTCACCCTCCTCTTCATGTCAAAAGCCTCCTCCTCACAGTCTCCTCCAACGTGAACTAAACTCTTCTCGACAGACTTTAGAAGGTAACTCTTCAGAGGGACTAACCTGGTCACGGCATCTGAACCACGCTCCATTGTGGTCGGCATGAAATTGTGACTTTCCTCAAGACTAGCTTGACCAAATAACTGCAAGAGGCGTTCCTGCCTTCGGTGCTATTTTCACTAAAACTTTAAAATTCAACATCTCCGGTTCTACTGATTTGATATTTGTTATTCTGGAATCATTTTTTTAAATTAAAATCTACTCTATTTTTCTAAATGGGTTTGGGGTTTTTCTTGTGCTATGTTTTCACTTTATTACTGTTTGTGTGCTGTATAAATACTTTATACATAACATCTAAGTAAAGGCTGACTGCTTTTGTGCCAAGCCACCAGAAGATTAAGTACAGGTTAATTTCGTGACTTTTGTGGTTCATCCTGAAAATAATTGTGGTTGTTGCTTGAGCTGGGCTTCCATCCTCTCCTCCAACCCCCAATAACCCTGTTTCTTACACTATCCTTGTGTGATCTTTGTTCCAAGAGAGACAAAATTTGACAAGGGATCTGACATTATATGAAAGGTATATTTTATGTTAAAGTTCCAAAGCAGTTTTCATGTGAAGGGAGCTAGTCACTTATTTTTAACAGAACATGTTAAGTTGCAAGTGAGATGCTAAAGATATTTAGACATCAGTTGTACATTCCACTTTCATTCTTCATTGTGAACTTTCTTCCCTTCTGCTTACAGGGATACAATGCATCCGTTCTATGATTTTTATTGTATTTCAAAGTGAGCCTGTAAAATCCTATTGTAGGATAAAAAAACAGAAATGTAGATAAAATGCCTTTCGTCTCTCTTTTTTCTTATTGTGCTCTTTCTATTTCTGGTTGGGTATTAAAAACGTCTTCAAACTATGATACACAAAAAGTTTGGAGATCTTAACATCCTCTCAACCTTCTGGGATTTATTTCATATATTGGCACTTTTATATTTTTTGTGTCTCGAATCGTTTGACAGATTTGGTGTGGCAGGTATCCCCTTTGTTTTCTATGCTTCGTAACATTTTTGAATTTAGAATAACACTTGTTATTTTGAGTTTGTATTCCCTAGCCTAAATTATTCTTTTACATTTGACACTCCAGTGAACAAATATTTAATTATGTTACTTGTAGTCAGTCTCTTTTAATTGAGATTTAATTGTAGGGTAATTTTATTCTCATTAATGTCAAAACTGTGTCTCAATCAATTCAGATTGCTCTAGATTACCTTTTTAAAATAAAAGACTCGCTAATTCCACATTTTTGATTGTCTTGGGCTTTGTGATGTAGTTGGACAAGTTTTGAGAGGCAGGGTATTAAAAATCCAAAGTATCCTGATATGAATAGATCCTTGGGCAGGGGCACTCTGCAGTTAAACTGCTTTCTCCTTTGTGACAATGATGATGGTGCGATATATGTAAGACCACATACACCAGTGCTTAATTTGTGCTTGTTGTTTCCGGTGCTGAGCACCGGCACTTATTTTTGAGGGCCGGGGCTTGCTCTTCTGCCTCAAGCATTTGCTGCAAGCAAAAGACACATATGGGAAAGACGGAGGAAGGGAAAAACGAAAAAGCATCACAAAGGGAGAAAGCAGAAAGCTGCAAGAGTGAGCTGAAGGGGCAGGAAGTTGCTTTAAATGGATTGAAGAGGCCCAAGATGGCTTCAGGATTACGCTGCCTCAGTATTCAGTGTTCACACATTTAATTGCAGCAGCCGCTTGTTTAAGAGGAGGGCTTTGGGCACTGGCACTTCTTTATTTACAAATTAATCACTGACATACACTAACAGTTTCTTGCAGTAGTTGTATGTGATAGGGTAGTAGGCACGTTTCTTCCAGATCTAATGCGAAAAACAGCAAATAGTATCTTAGGTTATCTGCATAACCCTGGCACACAAAGCAATCCATTGTAAGCATAGATGAATGGGCAGGATTGCAGCAATGGAAACTCAAACTCAAATGTATGTACAATGCAAAAAAAAAAAAATCCTGCTTTAAAAACCGCTCTCCAACAGGCCGACCTGTGAAAAGGCAAATTCAAACCAAGAGAGAAGTGTGTGTATGGGATTCTAATGAACTTATGTTTTCCTAGTGGGGGCCGGTAATTTTAGGAGGGAGGGGAGCGGGTGGTAAGCACACTCACACTCATTCATTCACACACGCATGCACGCACATCCATTCACAGCACTCATCAACATTGAAACATACACGCACGCACCAAACAATCATTTAAAAAATACACACACACTTATCTTCAGCTCGGAGATCCCAGGAGGGTTAGGACTGCTGCCTTCCTCATTGGCTGACATAAGGTCAGCCAATGCGGGAAGGCAGCAGTCCCAATTTCGTCACAGAGTGGGATGGGGCCAGTGAGACTTCTGACCCCATCTCACCCGGTGGCGAGGTGTCACTGATTGACACTCGCCCTGGGTGCTTCAGGGCTTAAATCTGAAGCTCCCAGGTCGGAGTCAATGGTTGACGCTTCCCCTCGTCACTGAGGGGGAGGGTCTCGAGGCACCTTTGCTGAGCGGAGGAGGTCACGTCCATAGGAGCTGTGACCTCTTCAGTTCAGCAAAGTTCAGCTCAGGCAGCCAGGGGTCTGCACAAATTGCACAAGCCTCGCTCCTGGCTGCCTGAGCTGAACACGAAGAGTGTCTGTTAGGCTGACATTTGCTCAGCTTGACAGCCACTTTCATGAGGTGCAAAAGCAGGGGGGGTGTGACCCCTCCACCATAAAGGACGGGCCAGGGCTGTGTTTTCCTACAAATAGCCAGAAAGCCCCAGACACAGATTAATTGGCCCAGACATGAAACTAATGCATGTGATGTCGATGTATGATCTCTAAAAAAAAAAATAAGGCAAGGGGCCAGATGGGTGAAATTGCGGGTTTGTGATTTCCTAATAGCAAATTTTAGTGATTTGCTATTAAGGAATTGCAAAATGCGTTGTACAACAGTGTGTTTAACGCTGTTAGTGATTGGCAGTGGGTCACAAACGGACCTGCCTCATCAATATTCATGAGTCAGGTCACAATTTGTGACCTACTATGAATGGCTACCATCACAGGGAAAGTGGCCTGCTGGAGTCAGCATACCACCATGTTTTTGTAATGCAGCCCATTTTCCTTAAAGGAAAAAGAGATGCATTACAAAAAGAAAACTGAAAAGATTTATTTTTATTAGGGTCAAGCACAAAGCGCTCTGTCCCTGGTGGAATCTCTCTATGGGTTTTTCACAATGCCAATCAGTTTGGCTAGTGCGTGGGCTTGCCTTTTAAAATTTGCTTGATTTCATTAGTAAAAAGCATGCATACATCATGCCTTTTCCAGTGTTTAGCCCTCCTTAAGTGCACCGGCCAACTACTGAAAACATACGAGGCTCCATGTTTTCTGTATGGTTTCTGGACTACTTTTTCTCTTTATTTTGCAGGCAGTGTGGTCTCGCTGCGCAGTAGTCAATCGCTTTGCATGACATCGAACCTGTTACATGGCTAGTTGCACTTTTGCCGGTTACATGGATAATTGCACTTCTGCCCATACGTTTCACTGCGAGCGAACTTCTGTTCCTTTTGTGTGTCTCCTTCACACTTCATGGTGGCCATGGGCTCGCTTATGTGAAACTGTTTTACTTTTCAGTTTATGTGGCAAGAAAAGGTCAGGAGTTTAAAACGCGAATAGCTCTAACTCGAGCAAACATGAGACCTGTTGAATTGCAAATGCTTGTTTTTTAAGGATAGGCAGTCGTCAGTGGGACAAAATCAACTGTGTTGCACAAACAAAGAGGACCATTCTGGAGTGTAAGAAGAGGGAGCATGATTATAAGCGCAGGACCAAAGAAAAAACGGCCAGGAACTTTATGGCAGTCATGAGGACTGGTGGATGACTTGATGTCTAGGATATGTTGGATCAATTGGACGAGCAGGTGGCATCCCTCATCCCAACAGAGTTGGTAGTTGGAGTGGAAGGGCAGGACAATGGTGATGTGGAGGACCAGCAAGAACCACAGGGTGAGTCAAGACAAGGGACCATGTAATAACAAACTGATATGCAGGGCAAAGCAGCAAAACACTTAGGAGCATAGTGCTGCGCTGTGTGAAAGGGAAGGAATGTCCCACATGTCAACTGATCCTTCATATAACTGTCCTTTCCTTGGGCAGTACTAATTTTTACAGCCCAATCCAGCCCTGCCAAGTTTCCCAGGTCCATCTGTGATCTGTTGTCCCACTCAAGGTATTACCTCTCAATGCTGGGACATGTAATGTCATTCATGTTTTCATAAAACAGGACTACAAGATACAGAATACAAAGTTAAAAACCTGGACTGAAGAAGCACATCATGCATGGACCTTGGAAACCTGGCAGATATGCTAATGTTGATGCAAGTCCCATTTGCACCATTCACAATTGTGCTTGGTTTGGTGTTAGGTAGGCAGAAGTGTACTGTAATGTGAAATCAGTCAATATGTCTTTGTAGAGGGTCAAAGTCCTCCAGGTGCTGAGGAGGTGCATGCACTGTAAGTAGTATCATTCAAAGAGCCAGGTGTACAGTTTCTAAGACAAATCAATTTTTGACACAGCTGTGATGGGGGAGGTTTTCCCATGTGTAGACTGCCATGTAAGAGAACACCCTACCTTCTTGCAAGATCATATGGATATTGGGGATGTGGTTGAGCACAAGTGATGTAGAATGGAGGTTCATGGTTGGTTGGTGGAAGCGTAGATGGTGTGTCAGCTAGGTGGGTCCTGGGTAGTGTAGTGCCTTGTAGGTATGGCTGAGCTCTTGAACTGCCAGTGTGTCTGAGTGGTCAGGCACTGTAATTATTAGACATGACATGTCATGTGTGCCGCAAGGTAGTCTGAGCAGTAGTCTGACAGTGGTGTGGTGAATAGTTTGACTCTTCTGCAGCAGGTGTGCGGAGATGCTGCAGTAGAAGTTGTTGGTGTACTACAGTTAACATGTGATGATGGTCTGGGTGACGGTTGTAAAGGTTTCAGAAGGGAGCCATATGTAGAAATGCCCGACCATGTATATAATGTGAAAGCAGGTGGAGTTGAATCTTGAAATTTGAAGTCTCATGGTGAGGTAAGTGTTCAGGATGATGGACAGGTGTCTGGGTGTGGTTGAGGGTGGGGGTTTTGGGCCTAGTCACCGGAAACCAGGATGAATAAATGTTGCAGAATGTCTTTACTTCTATCATGTCAGGTTGAGTATGAGCAGCTAATTTCACATACAGGTAGCCATGCTGCTCAATGGCATAATGAAACTACTGTTGGTGGTGCTGGTATTTCCTGAGTTAATGTATGATCTGTGTGTCATCGCTGTAAGAGATGATGTGCAGTTCCTGGGTCTGAATGATGATTGCCAGAGGAGTCATGTACATGTTCAGGAGAGTGGGTCAGAGTGAAGAGATTTGCCAGACTCAGCAGATGAGCTCCTTGGGTTCTGAGACAATGGAGTGAGTATGAGCTGTTTCATAGTACCAATTATGAAGGAGGCTGTCCACTTCAGAGATGCTCCTTAGTTCTTAATGTTGAGGAGTCTAGAGTGACTGTGTGTGTTCCAGAAAACTACAAAACTATCCAAAAATATTGGGATTATGGCATGTACAGTTCCTTCACCTTACATGCAGTGAGGGAAGGTGTTTTTCCGTGTAGTGTGGTGTGGATGTTTGTGAAAGATGAATGAAAGAGCCCAGTAATGCACAAATTGCATGCAAGACAGTACAGCAAGGCAGCTTGGTGTGTAGTGCTGTGTGAAAGGCAGAGTGTGAGGTATAATCATTTTTGACATGTCTTTTCCAGTGCTGAGCTGCAAACAGATGGCTAGAGCAAACACAGGCACCTTTGCTACATACTGCAAAGGTCTCGGCAGTGGTGCTAAGAAGCCAAATTTGCAACAGTGCAGGCAGATAGAAGAAACATGTAAAATGTGGCCCATTCAGTAGGTGAGTGTTGTGTGCCACATCAGTTTCTGAGTCACAATTATTGTGTCTCAGGTATGGAAATGGTTCCCTACAGAACTCAAATCTGAGGAAGATTTACTGTTTTCCATGGGCCTCTGACAAAGCAACACAAACCTGCAAAGACCTCAGTTCAATTGGCACATCATGTACCCAACTCATATAAAACAATGGTACTAACTCTTCTAAACTAAATGACAACCAACTAGAGAACAAAGATGTTTTTAATGTAAAATGACTATTACGTCTTAAAACTACCTAGGCCTACCTACCTATCCTACACTAACTAACCTTTACACTAGCCTATACTAACTGAACGAATCTTAACCTATCTTAAACACTATACACAAGTTAAATATCAACTCACCACCCACCCACTCATAGCTCAAAATCAACTACATCCTAAACACATACTAACTATCCATATAATTCTAAACACACATAGGGGGTCATTCTGACCTTGGCGGTCCATGACCGCCATGGCGGAGGGCGGCGGAAGCACCGCCAACAGGCTGGCGGTGCTTCCTTAACGATAAAGCCGCGGTCAGAAAAGGGGAGCCGGCGGTTTCCCGGCGGTTTCCCGCTGGCCCAGGGAATCCGCCATGGCGGCGCTGCTTGCAGCACCGCCATGGGGATTCCGACCGCCTTCCCACCAGCCTGTTTCTGCCCGCCAGAACCAGGATGGCGGGAACGGGTGCCGTGGGGCCCCTGAGGGCCCCTGCACTGCCCATGCCACTGGCATGGGCAGTGCAGGGGCCCCCTAACAGGGCCCCACAAAGATTTTCACTGTCTGCTTAGCAGACAGTAAAAATCGTGACGGGTGCCACTGCACCCGTTGCACCCCTTCAACTCCGCCGGCTCCATTCCGAGCCGGCTTCATTGTTGAAGGGGCTGTCCCGCTGGGCCGGCCGGCGGTCTTCTGGCGGTCGCCCGCTGGCCCAGCGGGAAAGCCGGAATGGCCGCCGCGGTCTTTCGGCGGGAACCGCTTGGTGGGCGGCGACCGCCGACCGCCGCGGTCAGAATGACCGCCATATTCTTTATAATTTTTTTATCCACAGAAAACATTAACCCCACACCCACTTAAAAGACTACCAATATAAAACACACTTAAAACTACTAACTACAAAAGTATTATTCATCTAATGCCTATCTACACTATACCTGCACCTATACTAAACCCTATCTAACACTGTGCCTACTAGCAAATATAACAAAACAATTAAAAAAATAACTGGGAAAAGGAATGTTCTGAGAGAGAGAAAGAGACTAATATTTGTCTGGCTATGTGTTCCAGTGCCTCCTGGCAGGTTAACAAAATCTCCCTTATGCTGGCCTGCTCCTGTTCTATCCAAGCCATCCTCCTGTTCAGTGTCCGCATCTGTCGTACCAATTGAAAATGAAATGTGGAGGCTCCTGCACAGACGGGCCTCCTTTGCTGTGTGTTTGTCATGTGCGATCGACTTGAAAGTCCCTCTGTGGCTTGTGCGCTGACATGCTGCTGCTGTCTCCAACCCTCGGATTGTGTTGATGCTGCTGTTTTCTTTGGTTCTGACCTGCTTCCAGTTTACCATATTTCACATGCCTTTGCTCTTTCGTAAATGCGAACCATCTTCCTTTAGGCCTTGGTAATGTTGCGGATGTGCCCATACTGATCCCGTCTGATCTCAAAGGTCCTTGCCATGTCTGCTGTCATTTTATTTAGTGAGTAAAAGGAAACACATATTACCTCAAGTTGCAAATGTACTTTTTTCTAAATTTAGTTGACATTGTCATGCAATCATAAGCTCAAGTGCAGACCTACACCAAATCCTGAGATAGAAATATTGATAATATATCTTTAGTACAAAGACATCTTCTAATAAAACATGCCAAATTGACCCAAGTGAGGTCAGTGTAGGTTTGCAATATGGAACTTTAGTAACAATATGATTAAAAGCATATCACTCATAACAGTGATTCTCATTCATGATGATATGTCAATAGGAAATTGTAGACATATCTAGATATGTACATTTTTTGGTGTTGGTCTTGCCTCATGAAAGAAGGGGCAAAGTCGGTCAAAAACACATGTGAGTGGTGATAAAGTAAGCTAGTCCAACTTGTGTGATTCTGAATTGCATAACGTATCTGGAGTCACACAATGCAACACAGATTGCTGACTTGATTTACTCTGTGTCAGGTAGCCACCACATAGAGATGGGGTGGTTGTCTCACTCCTTCAAGACTTTAATTTTGAACACTTCACCAATTTAACATCAGACAAAAACATAGAAAACTGACGTATAGCATCTGGAATACTGGTGTACCAAAACCATGATAGCCTTTATATTTTAACTTTTCTGTACACTCATTCTCCCTGGACTTCATTCATCAGTGCACAAATAAAAAGGTGAATGTATCTCAGGAGTGTGTGTATGCATACAGCAGTACTCACCTGGACAAGAACAATGTTGGATATAATGCAGGGCCCCTTGAAACATGATGCAAGCATGCATGCATTGGTGCTAACTAGGCAAAAGTAACCCACCAGTAGGTAAGCACTATAATGGACTGCATCCTGCTTACACTGTGCATTTCTACATTTTAACGTTTACACAGAGCTGAAACTTGACTTCCCACCTTGCATTGTATGAATGCTTCACAGAAATGACATAAATGGGATATATGGGGCATGAGGCTGGCATTTCAATGCCAATCCATGTGCACACTAGCTCCCCACACTCATGCCGATGACACTGTATCACTGCATTGAGGCCTACTGGAGCAGCATAGATTTAACAACATGAAAATTGCACACTGTGCTAACAAAATACACATTCCACTGAGATATGCAGACATTACAATGTACAATAGTCATGCAGAGTTTTAATGATTTGTACAATGCCATGGATCAATAGAGTAATAGTCCTATATCCTTGCAGCCTCCAAGGCGTAATTGTTCCTCTGTCACTCCATTTCACATAGGTATGACATAGACTTCTCTGAGGGAAGTGCAGTCACCCCGAGGCAGGATTCCAACAGTCATCCCTCAGGGAAATTTTCAAACATATCACTTATCGATACTTTATGCATTTTACTCACACCCTTACAGACTCACATGTTGAGACGCCATTTGTTCCCCATTCATGGATCTAATTCATGATCTTGAAAAGTTTGGGATGTCACTGCCACATTTCCAATACCTATCAGTAGTAAAATGATTATAATGTGATGGCTACACTGTTGGCACTGTCCTCCATGTTTAAACAATTTGCTTTAGATTTTACACAAAAGAACATGTATGAGTCCCCCGTATTGCAAGTGTGATTGGCAGGAATCTTTAATCGCAACTATATTCAGTCACACTAATTATGTTGCAGGAGAGATCAAAGTTATGCAGCAGGTTTGAGTATAGTATTATTCAAGATAATGCAAAATATGCTGCAGAATGATGCACATTTTGTAATAGTTTTCTTTCATTATTCCTTCATGTTTAAGCTTGGTATTACTGTCTGGGTATTGCTTGCACCTCATAAGTACCAGTTTCATATCCAAATACAGCAATAGGCAACAGACACATGACGAGAACAGCTTTGTTAAGGTCATTGAACTTTGCCGCTACACCAGTTGATACATTTTTTATTCCTGGTTTACCGTTTGAGGTAGGACCAAATTTGTTTGTGGTGAACATATGCAGATTAAGCAACAGATGATGAATCATGTGCCAAATGCAGCAAAGCTATAAATATGCAAACATCACCACAGATGCAAAAATGCATGAATCCAATGACCCTGCTTATATTGCCCCCTACATTCACAATAATATGCCTCTTTATCAATTCTAAATGAGTCTGAGGACACATTCTGTTGTGTTGGCACAGTGACTGTCATTTCTTTGCAGATGATGAATACCTCCCCATATACATTGCACAGTTACAACTATCATGGATCACAAACAAACGTCACAGAGCTACAACCATGTACTCATTACACTTACTTGTCATATTAGGATCCTGTAAGCTGCCCACTTATCCCCGGGTGAAATGGACATATCCACCTGCAAGACAATAATTTAGACAATGCGTTGTAAATAATGCAACGACACACAGTTCAAAATCTAAAGTAAACACTATGACAGCCCAGTGTTTCCAAATTTCAACACTCTTAACACACACATGTATACATTGTGTGAATATGGAATGCAGCTGGTCACCTTGCAATACTGACCTGTCTGGAGGTAAAAGATCAGAGATGTTTAACATCACATACCTGAAGCATTGTTCAGGCATGTGATGTTTTAAGTACTGCTGGCCAGTATCCTCTCAGGCCCCCTTGCACCATAACTTAAGGGTGAAACCATTGGCATTTGGCAGATAAAAGTTGTCCTGCGATGGGAAAGGACGGCGATGCACTGTAAAGTTTGAAGACAATGCATTTCTGCCATTTCACTTTGGGTCAGCACAGAAAGGTAACTTGGTGTGCTGTGCCGTGCCGTGCATACTGATGATAAATGTGTCACTTGGTGCATACATACTAGCCTTGCCACAAAGACAAACCTCATATCATGTGCATCATGGATGGTGATATGTGATTTGAAATTTGCTAGAGGGGCAGGTTGACTGACATAGGCCATCATCACGACCCTGGCGGGCGGGGGAGAAGTGGCGGTAACACCGCCAACAGGCCGGCGATAAAATAAATGGAATCATGACCATGGCGGTTACCGCCATGGTCATCTGCCACTTCTCCACTCCGACCACCAGGGCGACTTCAGTCTCCAGCCCTGGGGCCGTCACCAGACCACCGGCGGTATCAGGACCCTGCATACCGCCATGGATTCGGGTGGTTTGGAACTGCCAAGAAATCCATGGTGGTAGGCACTATCAGTGGCAGGGAATTCCTTCCCTGGCACTGATTGGGGTCGCCACCACCCCCCTCCCGACCACCCCCGAGTCCTCCTCCCACCCCCCCACCACCCTGCCACCCCCCAAAGGTAGCAGGACCCCCCTCCCCACCCCCAACATGCACATACACACCCCCTCCCCACCCCCAACAAGCACACACACACACCCCTACATGCACACATACACTACAACAACACATACCCGCACACATACATACAGACATGCACACAGACCGACTCGCACACCTTTCCCATACACACAACACCCGCTGCATGCACACAAGCACTCACACACACCCTCTACACACTCACACGCACACCCCAATGCACGCACACAACATCCCCCAGCCCCCTCCCCTAACAGACGATCAATTTACCTTGTCCGTTGATCCTCCGGGAGGGGACGGGATCCATGGGGGCTGCTCCTCCGCCAGCTCCCCGTCACCAGAACACCGCCATGCCGAATCCTGGGTTGGGATTGGGTGGGAGGTGTTCTGATGACGGGGCGGTGGAGGTGGAGCAGCCTCCACTTCCCCGCTGACTGCCAGTATGGCTGCTGGCGGCTCTCCTTCCGAAAAAGGACGGAGAGCTGCCAGCAGTCATGATTCGCTGTGCGGAAAACCGCCTGCACTGGCGGTCTTCAGCACAGCGGTACCTCGGCGGTCTTGCAAAAAGACCACTGAGGTTGAAATGAGGGCCATAGTGTGCAGTACCAGCGTCAGCTGAGTGGTCAAAAACAGCAATACATCCAGTATCCCATTACATTGACATGCAAAAACATGAATTAGGCCATGTTCTTGTTAAATACTGTACACCAATTGTGTAAGACATGCTTGCTATTACTTCGCTACTTGAGTACTTGCTCCATATAACACAAGACCAAATGTATGGCAGATGTGCTGCTTATTGTATCCCTTTGATACGTTTGCCACTTGGTGTCACTCTCCCTTGACTTGAGTGTCACAAGACATACGTACATAGCAGCTACATTTGGGGCATACTTATCAAGAAGTCCTGCAGTACTGACCATGACATCAGTGCAGTACTGAGTGACATGAAAAGGTCAGGGATGCATTGTATCTAACATTGTATGGACCATTTCTGCCTTTTCCCAGCACTAGGCACAGAGTGCTGTCTACCTTCAAAGCAAGCACCCTTGCAACATGGTGCAAGGGTGCCTGCATTGTAAGAAGGTTTGATTTTGTAATGGAAGGGGCACCTTCCTGCAATAAAACAATTGCCTGAGGCATTTTCCTCTTTCTACTTGTGCTGCAGAATGCAGCACACTTAGAAAGTGAAAAAATGGGAAAAACATATATCTACTCTTTACCCATTGTGTGAGAAGATGTAGAATATTTGGTGCATACCCTGGTTTATCATGTATGTTAAATATTTGAATGTGCCAAAGTCCATGTGTGTTGAATGGGAACACCCATGCACAACCCTTAAAACAGCCTCCTAGGCAGGGTTAGCAATGCAGCAATTTGCTCTCTGTTGTGATTTATCAAGCCTCTCTGAGGCACATTCCTTTGATGGTGAAGATGCATTGAACTAATATAGCAACATTATTAGATGCAAACAGTAGATAAATACTTGCCTACGGGGTCTCCAACCTCCAAACCCAGCAGGTCACCATATCAGCCTCATGGGCTACCACATGTGCCCAATGATGCTTCAGCTGTGATACTGTGCGCTCCTCTCTGTGTAGCGGAAATGTGCCAATGCACCCTCTCCCATTTGTCTCTTCTGTACTTTGAGAGGTGCCTTTGCCTCACCCTACCCCCGGAGGCCACCGGGTAGTGCATTACCAGCCAAATCAAGCCCCGTCCTTTCCCTCTGAATAATTCTTCCCCTACTCTTCCCTTGCATAACCCTATCCCTACTTAACACACTAACCCCCAAAATAACACCCCTCAAACAACTGACTAGGCCTAATATACAAAACACCCCCAAATTTCAAATACCCGACAATACAAAGAAAAATAGTAATACAAATTAGGAACAAGAGGTACACAATAAAGAGAAGCCAGGGACAGACTAGACACTGACTAGACCACAAACTGCCAAAATCTCTGCCAAACACTGTCTCAACACCATCAGCAACCAGCTCCAACGAACAGACAGTAACAGAAAGTGAAACTAACTTTCATACTTCCTAGTGTGTGGTCTACAACACTCATTGCCTCATTACCTGGGTGTAATGAGCATGTTTTCTACATTTAAGTTGATTTTTCTGGTGCATTGCTATGCAAATGTGCATTGAGGGATGGATGCACAGCGTGGTTTCACTTCTGCAGTTATGCAAAGTCCCACACAATAGCGGTAAAGCGTGGGTTCCGATGCTGCACAGGATCCACAGGAAAAGCATGGCTTCTGCTGGAACAAACACCTTGGGCCAACTTCCATTGGTTCATTACTAAGGTGGCAACACTTTGCAAGGCAGCGTGCCAGATGGCAGAGTCCAAGAGCCATGTTCATAGCCAAGTGACTCAGTGCAGCAGCACACCTTGCTGTTGTGTGCTGCGTCACAGGGAAAGGGCAGATATGTGCCATATTTAAAAGAAAACAATGCATTCATACCTTTGTCACTGTACTGGTGCCATTTGGCAACCTAGCACCAATGCAGACACACTTGCACTATAGTGCAAGGATGCTTCTGTTGTACGAAGGATTGTTTTTGTGCAGGAAGGGACAATGCCATGAGGCATATCCCTCTTTCGGTGTGTGATGCAGAATGCAGCACACATAGAAAGATGAAGTAATGTCTACCACGCTGATAGTTTCAATGGGCTCAAAACTATGCCCACTGGTGCCGAAGCAAGGTGATTGGAAGTCTTTATTGTCCCTGAAACTTCATGACAGGAGGCCAGGCAGATTGCCTTTAAGTCACTCCAGTTTCAAAGGATGCATGTGTAGTACTTAATACCTAACCAGAGAACCAGCAGGGCAGCACAGCAATGCAGGACTCAAGAGATGATTTCTCTCACATTATAATTCATATGAGTTACCAGGGTACACACCTGGATGAAACCCACAGTCGTGTTTGCATTTAAAGGTTGATCCTGAGCCCTCTGCCTCACTCTTTTATGTTCCCTATTCAGCCTAATCTCTCTGACCCTGAGATGTTTGCGGGCCCCTTCTTTGAGAAGCATCACTGATTCAACACACACTTAGGGTAGCACGGAGACAGGCTGGCTCTTCCATACTCCAGTGTATGTGCCACCCAGCTTGCAGCTTTGCTGGACTATCAAACTTCGTCTGGTGGTATTTCTCTAATCCTCATGTTATCCCCAGGCAGCCATGACACTACCCACAGACGAACCCAAGATCCTCCATGTTATGTAGCAGTGCAGAAACTTCTGCACTCAGTGTATAGCCACTGCACATTCCGTGACCATTACCGTAAGCCACATGTATCATGCTAACAGCAGTATACTGACATGCAGCACACACACTCAAGGCCTAATTTACAAAGAGCTTCCGCAGTCGTGGAGGAGGCCTTGCAATCACGGCAAGAGTCCTGCATTTGTGGCAGGACCTCTACAAAGGAAAACTGCTGTAAGGAGGTCTCATCACAAGTGCAGGACTCCTGCCTTAACTGTGGGACCTCGGTCGCGACTGTGGAGGCCCTTTGTGAATTAGCTCCTTATCCTGTGCACACTGTTCTGTACTATAGCCCCTTTGTACTGTACTAGAGTGTGCCACTTGGAACACTCACTACCAGCACACACACATTGACCATGTGCACATTTCAAACTATGGCCCTCATTACAACCCTGGCGGTCGGTGGTAATGCGGCGGTAACATCGCCAACAGGCTGGCAGTCAAAAAAATAGAATCATGACCATGGCAGAAACCGCCAACACATACATCCACTTTAACACTCCGACTGCCACAGCGGTAGCAACAAACACCGGGGCGGTAACCGCCAAAAGTCAGGCGGAAGACAAGGTTCCGCCCACCCTATTACAAGAGGCCTATCCACCACCTTTTCCAGGGCGGTACCAATGTCATCACAAGCACGGCGGACACAGTGTTCTGAAGGGAAACGACTCACCTCTTGACACTCAAGGAAGAACCAGGACGCCATGGAGCCTGAGCTGCACGTCCTTCCCATGCTGGTGTATCTGCTCATATACCAGGAGTACCAACGCCGTCGATGATGACCACCTTGAGTACTGCACCTAGCTCACAGGGAAGTGGGGGAGGAAAAATAGAGTGACACACACATGCAACACCCCCAACCCCATCCCCAACACCATACACACAAACACATGCAATAACATTACATATACACCCTGTAACCCTCAGGAATAACCCAAGGAAAAAAGGAATGGAGTCAAATTAGTGTTACATTAGAAATAGTTATAAATATGTTTAGAATTCAAAAACAGTATTTACAAAATATACAATAATTGCAAAAGGTGGGACAATTGTCCACTCAAAATGTCCTTGGCCCACTGGGCCAAAACACATAGGCCAAGCCCACACTTGACTACTGCCTCAATACGGAGAGAAAACTGCAGGGGTATCAGGTCAAAAACACACAGGCACCTCAGGAGAATGGGGGGGGGGGCACCTCAGCCAGAAGATGGTATACAACGCCACTGCTCCTGGAGGGGGATACATGCCCACTGCTTGGTCCTGGGGAGTGCAAAGCCACAGTCTCACAATTGGGTGGTTTGGCCACTGCTTGGTCCTGGGGAGTGCAAAGCCACAGTCTTTCAAGTGGGTGGTTTGCCCACTGCTTGGTCCTGGGGAGTGCAAAACCACAGTCTATTAAGTGGGTGGTTTGCCCACTGCTTGGTCCTGGGGAGTGCAAAGCCACAGTGTCTCAAGTGGGTGGCTCCTACACTGGTTCTGGGGGGGGCCTGGTGCCCAGTGTGCTTCATCCTGCAATGGATAGGGTGAGTGGATGCCTTCTTCCACTCGATCTGGAGGAGGCCTTGTGCCCAGTGATTCAACACATGGGGAGTGCCAGGTCACAGACCCTCACCTGGCTGTCAGAGCCACAAGATTTGCAGTGGCCAGGATGCATGACACTCCATGAAAGCAGGACTACAGTCCATCCGCCGGCGGGTATGGCTGCACAGTGGTGGTAGTGCCAGTGCTGGTGGGGTGTTGCCAGTGGTGGGGGAAGGCTCCAGCCCTTTCCCTGCAGCCTTGGACGGCTGCCCACTGGGGCTGCTGCTGCTGGCAGTGGTGCTACTTTCAGTGGTGCAGGTGGCGGTGCTTGCGGTGGTGCTTGCAGCGGTGCTGGTGGCAGTGCTGGCCCCGGTGCAGGTGGCGGTGCTGGCATTGGTGAGGGGAGGCTCCAGCCCTTCTCCTGCAGCTTCGGACGGCTGCCCACTGGGGCTGCTGCTGCTGACAGTAGTGGTGCTTGGGTGGTGCAGGTGGAAGTGCAGGTGGCGGTGCTTGCGGTGGTGCTTGCGGCGGTGCTGGCCACGCTGCAGGTGGCGGTGCTGGCGGTTGCGCTGGTAGCCACCAGGCCTTCACCTGCAGGCTCGGACGGCTGAAGTGCCTTGGCTGATGTTCTGTGCCCCTTCCTGCCCTTGGAAGATGGTGGTGTCACCTTGGGTCTGCCAGCTGGAGTCTTTGACATGCCTTGTTGGGTAGTTGTGGCTCCTTCTCCTTGTTGGATGCTGTCCCCTTCTTGACCTTGCCAGGTGGCGGGATCTTCTTGGCCTTGGCAGGGGTTGGTGGCACACTGGCTGGCATGACAGGTGCCCCCTTAGAACCTCTGACAGCTGCAGAAACCATAGTGGACGTGGACTTTGTGGCTGAGGTGCTGGGCTGGGTTCTGGCCACCCTGGCCTGAGGTGAAGGACGGGGAGGGGGAGGGGCAGGGAACAGGTCAATGTTGACTAGGAAAAGCTTCTTAGGGACATTGGGGCGGGAAGAAGGCAAAGGTTTGGGAGTGGAGGAAGAGGGAGTGCTTGTCGGAGGTGTCAGTCTGCTGTGTTTGGGTGCATGAGCTGGATGCTGTTGTGAGGTGGATGGCTGTTGGGTGGGTGTGTGCTTGCGTTTGTATACTTTGGGAGAAGGGGTGACAGACACAGTGGGAGAGGACACAGGTGACATGTGCATGGATGTGGGGGTGGTGACTGCCAGTGAGAAGTGTGTAGTGATGGGTGTGCTGGTGATGGAGGTAGTGGATGAGGATATAGTGCATGCAGGTGTGAGTGGAGACGCTACTGGGAGGGAGGTGGACGAGGAGGAGGAGGGGGACACAATGGAGGCAGTGGATGTTGGTGTGGCTGAATGGGGATGATACTTGTGTGTGGCTGTGAGATGAAGTGTAGTGCTTGTGTTTGCCTGAGACACTTCTGTGTGTTGATTTGGGTGAATGCTCGTCTGAACATGTGCTTAGGATCGGCTGGGGTTGAGGGGATTGGGAGTGGGTAGAGTAAGTTGGAGGGGAGAGGCTGGCGACAAGGACAATGGCTGTCATCAGTGCGGAGGCCAGAGCCTGACATGCTCTCTGTTGGGCCGCCACGCCAGAGTGAATGCCCTCCAGGTATGCATTTGTTTGTTGCAAATGCCTTTGGACACCCTGGATGACATTCAGAATGGTTGACTGCCCAACAGTGAAGGATCTCAGAAGGTCAATAGCCTCCTCACTGAGGGCAGCAGGGCTGACTGGGGCATGGCCTGAGGTGCCTGGGGCGAAGGAGATGCCCACCCTCCTGGGTGAGCGGTCATAGGAAACACGCTGAGTGGCTGCTGGGAGGGCGGTGCTGGTAGGGGGGTGGCGGCTGTACCTGTTGTTGGGGTGGGCACAGAGGTGTCCGCCACTGCCAGGGAGCTGCCATCAGAGGAGGAGTCGCTGTCTGTAGTGTCCCCTCCTGTCTACGTAGTGGTGCTCCCTTCGCCCTCCGTGCCACTGGTGCCCTCACCGTCGGTGGAGTCGGCCTCCAGGCCCATGTGGGATGCAGCTCCCTCCATCGCCGGTGCCTCTGCTCCTCCCCTAGATGATGCTAATGCACACAAGGACAGGGTGACAAAACAAAAAGGGGGGGAGAGACAGAGGATACACTTGGTCAATGCCAGCAACACCACTACCGTTGGCATACACAACACACAGGGAGCAGCCCTATGCACTTACCCATGCACTACCAGTTACACAGCTAGTCACCAGCCCATGGGGTACAATGCCTAACACATTTGCTGCACACCTGAAACCCACAGGACCCTGCCCAGTAGTAGATGGCCACTAACACTATTGTGGTTGGAGCGCTTCAGAGCCTACCCAAAAAGGGACCTACCCTGCCATGTTCGCACATGGCCTAGGGGCACTCATAGCCCACATCCCCCACCCAGGTAAAACCTTAACGCACGCAAAGTCAGGAATCGAAATCTGTACTCACCCTCTTGTGGCTGCTGTGATGCCTTCAAGCACCCATCCAACTCTGTATAGGCCACCGCCAGGATGCGGAACATCAGGGGAGTCAGGGTACGACGGGCACCCCTTCCTCGTTGGGAGACCATCCCCAGCTGGGCCTCTGCCATCTTCCTTGCCCAGCGGCGCTGGTCCTCCCACCGTTTGCGGCAGTGGGTGCTCTGCCTGTCAAAAACCCCCAGGGTCCGCACCTCTTTGGCGATGGCATGCCAAATACCGTCCGGTCTGTAATACTCCTGGCCCACCATATCCCTCCCATCCCCTTAAGCACATACATTGACCACCATACATGCAGCACTCTGCCCAGGACCCCTCACCCGCCCACATGAGGCTGACACACTCAGCACCCCATACATTCATGGCCCAAGCATCATGCTCACAGTATACTCACCTGTTTGTCTGGAGGACCATAGAGTAAAGTGTACTGGGGTAGGACCCCATCCACGAGTCTCTATAACTCCTCCGAAGTGAAGGCACAGGCCCTTTCCCCAGACACTTGAGCCATTGTCGCTTCCAGACACAGGTCACAGCAGCACTTGCAGTGTAGGTCCTCTCCTGTTGAAGGTCAGGTAGCAAGTGAGTAAACAGATAGAAAATGGCGGTGACGTCCGCGGCGGTGCGTACCGTCACCGCCGGCGTACATCACCATTGGCTACTGGTACCCATAGGGCCCAATGATAACCAATGAGGTGTTGCACGGCGGTTCTCAACCACCTCCTGCAACAGCGCACAACGTCAGCAGAATTACCTCATTTCCATTTGTCCCTCCACACAGGTCAGGCGGCCGCCATTTCAGGGGGGCACAGGGGATGGCACCTAACTGCGTCACAGCAGACATTGGCACAATAAACTGACTCTTGAAGTCACATACTGTTTCTGTAAAGGACGAGATGCATCATTATTTCAATAGATGTGTGAATATGACCCTCTGCTCACCGTTTTTCTCCCTAGACTTCAACCGTTGAGGATGAATATGAGATGGAGACATCCTCGTATGTATGGGCCCCAGGTGGACCTGGCGACAATGGAGGACAGACACATTATCCTAACCTACAGACTTGAAAGGGCCACAATCCAAGAATTGTGTGCCCAATTGGAGCCAGCCCTGATCTATCCGCCAGCCCACAGGTCTCCCCCCTCTTGTGCAGGTCCTGTCAGTGCTCCATTTCCTGGGAAGTGGTTTCTTCCAAGCGACAGTGGCCATGGCATCAGGGATGTCACAGCCTATGTTCTCAAACGTATTGACCAGAGTGTTGTCTGCCCTGCTGAAACCCATGCGCAGTTACATTGTATTACCCTAGGTGGAGGGTTTGGCCAAAATGAAAGCTGACTTCTATGCCCTGGGACATATCCCCAACATCATTGGTGCTATTGATGGCACACATGTAGCATTTGTCCCGCCACTGGAGGAATGAACAAGTGTTCAGGAATAGAAAAAGCTATCACTCTCTGAATGTGCAGATGATGTGTTTGGCGGACTAGTACATCTTGCATGTGAATGCCAAGTATCCTGGCTCTGTGCATGAGGTCTTTATCTTGAGGAATAGCAGCATTCCATATGTGATGTCTCAACTGCAGAGGCACCAGGTGTGGCTGACAGGTGAGCCCCTGGTCCCCACCCAGTTGATGTAGGTATATCGGTGTGGGGTTATACCTAAGGGTGAGTGTATGTCTAATAGGTATCCCTCAAATATTTGCAGGTTACTCTGGTCACCCCAACCGCTCATGGCTACTGACCCCAGTGAGGAATGCCAGGACAAGGGCAGAGGAACGTTACAATGAGGCACATGGGCGAACAAGGAGGATCATTGAAAGAACCTTTGGCCTCCTGAAGGCCAGGTTCCGGTGCCTCCATCTGACAGGTGGATCCGTGTACTACTCACCCAAGAAGGTGTGCCAGATCATCGTTGCATGTTGCATGCCAGGTGCCTTTTCTGCAGGAAGATGAGCCTGGAGATGGTCTTGTGGCAGCGGTGGAGCTTGTGGACAGTGAGGAAGAGGAGGCAGAGGAAGAAGATGTGGACAACAGAAGCTCACTCATACCACAGTACTTCCAGTGACACACAGGTAAGACACTGTAACTTCACTTTCCATTGCAGTTTTGTGTTAGACATTGGACATGGCAGCCTGATTTCCCATTGTCTATGGCCACTTACTGTACCCTTTGGCATCTCTATTTTCAGATCTCTGTGGTCCACTCTGGCTCCTGGTATGTTTAGTGCTGCCCACTATAGGTCATACCAATGTATATATAACTGTACATATGATTTGAAATGTTAACAGCTTGTCGAACTAATCCATATTTCAATCAATTGACAGACTCCATAGTTGTATTTGTTCCAAGGGTGTTTATTTAAGTGCTAAGAGGTGGAGGGGGATGTGCAATGGGCTGGGGTGATGGTGGAGGAATGTCCAGATAGAGTCCAGTCTCTTTGTTTCACAGGTGCATTGTCCAAGGTGGCATAGGAAGTGGGGCAATGGCAGTTCAAGGTGGACAGGGTGACAGAGTGGGACAGAAGGGTGACAATCAGGAGAGTCTTATTTCTTGGTGGGGTCTTGGCAATGTTCTCTGGCTTCTGCCTGGATCACAGGGACCATTTGCGGGGTGGTTCTCCTTCTGCAGGGGTTGGGGTGCTGGTGGTCGGTTGGTCCTGTGGCGGGGCCTCCTGTCCACTAGCGCCGGCGGAGTTGGAAGGCTGTTCTTCAGTGTGGCTAGTGTCAGGGGCCTGTTTGTGTGCCACTGCCTCCCTCATGGTGTTGGCAATGTCTGCCAGCACCCCTGTACTGGTGACCAGGATGGTGTGGATGTGTTTGAGGTCCTCCCTGATCCTCAGGTACTGTCCCTCCTGCAGTCGCTGGGTCTCCTGCAACTTGGCCAGTATCTGGCCCAAGGTCTCCTGGGAATGGTGATATGCTCCCAGGATCCCTGCAAGTACTTCGTGGAGAGTCGGTTCCCTGTGCCTGTCCTCCCCCTGTCGCACAGCAGTCCTCCCAGCTTCTCTGTTGTCCTGTGCCTCTGTCCCCTGAACCGTGTGCCCACTGCCACTGACCTCAGGTCCCTGATTGTCTTGGGTTTGTGAGGTTGCCGGGGGTCCCTGTAGTGGTGGACACACTGCTGATTGACGTGTCCTGGGGACAGAGGGACAAGCCGCTGGGTGGGTGCTGTGGTGGTGTTTCCTGAAGGGGGAGGCTCTGTGGTGGTTTGGGACAGTGGCAGGGTAACCGACTGTCCAGAGGTCCCTGGTAGGCCAGGCTGGTTGTCGTGATCCATGCATGCAGAGCTGCTGTCATCACTGTAGGCCTCTTCTGGGGGGGGGGGGGGGGGCTGGGTGTTGATGGCACCTCATCTCCGGTGACGTTGAGTGGGGGTCCTGTGGGGATGCAAATGTAGTGTTATTGTATCTGCGTGTGCCATCTTGTGCATGGGTGTGTTTCCCTGTATGGTTGTGATTACCCTGTCAGCTTTGCCTTGTGGGATTGGTGATTTTGTGGGGTAGGTGATTCTCTCTAATGTGCATGCTTCAGTGATGGGTGTCCATGCAGGTCTGGGATGGGTGTCCATGCATTGGTGTGGCATGCAGGGATTGGTTTTGGGAAGGCTGGGTTGTGATAGTGGGGTATATGTGAGGTGGTGGAGTGATGGGGGTGAGGGTTGGGGTAGGAGTTTGTGATGGCATGCAGGCAGGGTGGGGGATATAATAGTAAAGATTTGACTTACCAGAGTCCAGTCCTCCTGCTACTCCTGTGAGGCCCTCAGGATGCATTATTGCCAATACTTGTTCCTCCCATGTACCTCCCACAAGTACACACCACACCCACACACTCACACCACTATAACATACACACCCACACTACCCAAAACCCCTTACAACGACAGTTTTGGAAGAAGCAGAGAGAGAGAGATTAGCAAAGACAACACCAGCATCCAGAGGCACACAACACCATTATTCATACAACATCCACGCACCTCAAAGAACACATCCCAACACATCACATCACACATCACAACAAACATCACCTCACACATCACCCACACCACATTATGGCACCTCAAAGACACCCCAGATTTTCTGAGGAGGAGCTCAGGGTCATGGTGGAGGAAATCAACCGGGTAGAGCCACAGCTATTCAGATCACAGGTGCAGCAGACCTCCATTGCAAGGAACATGGAGCTATGGTAGAGATTTGTCGACAGGGTCAACACAGTGGGACAGCATCCAAGAACACGGGATGACATCAGGAAGAGGTGGAACAACCGACAGGGAAGGTGCGTTCTGTGGTATCCAGACACCATGTAGCCGTACAGAGGACTGGCGGTGGACCCCCACCTCCTCCCCCACAACTAACAACATGGGAGGAGCAAGTCTTGGTGATCATGCATCCTGAGGGCCTCGCAGGAGTAGCAGGAGGACTGGACTCTGGTAAGTCAAATCTTTACTACTATATCCCCCTCCCTACCTGCATGCCATCACATACCCCCACCCTTACCTTCACTCCTATCACTCCATCACCTCACAGATACCCCACTATCACAACCCACCCATCCCAATACCAAGCCCTGCATGTAACACCAATGCATGGACACCCATTACAGACCTGCATGGACACCACCACCAAAGCATGTCCAGTGGAGAGACTCACCCAGACTACAAAATTACCACTTACACAAGAGCCAAGGCAATAATGCAAGCACAGGAGTAGAGGGAAACTCACCCATTGCACAAGATGGCACACACAGATACAATAGCTATGCATTTACACCCGAACAGGACCCCTACTCAACTTCACCGGACAGGAGGTGCCAACCATATCCAGTCCCCCACAGTAGAATCCCACAGTGACGACAGCATCTCTGCATGCCTGGATCAAGATGACCAGCCCGGCCCATCAGGGACCCCTTGACAGTCAGTTCCACTGCCACAGTCCCAAACCACCACTGAACCCCCCCCTCAGGAAACACCACCTCAGCACCCACCCAGCGGGCCCATGCCACTGTCCCCAGGACACGTCAATCAGCAGTGTGTCCACCACTACAGGGACTCCAGGCAAACCCACTAACCCAGGACGATCAGGGACCTGGGGTCAGTGGTAGTGGGCACAAGGTTCAGGGGACAGAGGCACAGGAAAACAGGGAAGCTGGGAGGACTGCTGTGCGACAGGGGAAGGACAGACCCAGGGAACCCACTCTCCACGAGGCACTCTCCAACATCATGGGAGCATACCACCATTCCCAGGAGACCATGGGCACGGTACTGGCCAAGTTTCAGGAGACCCTGCGGCTGCAGGAGCAACAGTACTTGGGGATCAGGGAGGACTTGAAGTCCATTAACAACCCCCTGGTCACCATTGCAGGGGTGATGGCAGACATGGCCAACACCATGAGGGAGACAGTGGCACACCAACGGGCCCCTGACAATAGCCCGAACGATGAACAGCCCTCCACGTCTGCCGGCACTAGTGAACAGGAGGTCCTGCCACAGGACCAACAGCCCACCAACACCGCACCCTCTGCAGAAGGAGAACCACCCCTCAAACGGTCCCTGCGATCCAGGCACAAGACAGAGAACATTGCCAAGACCCCCGCCAGGAAATAAGACTCTCCCAATTGTCACCCTTCTGTCCCACTATCCACCTTGAACTGTCATTGCTCCACTTCCTATGCCCCCTTGGACAATGCACCTGTGATACAAACAGACTGGACTCTACCATGGATATTCCTCCACCATCAACCCAACCCATTGCACATCCCCCTCCACTGATTAGCACTTAAATAAACACCCTTGAATCACAAAACAATCTGGAGTCAGTCAGTCATTCACAAATGTGTTACTACAACCTCTGTGAAAAATATCAATGTCAATGTTCATTTGCATATACCAAAGTATGACAGTTGTTGGGCAGCAGTGAACATAGCAGAAGGCAGAATGTGGTACCCAGATCTGTGAAAAGGAAAGGCAAAGTGAACTGTCAGGGTCCATACACAGAGGTAAAAAGGCAGACTCATGCAATGTCCTACAGTAGTCTGATATGAGAGGAGCAATGCTAGTCTATTACCTGTGTCTCATTGGAAGTATTGCATGATGATGTTGTTTCGGTTGTCAATATCTTCTTCCTCTGCCTCTTCTTCCCTGTCCACACACTCCAGAGCTGCCACAAGACCAACATCAGGCCCATCGTCCTGCAGAAAAGGCACCTGGTGTCGCAATGCCAGGTTGTGCAACATACAGCATGCGACGATTTTCTGGCACACCTTCTTCGGTGAGTAGTATAGGGAGCCACCTGTCAGATGGCGGCTCCGGAACCTGGCCTTCAGGAGGTCAAAAGTCCGCTCTATAATCCTCTTAGTTCGCCCATGTGCCTCATTGTGGCGTTCCTCTGCCCTTGTGCTGGGATTCCTCACTGGGGTCAGTAGCCATGACAGGTTAGGGTAACCAGAGACACCTGCAAATATCGAGGGTATCTGTTAGACATACACAAACCCTTAGGGACTCTCCCATACCCAGACACCTATTAAAACTGTGTGTGGACCTTGGGCTCACCTATTAGCCACACACGGTGCCTCTGGAGTTGGCCCATCACATAAGGGATGCTGTTATTCCTCAAAATGTAAGCGTCATGCACAGAGCCAGGATACTTGGCATTCACATGGGAGATGTACTGGTCTGCCAAACACACCATCTGCACATTCATGGAATGGTAGCTTTTGTGGTTTCTGTACACCTGTTCATTCCTGCGGGGGTGGGGGACAAATGCCACCTTGCCAATGTACCATCAATGGCACCAATGATGTTGGGAATATGTCCCAGGGCATAGAAGTCACCTTTTACTGTGGGCAAATCCTCCACCTGGGGGAAAACGATGTAGCTGCACATGTGTTTCAGCAGGGCAGACAACACTCTGGACAACACGTTAGAGAACATTGGCTGTGACATCTCCGATGCCATGGCCACTGTTGTATGAAAGGAACCACTGGCCAGGAAATGGAGCACTGACAGTACCTGCACTAGAGGGGGCATTCCTGTGGGATGGCGGATAGCTGACATCAGGTCAGGCTCCAACTGGACACACAGTTCATGGAATGTGGCACGATCAAGTCTGTAGGTGATAATGATGTGTCTGTCTTCAATTGTCGACAGGTCCACCAGGGGTCTATACACCGGAGGATGACGCCATCTCATCATCTGCCCCAGCGGATGTGCCTTATGGAGGAGAATGGTGAGCAGAGGGTCATATACCACATAGGTTGCACAAGGGTGTTTTGCACTATTATGATTTCATCGGTGTGTTGCACTGTCTGTCTGTTTTCCTGCCCAAAAGTGCTGTGACACAGTTAGGTGCCCTGCCATGTGCCCCCCTGAAATGGCGGCTGCCTGACCTGTAAGGAGGGACAAGGGGAAATGAGGTAACTGTGCTGGCGTTGTGCAGCATCGCGGTAGGCTGACGAAGACCGCTGTGCATTTCAACATTGGTTATCACCGCCACAGACGTGACGACCATTTTCTATCTGTGCACTCACTTGATACCTGACCTTCAACAGGAGAGGACGTACATTGGAAGTGCTGCTGTGACCTGAGTCTGGAAGCGACAATGGCTACAGTGTCTGGGGAAAGGGCCCCTGCCTTCACCGCGGAGGAGTTGGACAACCTGGTGGATGAGGTCCTCCCCCAGTACACGCTACTCTACGGTCCTCCAGACAAACAGGTGAGTACACTGTGTGCATGGTGGATGGGACACTAATGTATGGAGTGGCCTGGATGGAAGATACATGGGGGGGACGCTGTGGCCTGCATGTGAGGATGGTCAGTGTATGTGTTTCAGTGGATGGTTGGGAAGTTCTGGCCAATGAGTAAGAAGAACCGGACAGGGGAGTAAAATCCATTCTTACTTTACCTTTCCTGTAAGTCAGCACCCACCAGAAGAAGGGTATTTGGCGTGCCATTGTCAAGGAAGGGCGGACCTTGGGGTCTATCATAGATGGAGCACCCACTGCCGCAAGAGATGGGAGGACCTGCACCGCTGGAGCAAGAAGACGGTGGAGGCCCAGCTGGGTATGGCCTCCCAACGTGGAAGGGGTGCCCGTCGCACCATGACCCCCCTGATGTTCTGGATCCTGGCGGTGGCATATCCGGAGTTGGATGGGCGCTTGAGGGCATCACAGCAGCCACAAGGGGGTGAGTACAGTCTAATTCAGCTGACTCTGTGCGCTTTACGAGGTGTCTGGGTGGGGGATGTGGGCTTTGGGTTCCCCTAGGCCAGGGTGAACTTGGTAGGGTAGGTCCCTTGTTAGGCAGGCTCAGTGGCACTCCAACCCCAATAGTGGTAGTGGCCATCTACAACTAGTCAGGCTCCTGTGGGTTCCAGGGGTGCAGCAAATGGGCTTAGGCATAGTCCCCCATGGGCAGGTGTTTTTCCCACTAACTGTTAGTGCATGGGCTAGTGCATAGGGCTGCTCCCTGTGTGTTGTGTCCGCCAACAGTAGTGGTGTTGCTGACATTGACCATGTGTCTCCTCTGTCTTTCCCCCCTTTTTGTTTTGTCACCCTGTCCTTGTGTGCATTAGCATCATCTGGCGGAGGAGCAGTGGCACCAGAGCAGGAGGGAGCTGCAGCCCACATGGCCCAGGAGGGTGAATGTATGGAGTCTGAAGCCACCAGTGGGACGGAGGGCGAGGGGAGCTCCACGACGGGGACAGGAGGGGACACCAGCGACAGCGACTCCTCCTCTGATGGGAGCTCCCTTGCGGTGGCAGGGATATCTATGTCCAGCACAACAACAGGTACAGCCCCCCCTACCAGCACCACCCTCCCAGCAGCCCTTCAGCATGTTTCCCATACCCACTCACCCAGGAGGGTGGGCATCTCCTTTGCCCCAGGCACCTCAGGCCCTGCCCCAGTCAGCCCTGCTGCCCTCAGTGAGGAGGCAATTGACCTCCTGAGATCCCTCACTGTTGAGCAGTCAACCATTTTGAATGCCATCCAGGGTGTCAAGAGGCATTTGCAGCAAACAAATGCATACCTGGAGGGCATTCTTTCTGGCGTGGCAGCCCAACAGAGAGCATTTCAGGCTCTGGCCTCAGCACTGATGGCAGCCATTGTCCCTGTGTCCAGCCTCCCCCCTGCAACCTCTACTACCCCGACCCAATCCCCTCTACCTCAGCCTATCCCAAGCACACCATCAGACCAGCATGCACACACATCAACACACAAAAGTGGCTCAGGCAAACATAAGCACCACACACCCCACATGCACTCACACAAGCACCATACCCATGCAGACACACCAACATCCACTGCCTCCACTGTGTCCCCATCCTCCTCCTCGTCCACCTCCCTCCCAGTCTTGTCTCCACTCACACCTGCATGCACTACATCCTCAGCCACTATCTCCATCACCAGCACGCCCATCACGACACACTGCTCACGTGCAATCACCACCCCAACAACCATGCACACGTCCCTTGTGTCCTCTCCCAATTGTCTGTGAGCCCTCTTCCCAAAGTACACAAACGCCAGCACACACCCACTCAACAGCCATCCACCTCACAACAGCCTTCAGCACATGCACATGCACCTTCACCCAAACTCAGCAGATGTACACCTCCTACAACCACTACCTCTTCCTCCACTCCCAAACCCCCTCCATCTTCCCGTCCCAGTGTGCCTAAAAAACGTTTCCTAGCTGCCATTGACCTCTTCCCTACACCTCCCGTCCTTCCCCTGGGGCCAGGATGTCTAGAGCCCAGCCCAGCACCTCAGCCACCAAATCCTCGTCCAGTGTGGTTCCTGCAAGTCCGGGAACATTGAAGGTGGTACCCATCAGGGCTGCCAGTGTGCTACATAGTGAAGCCAAGGACCACCCTATTCCGCCACCTGTCAAGGTAAAGAAGGGGCCAGCTTGCCGAAGAGAAAAGCTGCACCAACCACCCAGCAAGGCCTCATTCAGAACCAAAGAGGACAGTGCCAAGGTCCCAGCAGCGATTTCCAAGGTGGGAAAGGGACACAAGGGCAAAGGGAAGTCAGGGCACGGAGCCTCCGGGTGAGGGACTGGTGTCACCCCTTTTGCAAGACAGACCAGTAACCTGTACGGTGGTGGCCACCGCCGCAACGGCTGCAACCTGCACCGCCACCTGCACCGCCACCTGCACCGCCATCTGCACCACCACCTGCACGTCTGCTGCCTTTACTACAGTCACCAGCATCATCCCTAGTGGGCACCCTTCCGAGGCTGCAGGAGACGGCCTGGTGTCTCCCTCCACAAGTGCAGACACCTGCACCACAAGCAGCATCTCTGCCGCAGATGCCACCGTAGCCACCGTCACCTGCCCCACGACGTGCCCAGCCAGTGCCACTTCAGCGGACATCAGCAGCATCCGCAGTGTGTAGGCTTCCGAGGCTCTAGGAGATGTCCTGGACCCTTCACACACTACATGAGGCACCACCACCAGCACTGGCTCTACCAGCAGTTTGCAGCCTTAGTCGTCGCAAGGAGGAGTGTGGCTCTGCCTCCATGGAGTATCATGCTACCTGTTATCAGTAAATCTTGTGGCTCAGACTCCCATGTGAGGGAATGGGAACTGTCATGCCGCTGTTGCAGCATCACTGGGAACCATGCCCCCTCCAGAACCAGTGGAGAACAGCATTCGCTCCCCCAGTCCTTGGTGGGATGAAGCACTCTGGGCACCATGCCCCTTCCAGAACCAGTGGAGAACAGCATCTACTCCCCCGGTCCTTGGCAGGATGAAGCACTCTGGGCACCATGCCCCCTTCAGAACCAGTGGAGAACAGCATCCACTCCCCCAGTCCTTGGCAGGATGAAGCACTCTGGGCACCATGCCCCCTCCAGAACCAGTGGAACATGTCACCGACTTGAGAGACTGTGGCTTTGTACTCCCCAGGACCAGGCAGTGGGCAAACCACCCACTTGAGAGATTGTGGCTTTGTGCTTCCCAGGACCAGGCAGTGGGCAAACCAACCACTTGAGAGGCTGTGGCTTTGTACTCCCCAGTACCAGGCAGTGGGCAAACCCCCCCACTTGATGAACTGTGGCTTTGTACTCCCCTAGGATCAGGAAGTGGGCAAACCACCCACTTGAGAGACTGTGGCTTTGTACTCCCCATGACCAGGCAGTGGGCAAACCACCCACTTGAGAGACTGTGGCTTTGTACTCCCCAGGACCAGGCAGTGGGCAGACCACCCACTTGAGAGACTGTGGCTTTGCACTCCCCAGGAGCAAGCAGTGGGCATGGAGCCCCCTCGAGAAGCAGTGAAGTTGTCCCATCATCTGGCTGAGGTGACCCCCCTCCCCTCCCCTTCCCCCTGAGGTGCCTGTGTTTTTTTCGACCTGATACCTCTGCAGTGATCGCTCCGTTTTGAGGCAGGTGTCATGTGTGGGCTTCGCCCATGCTTTTTGGGACCACTGGTCCACGGACATTTAATGGGACAGTATATGGACTGGTGTACTTGCTGTGAATATTTGCATATAATGATTTAAAGTTATCTTGGCCTATCTGAATTTTTGATTATTACACTTGTTAAACTCATTTTATTTGGTCCTTGCATTCTTCCAGGGGGTGACGGGATGTATCTGTGATGTAATTGGATGTGTTAGTGTGTATGTTGTTGTGGGTGGGGGGTAGGGGTGTTGCGTGTGTGTGTCACTCTCTTCCCCCCGTGTGCTAGGTGCAGTACTCACCGTGGTCGTTGCCGGCGTCTTTGATGTTCCTGGTAGATGAGGAGGTAAACCAACACGGGCAGGACCTGTAACCCGGGCTCCATTGCGTCCTGGTTCCTCGTTGGGTGTTGTGAGGTGAGTGGTTTCCGTTCCAAAGACCAAAGACTGATGGAGTTGGTACCGCCCCGGAAAAGCTGGCGGATTGGTGCCTTGCAATACTGTGTGCGGTACATTGTCTTCTGCCTGTCTGTTGGCGGTTACCGCCGCAGTGTTTGTTGCTACCACCGTGGCGGTCGGAGTGTTAAAGTGGCTGTCTGTGTTGGTGGTTTCCTCCATGGTCCTGATTCCATTTTCTTTCCGCCGGCCTGTTGGCGGTATTACCGCCGCTTTATCACCGACCACCAGGGTTGTAATGAGGGCCATATTCTGTTAGTGTTACCATCATCTGCTATTCATTATTACAAATAAATTTGCACTATTTGGTCCCATCGCCACCAACCTGCCTTGTGTGCTTTATGTCTGCATTCGCTTCCAGTTACTGTTGAATTTGTGGCTCATAGTCCCATGGCACATTTGTTTTTAATCAGATATTATGCAATATTGCACACACAAGAATGATTTTGCTCACCATAGGAGGCAAGTACAAGAGTCTGCCACCTGACATGTCCAGGTAGTGGAACCAGTACTTTAAGACCTCAAACATATTCTTGACAACATTCCTTGCCTTTGTCAGAGTAGAGTTAAATCTTTTTTCAGCCTCCGTCTGTGGATTGTTGAATGGGATCATAAGCCATGGCTGCAACCCATATCCTTGGTCACCTGAAAAGTGTAACATACCAACATTCAATGATTTTGTACATTGATACTTAGACATGACTGAACATGTGTGTTATATATGCAGGCAAATTCATACACATTTCTTTCACATATAACAGATATGTCAGGTACTGTTGACTATTGCTTTACAGATGTATTTTCAACTTCTATGTGTCATTGAGCAATTTTTCCATGTTGTGAAACATAGAACACATCTACATGGTAACGTTCACGTTTAGGTAGTTGGTTACTATAAGGAGTACTTTTGAATGTTTTTAACAGTTCTATGTTGTTTGCACTCAATATGTTTGCAGAGTAACCAACTAATGATCAGAATCTCTTGCATACATTCAGACATATATAGGTTGTTAAAATGCCAACATGTTTGACACTCACACATTCATTTATTCTTTTGTCATCTATGATGTCTTTGCTTGCTTACAAGACACTTGCATAGCCTTTGGATTTGTTTACTTAAATAACCATGGCTATTTGCATAGTAAATGTAAGCAATTTCCAACATGTGACATGGATTTTTTTTTTTTCAAACATCAGCTAATGCTTTTTGTATGGCAGGTTGTTGTGCTGAACATAGATTGAGACATAGGTATGTCAATGTAGGCATTTTTCATACTGGAAAACATAATGTACAAAAAGGTAAATTCATACTACAGACCTTTACACAACACTTTTTGTTTTTACATGTATGTTAGAAATGGGGTCTCTAGTTGTCAGAGGGATACACCCTTGTCCAAGTAGGGAGCACAAACCTAGTCAGGGTATGTCACATCACAATCCAAATTATCCTGTCCCCACCCCCTATTAGCTTGGCACTGAACAGTCAGGCTTAACTTAGAAGGCAATGTGTAAAGTGTTTGTGCAATAAATCAGACAGTAACACAGTGAAAACACCACAAAAATACACCACCCATGTTTAGAAAAATAGATATTATTTATCTGAAGAAAAGAAGGTCAAAATGACAAAGATCCAATAAGCACAAGTTGAAATATCACTTTTGAAAGGTTTAAACGAGTCTCAACCCTTAGAAATCAATAGTTGTTTCTTTATAACACACAGTACCTGGAATGCGTAAAAAATAATGACTCAAGAGGACGGCAGAGGAGGAGATGCGTGGAAAAATAAGGTGTCGCATTGAATTTTCCAGAGAAGCACAGACAATGCGTTGTTTCTTTCCATGATGCAAGGGTTACCGTTATTTCTCAGGTGTGCAGTCTTGGTTCCTCACTATGATGTGGAAATATTTTGAAACCCAGTAACAATGCGTTGAAAATCTTTGAAGCACTGGTAAAAGGAGCAGGCGCTGTTTCAATCTGGCAGGTGATGCATCAAATTTTCTATCGCAAGGCAGACTCTGTGTTGAATTTTCCGTCGGTGCTGCGTCGTTCCGGTCGGCTGTGGGGTGATTTTCCAGCAGCAATGCAGGCTTTTCATAGCTTTCTGCAGGAGGTGCATTGATTTTGGACGCATGAGAATTTTCTTGAAGAGGTGAAGTCCTTGTTGGCCCTGAGACTTCAGAAACAGGAGGCAAGCTCAATCAAAGCCCTTACAGAGCACTTCAGGAGGAAGGCAGCGTCCTTCCAGCAGAGTCAAAGGCCAGCAGGGCAGCAGGTCAATAAGCAGGGCAGCCTTCCTTCTCAGCAAAGCAGTCCATATGAGTCATTTCGGCAGCCAGGCAGATCCTCTGACAGAGTTCAGGTGTAGGTTCAGAAGAGTAAGATTTAGTGGGGTCAGAGACCCTGTTTATATACCCAAAAATGGTTTGAAGTGGGGGAAACTTGAAAGAGTGGTTTTGCCATGCACAAGTTCCCCTTTCAGCCCAGCCCTGTCTGCCAGGATCCCTGTAGGGGGTTATCAGTCCTTTGTGTGAGGGCAGGTCACTGGCCTTTGAAATGTAAGTGTGAGACCCTCCACCCTTCCTTCCAAAGCAGACCCATTCAGTATGCAGATGTAACTGAGTGTATTGTGTTTGTGGTTGTCTGGGTGGAATGCACAAGGGGAGCTGTCAACCAGCACAGCCTAGACGTGGGATGGAGACAGACTGTAAGGTACAGAAGGCAGTAAGTGCAGAGAAATGCCCACTTTCTAAAAGTGACACTTCTAAAATAGTAACATTAAATCCAACTTCACCAGCAAGCAGGATTTTCTATTGCCATTCTGGCAATACCAAATATGACCGGACCACTCCTTCCAGATCAGAATCTAGCACTTAAAAGTATATGAGGGAATTTCTAATGTTTGTCTATGAGAGGAGCATGCCTCACAGTAGTGGAAAACAAATTTATGAGTTTTTTACTACCAGGACAAGTAAAACACATAAGTATGTGTCCTGCCTTTAACCTACATAGCACCCTGCCCTATGGGTTACCTAGGGCCTACCTTATGGGTGACCTAAATGTAGAAAAGGGCAGTGTAAGGCTTGGCAAGTACTTTTTAATGCTAAGTTGAAGTGGCAGTGAAACTGCTCACACAGGCCTTGCTATAGCATGCCTGAGACATGGTTAAAGAGCTATTTATGTGGGTGGCACAATAAGTGCTGCAAGCCCATTAGTGTTACAAATAAACATGGTAACCCAATATTCTAAACTGTAAAGCACACAATGTTCATGGAGGAATCATTTGCATACATATATTTGAGCGATATTAAATACTATTAATGATGTAACTTGGTTAATTACAACATTAATAGTATTTAATATCGCTGAAATATTTGTATGCAAATGATTCCTCCATGAACATTGTGTCCTTTGCAGGCCCACTAGTAGCATTTAATTTACAGGCCCTGGGTGCATGTATTGCACTTTACTAGGGACTTACAGGTAAACTAAATATGCCAATTGTATATGAACCAATGTTACTATGTTTAGGGGAGAGAGCATATGCACTTTAGAAAGGGAGAGCAGTGGTAAAGTGTACAGAGTCCTAAAACCAGGCACAAACAGGGTCAGAATAATGGAGGGAGGCAGGCAAAAAATTGAGAGGTGACCACCCTAAGGCTGTCAGGTCTAACATGTGTGTCCCCCAGCTGAAAGTGGGGAGAGCTCCCCAATCCCTTGGGAGCTCTCATCACTAAGACGTAAGAATCTCGAGAGACAATCAGCATTGGCGTGGTCAGTCATCGGGCGATGCTCCACCGTAAAGTGCATTCCCTGAAGGGAGATGGACCACCTCAAGAGTTTAGGATTTTTACCCCTCATCTGCATGAGCCATCTGAGGAGCCTGTGGTCTGTCTGAACCCGGAAGTAAGTTCCAAACAGGTATGGTCTCAGCTTCTTCAGTACCCGGACCACAACAAATGCTTCTCTTTCAATGGCACTCCACTTCTGTTCCCTTGGAAGTAACCTCCTGTTAATGAAGGCTACCAGTTGGTCTAGGCCCTCTTCATTCAGCTGTGTTAAGACTGCTCCAAGCCATGCTCTGAAGCATCTGCTTGCCTTATGAATTCCTTGGAGTAATCAGGGGCCCTGAGCACAGATTCTGTGCACAAGGCTTTCTTGAGAGGATCCATGGCTTTCTGACAAGCCTCTGCGGTAGTAACCAGTGAGGCCTAGGAAGTCTTGAACCTCTGAACTAGAACATTGGATTGAGGGTGATAGGGTGGGGTGAACAGATAAGTTATCCCACACGCATCCCACATGGACTTCATGTACACCGTCATGACGTTAGTGCCTCTGTCAGACACAATCTCTTTGGGGAACCCCACATAGGTAAAAATTCCCATCAAGTTTCTGGTCACCACCGGTGCAGTCACTGTCCTCTGAGGGATTGCCTCTGGGTAGCAGGTGGCATGGTCCACTAAGACCAGGATGAACCTGTTGCTTAGGGCTGTCTTGGGGTCTAATGACAAATGACATTGATGCCCATCCTTTCAAAGGGGGTGCCAACGAGGGGCAGTGGGATCAGGGGAGCCTTCAGCTTTTTCCCTCGCTTCCCACTGATATGGCAGGTAGGACAGTATCTGGAGAATGGATCTGAGTCTGTCCTCATTTGGGGTCAATAAAAGTGGGTGACAAGCCTGGAAAAGCCCTTGTCTTGCCCTAAATGTCCAGCCAGGTGTATGTCATGAGCCAAACCCAGTAGGAAGGTCCGGCAACACTGGGGGACCACCAGCACACATGCTGCCCCAGTACCTTGAGCCGTAAGCTCACTATATAGGGGATCATTCTCTTAGTAAATTAGGTGATCCCTAGAGTCTTCACCTGCTGCATGGGCTATGGCTTGTTGTCTCAAGCCCTCAAAAATTGGACACTTTCTGCGCTTTGCAGGATTCCTCCCTGGTGGGCCCTCCCTCATCTTGCCAGCCAGCAAGCTCAGGTAGGTCATCCCGGGCGGCAATGTCCTCCCTGGTTGGCTCAGGGGGTCTCTTACACAGGGACTCCATTAACCTTCACTGTGGGAACCTATGGGACCAGTTTAGTTTCCCACACCCCTTTCCTCTCTCCTTGGCAGCTTTCTGGGCCATTCTTCCAGGCTTCAGATGCAGTTGACTCCCCTGCCGGGCAGCCATGGACCGTGTGGTCATACAGACCCACTCAGGCAATCCCATCATCTCCAAGTGAGACCTGACCTCTACCTCTCTCCAGGTAGTGTGCTTTAGGTCATTGCCTAACAGACAATCTACATGCATGCCAGGACTCACAGCTACTTTCAGAGTACCAAAGACCCTCCCATCCCCACTCAAAAGGAACCAGAGCCACCAGTAGATGGCTCTCTCAATTGTCAGCGACTATGACTTCTTGGAATGTGTTCGGTAGGACCTGCTCTGCTGATACCTGCTGACCCTTGACAGTAGTCATGCTGGCTCCTGTGTCACACAGAGCCTCCACCTGTTGCCCATTAATGGTGACCCACTGCCTATACTTAGAAGTATTGGCAGGCAGGTGGGTTTTTGACACTAGGGTCACCTCTGGCTGCTCCCCAAAGCCAACTGGGACTACCTCCTCCCCGAGCGCTACAGTAGCCAACCCAGGTGTCTGCCAACCAGTGTGGGCGTGTGCCCTCTTTGGACATTTGTAGTTGCCATACAGTGACCATACATGGACCACTCTGTACATTGGGTACACACCTCCCTGTCTTATGATCAAAGAACCCTTTCTTCTGAGGATCAGACTGGGACTGGTAACCACTGTTCCTTTAGGAATTATTTTGGGGGCCTTTAGAGAACTCCTTATTTTTAAGTTGTTCTCCTACCCTCTCTCTTCTGTTGGGAACCATGACAACCTTTGTGGGTGCCCCTGACCCCCCTCTCCCCATATAACTTTTTGGACACTCTGGTCCTCAGCAAGCTTCCTGGGATCAGTCAGTTTACTGTCAATAGCTGCTGGCGCAACTCTGTAAAGCAAATACTGAGCATATGCTCTCTCAGGATTAAATTGTACAACCCAACATAATCACTGACTTTGCTGCCCAGCAGCCAGCCATTTGATGCCTTACTGGAAAAATCAATGAAGTCCATCCTGGTTTGGTTGGGGAACTTGCTACTTTCCCTGAATCTTTGGCAATACTTCTCAGGGGTCAGTCCAAATTTGGCAATCAAAATAGTTTTCATAGGAGTGTACTTGTTCTGATCCCCAACCCCTAATATCAGAAGTATGTTTCTTCCAAGTGTAGGCATGTGTTTCCACAGACCGGTCCCCCAATGCTCTCCAGGAATCCACCCCATGTGTCCTCAGTGCAACTTCATAAGCAGAAAACCACTTATCAATGTCATCTCCCACCACAAACATGGGCACCAAATCCTTGGGTATACAAACCTTCTTGTATCCACGAGGTACTGTACGTATGCTGCCACCATCACTGCTTGACTCAGACTGCCTTGCCTTGAGGTCCAGCTCTTTTAGACTCAGTTCGTGAGCCAGAAGTAGTTTCAATTCTGCCAAGACTCTTTCAGCTTCCCTCTCAGCCTTCCTCTCCTCTGCCTCTATTGTTAATCTTGCCAATTGCAGCCTGAATTCTCTCTCCTTTCTTCTGCAGTCAAGCCGTGACTTGAAACACTACTCCCTGGTTTAGCAGGGGGCACAAATCCAGGGGTGTCATCCCCCACTGCTGTTGGCAGCTCCTCGGGAGAACCATCAACTTGCTCCCCAAACTCATCATGCTCTTGCAGGCGGGCTTCTGCCCAGGCACTTGGCGCATTTTGGTACTCCTCCTCCATGGAGGTTCCATGGGCAATCCCCATTCCCTTGCAAAAGTCCTTCAACTGGTTATCTGTGTATCCCTCCTGCTTAGCCAGGTCAAGCTCCCCAGCTCCACTTGTGGACCCAGCCAGAGACATGATGTATAGGATTGATTTAGAAAATATCAAGCAGGGAAATTGTAGCAAAAAAAATAAATAACCTTTAACTGTAGGTAGGTAGTACAAACGTAGATATTGTATGGCACTGCACAAACGCAAGTCCTACCCTCACCGCTGATCACCAAGTTTAGAAATGGGGTCTCTAGTTGATAGAGGTATACACCCTTGTCCAAGTAGGGGCCACAATCCTAGTCGGGGTAAGTCACAACACAATCCACATTATACTGTCCCCACCCTCTGGTAGCTTGGCACTGAGCAGTCAGGCTTAACTTAGAAGGCAATGTGTAAAGTATTTGTGCACTAAAAAAACAGTAACACAGTAAAAGCACCACATAAATACACCACACAGGTTTAGAAGAATAGATATTATGTATCTGAAAAAAATAAGTTACAAACTACAAAGATCCAATAAGCACAAGTCAAAATATCACTTTTAAAAGGTTTAAACGCGTCTCAATCCTTAGAAATCAATAGTTGTTTCTTTATAACACACAGTTCATCAAAAATAATGACACTCGGGGACCGCAGAGGAAAGAGATACGTGGAAGAAATAAGGTGTTGCTTCGGATTTTCTAGTGCAGCACAGACGATGCGTAGGTTCTTTCCACGATGCAAGGGTTTGCGTCATTTTTCAGGTGTGCAGCTTGGTTCTTCACTGCGATGCAGGTAAATTGAGGTGCCCAGGGACGATGCATTGAAAATCCTTGATGAGCTGGTAGAAAGAGCAGGTGCTACGTCGATCCAGTAGGCGATGCGTCACATTTTCCATCGCAAGGTAGGCACTGCGTTGACTTTTCTGTTGGGAAGTCAGTGCTGCACAACTCTGGGCAGCATCGGGTGATTTCCCAGCCTTGATGCAAACTTTGCATCGATTTCTGCAGGAGTGGCGTCCATTTTCCTTGCACAAGGGTTTTCTTGAAGAGATGAAATCTTTGTTGGCCTTGAGACTTCAGGAACAGGAGGCAAGCTCAATCTAAGCCCTTGGAGAGCACTTCAGGAGGACGGCAGAGTTCTTACAGCAGAGTCAAAGGCCAGCAGGGCAACAAGGAGGGCACCAGTCCTTCTCAGCAAAGCAGTCCAGATGAGTCCTTTGGGCAGTCAAGCAGTATCTCTGACAGAGTTCAGGTGTAGGTCCAGACGTGTCTGATTTGGTGGGGGTCAGAGACCCAGTTTATACACCCCAAAATGCCGTTGAAGTGGGGGAAACTTCAATGAGTGGTTCTGAAGTCCACACATTCCCTTTTCAGCCCTGTCCTGTCTGCCAGGATTCCTGCAGGGGGTTATCAGTCCTTTGTGTGATGGCAGGCCACTGGCCTTTGAAAGTATGGGCCCCTCCACACTTCCTGGCCAGGAAGACCCAATTAGCAGGCAAATGAATGCAGATGTGACTGAGTGTCTTGTCTTTGTGGTTGTCTGGGTGGAATACACAAGGGGAGCTATCAACCAGCACAGACCAGAGGTGGATTGGAGACAGGCTGTAAGGCACAGATGGCAGTAAGTGCAGAAAAATGGCCACTTTCTAAAAGTGGCATTTCTAAAATAGTAATATTAAATCCAACTTCACAAGCAAGCAGAACTTTGGCAATACAAAACATGACCGGGCCACTCCTTCCAGATCAGAATCTACCACTTAAAAGTATACAAGGGCAGTTCTAATGCTAATCTATGAGAGGAGCAAGCCTCAAAGTAGTGGAAAATGAATTTATGAATTTTTCACTACCAGGACATATGAAACACATAAGTACATGTCCTGCCTTTAACCTACATAGCACCTGCCCTATGAAATACCTAGGGCTTACCTTAGGGGTGACTTATCTGTAGAAAAAGGGGAGTGTAAGACTTGGCAAGTAATTTTTAATGCCAAGTCAAAGTGGCAGTGAAACGGCTCACACAGGCCTTGCAATAGCAGGCCTGAGACATGGCTAAAGGGCTACTTACATGAGTGGCACAATCAGTGCTGCAGTCCCACCAGTAGCATTTAATTTACAGGCCCTGGGCACATGCAGTGCACTTTACTGGGGACTTACGGGTACATTATTTATGCCAATTGGGGAGGAACCAATTTTACCATGTTTAGGGGAGAGAGCATTTGCACCTTAGCACTGGCCAGCAGTGGTAAAGTGTGCAAAGTCATAAAACCAGCAAAAACAGGGTCAATAAAATAGAGGGAGGCAGGCAAAACATTGAGGGATAACCACCCTAAGGCTGTCAGTTATAACAATGTCCATATGTGATTTTGCCTTGTAGGTGGCTCTGTTCTTATATGGCTTGATTCTGACATCATTATTGTAGCAAGAAAGTGTTCAGTTTAGGACCCTGAGTACACTGTGATACCTTACCTTGGTTGTAATTTCTCCTATGTTATTTCCTAGTGTATGACATATTTCACAGCATATTCATTGACTGTGTCAGTTTTACATTGATGTACTGAGAAGCAGGGAATGTAGGCAAATTGAGCCACTAAAATAGCCATAAATCACATTGATGAACTATGTCAATATAGGTTATTATCTATGTGTATGTTTGGACCTAGCATGTTGAAATGGTAGTGCATATGTGTAATTTGTACTTTTGGTTTCTTATATGTACCTAGAGTTGACATTCACACATGATTTGATGCTACACTTACAGTGCATAACATACATGGAATTTACAAGTTCTTCCATTTGTATTCCTGATATATTGATCAACCTGCAGATTTGCTGCCATGTGTGACACATTTACTTAGAAACACTTGATTTGTTCAACACCTGTTATTTTAGTGAAAAGTTTACTAATAACCCAGACTTGATACACCATTGAACATACACACACATCTCACACTCAATAATGTATCCTTTCTGCTCATATTACATTTAAATGTGAACCACTTGATTTGCGGTGTTGATTTGTTAAACTGTGCAGACAATGGGGCTCTGTAAACTGACACAGTGTGAGATGACACAATACTTTCACTGTTAAATTTTTGCTACTTCCATTGCGGGATTAGTGAGGGAATGACACATTGGAAGATCATTATCTAAATGCTGGAGTAAGTTATTCCCACTATGTGCACATGACACAAGATGCATACACAAACACAGGCATGACTATTATGTCATGCTTTACAACCTCTTAGTTAGTATAATGTATATTTCTTCTTTCGTTACCAATGATTAGGCCAATCCTATGTCCACCAGTCTGAAACTACTCATTGGTGGTACTGTTGCAGAAAACGTATGCCTCATGTTCACTTCTAGGATATTTTGCCAGCACATTTGTGAACATTGCCTGATGGTCCAACATGACCTGGACATTGTTGGAGTAGGTGAGCTTATGGTTTCTGTTTAGCTGGGATGTTGCAAGAGGGGGCACCAATTGCGCATGTGTGCAATCAATCGCACCAAGAACATTAAGAAATCCAAGTATGGAGTAAGATTCTTCCTTGGTATCCAGCTTGGTATCCAGCTATTGTGTAGTTTTGGGGAACGGAATGTCCTGGGGAGTGAGTTTAATAATGGCTTCCAAAACATATGGGAGAAATGCAGAATAGGCTTCCTGTGAAATTCCTGCCAATCTGGCTTTTGTGACTTGTAAGAAACTTGATGGCAGGATGTGGACCACAGCCATCAATTTTCTGAAAAACACGCTCCCTCCTCCTTCACTGCTTACATGGTGGAGGTCTCTTAGCTACTTCCATTTGAAGTATGATGTCCTCCATGTCGTAGAGGAGCTTGCCAAAGTGTTCTGTAATGTTGAGATTTTTATACCACAGCCACTAAGTCATCTCCTATGCCTGGTTTGCCAATGTGCAGCAATTCTGGTGCATCTCTAGCTTTGTGTTGCGCTACCCCACGATGCATGATGCAGTGTTACACCCACAAATACCAATGTGTTACAGTTGTGTTGGATTTTGCGTGGGAATGCCTACATTGCATAGATTAAATGTGTGATGCAACTGAATTCAGTGCAGCTTTGGCCCCACGCAAACCTTAAAAATGACGTGTTTTTGGAGATGCATTGTTTTTTAACTATGACTTACTGCTTGAGCTGCCCTTGGTGACACTATGTGATGCAAGGCCAACACAAACATCTCATAAATAAGCTCCTTAATGTATTGATATAGAACATAGGTCCTCATTACGAAGCTGGTGGTCATGAGACCGCCAGCCTCTCCGTGGCGGTTCTACTGCAGCGGAGGCTGTGGTAAGGACCGCCACATTAAGAGTTGTGAGGCTTGGCAGACGCCAAGCCTACACAACCCTACTAGGCCAGCTGGTGTGGTTGCACCGCTGCGGCCGGCAGGGAGCACCTCCAACCTGGAGACAGGCCTCAGCCTGCCATCTGGATTACGAGGCTGCAAAGTGCCAGGCTTTCCGTGGTGGTCACCCTGCCACGAAAACCCTGGTGGTCACATGTCCGGCGCCAGAAGTCTTTATTCCTGTCCCCGGCACACACATGTCCGCACACATGCATACATCCTGTCCACACACTCACTCACACACACCCCCCACACCCCTTCATGCATGCATGCATACACATACACACCCATTCAGCATGCACATACATGCACTCAGGCACACCCACTCACTCCCATTCATCAACACAGACACCCCCATTCACATGCACATACAAACATGCCTTCTGCTCCCCCTCCGCAAACATGCACACATGCTCCCAAGCATATAGGCCCCCCTCTTGGATGCCCACTTACCTCCTCAGTGGAGGGGGAGGTCCGGGAGAGGATGGGTCCTGGCAGTCTTCCCTCGCCATCACCACCACGCCAGCAGGACTCCGCCAAGCCGTATGATGATTTGTAATACAGCGGGCAGAGTCCTGCTGGCGTGGCGGTGCCGGCGAGGGACCCGCCTCTGCAGCGCCGACTGCCAGCACAACTGCTGGCTGCTTTTGCTAGCGCAGGTGTTTTAATAAAAATATAAATGAATATTCACGTATTCTGAGTAATGGATTTGCGTAGAAAATGTATTAATCTAGAGAAAAATAATGCATGCATTTGAAAATATGACCACATGAGTGGCTGCCAATGTTCCCGAAGTGTACTTATTAATGGCTTATTGATATGAAATGTTGAGTTTGTGTTTGATTAATGTAGTAATATGTCATATTAATGTTTATGCATTATGTTGTAGCTCTATTAACTTTAGGCCTTAACTTAGCGGAGGTCTTGGCCTAGTTGCACGGCCTCATGTTAAGCTGTATTTATTAGGCGTTTAATAAAATGTCTGCTTATAGAGTTAAATTGTGATTTTCCACTGTGCAGTCCAAATGTGCTTGAATCTATAAGTCTTTCTCATGATAACTGCTTGGTAGAAGAAACTGTTCTTACTAATGCAACATTGTAAATGTAACGTGTGTAAGACTGACTTTCTCAGGAGAGAACAATCACCATACTGACTGGAGTATAAGCTGCAATGATATTGTTACCTGACGAGCCGGATGATGAGAACATTACGGAAGGAGCCAATCATCGACATGTGAACCGTGTGCTAGTAGAAATGTAGATTTGAAGTTTTAGTTTTATTGGACAAAGTGTGACCATGTGATCCCTTGACCAAAAGGACTTGGGAAGTAGTTTTAGGAAATCTAACTTAGCCGGACTGCACTGAGGGAAGACAGGCCATTTGTCCATCCATTTTCTATTTTCCCGAAAACTACTTTCTTGAGCGTCTTGAAGAGAGCGTGCTTAAAGTTAATGCTTACAGACTTTGCCTTTTTTTAACCTTGATGCTGAATCCTGATGTCTTGCTACCGAACTGATGTCCTGATGACAAATACCATCACAGCTTGCTGATCCAAACTGGGGATCGGTATATTGACTATGAGATTGTTTGCTATGTCTATTTGCCTTTGTTTCTAGATACTAAATGCTCTATTTTGATAGAGCCATAGTTACATGTTTTTCCAAATTGGTGTGAATAAATAGTTTTGCATGATGCCCAACATGCTAATTCTAATCTGGCGTTATTTTGGATTCCCACTAACGAAGTTTAATATATGGAGCAATGTTTGAAGTCTTTCTTTGCTGAATCTAAACATATGTAATGTCGTTTGTGCAATTATTCTTGCTATTAATTTGCACTGTAACTTTAGAATGTGTAGTGGCTCAAGCTTTGATTAGATTAAATTTATTTCGCTGCTTTGAACAGCCAGTGTTGTTCTTATATGTTTATCATTTGATTTTGAGATTATTTTATGTGACTTTATCATTGTTAAAATAGGGAAATAAATATTCTAACTTCTACTAAAGGTGCGGTTATTCATGACTGAAAGTTCATAGTGTGTGATAATTACTGACTCCAATTGATTACTAATGCTATTGGTTACCATTGATTATTAATGTTATTGATTGATTATTGATTATTGATCTGCATGTACTGGAGATGTGGTGGGAACATCTTAAATGCGAGTCAAAAAGCTCATCGACCTATTCGCGTCCCCTTGTAAGTTTACTTACTAATGTCTGACGCGCCAACACTTTCCGCCTCAGTATTGGTGGAAAGCAGCCAGCACTCGTAATATGGTGGTCTGCTGACCACCAGCACTGGCAGTCGTCTGGCAAATTGGGCTTTGGTGAAATTGACCACCAAAGTCCAAATGAGGGCCATAATGTATTAACAGGGCTGAAACAAGATGGTAAATCTCCTGAGCATTACTTTACACACATCTATAGCATCCATCAAAAAAGGTATGGCCAAGGAGGTCATATTTACCTTCCACTGTAATGGTTTATTCCCTTACCCGAAAGAAAGTGGAGGCAATGACTGTCCATGCAGTTACTAAGCGCCCTAACACAAAGCCAGACCTATTGGCTCTGCCGGTGCTTGTTAATAAATGGTATGGCCGAAGAAAAGTTTACTGGCATTAGGAGTACCAGATGTGTGCCCTGTTACAGATGTAAACTTAGTTTAAAAGAGTGCTTTCCCTTGGTTCTTTGGAATCGCTATTATTCTGCACGTAGGTCCGCTGTTTCAGTATCTATAAAAGCCTCACTAAGCCGCAACAGCTTTCTTTTTATCAGCCATTTACAAAGAAGCAGCATCTACAGACCACCTATTCTGCAGATATACACATTTCACTTCCTTGGTAACATTATATGCGGAGGGTAAAGGTGCACGAAAAATATGCGCATAGATTTCACATGCCTATAATTTACGGCACAGTGTAGAGAAAACTCACGATGTTCAGTTTCCCTCTATCGACCTTGATGCAGAATATTTTCCTCTTTCAGCCCTGGGGCAGAATATTTTATACCATCAATGGCAGTGATGGAATAGTAATTATGAAGGTCTTCAATATACATTTTGGAAAATAATAGTCATTCATTTTCCCCGCATTGCTATGTTCTTTCCGCGGCGGCCCTTTTGATATAGTTTATGTAACAGTTTCCATTTAACCAGGCCTCCATAAAAAAACTTTGAAATATAATCACCGTAATAAGTGCCTATCTTTTATGCAGAATGAAATATTTTTTGTGCATTCACAATCAAGCCTTTGAGTGGCTCCCCCTCCAGCAATGCATGCGGAAAGGAAGGCGCGCCTGCCCCCTCACATTGTTCGTTCGTATATCGGTGTCAATGCTGCAGTTTTTTACTGCAGAAGCTTTCGAGTTTTTCTTAGCTTCAAAAAAATCAAAACTATTCTCCAAAGAGGCGCGATTTAATATGATACTAGAACTCGTTTCTAAAGGCAATTCGCAAGTCCGTGGGCTGCAAAACCACTTACATGAAGTAATAATAACTGGAGGGCTGTGCTAGTGACTGTGCCAGGAGCAAACCTCCTCGTCCCAGGCTCACGCGGGAAGCCTCGAAAAGACCTCGCTTCTCTGCATGTGGGCATTTCCTTGAGGGGAGTAGTAACAGTGTAAGAGTAAAAGGCAGTATAAAGCAAGCACGGGACTCCACTGGCCCTATTGACCGTCTCCACCAACCATTTTGCTGCTGAATGTTAGGCTTAACCACTGGTTAATAACCAGCGCTCTAAATGATAATAAAGAAGTGCAATAACTCGCTGCTTACTGTACCTCTTTGCTCCTGTTAAGTGCCTGTACTGTCCAATCAAATGTATTGCAGAAGTGCTGAGAAGTGCAGGTACTCTCCCTTTCAAATTAACCAAATGCATCCAGCATGGCATGTACTCAGTACCTCTCACATTACCTGCCCACTCAAAGCACTGCTTTTCACACTGCAAAAGGAGGATTTACGGTAAGGGATATCCCAAATACAGATGTAAGCAAACATTGGCAGAGCCAATAGCTGTGGCTTGCAACTGAAAGTGCCTCTGTCCATGCAGGCCCTCATCTCTCTGTTCATGTACTCAGTCGCACATCATCTTTGCTTTCAGAGGCTTATTCTTGTACTTATGCATCAATTAAGAGACACATGACTAATTCCTGCATTCACTCACTCGTCCATCCGCAATGCCACATATACAGGCTTAACAATCAATGAAGAGGTACTTTCAGTTACAAGTAGGCCCCTTTGCTAGGCTGCTGGTTTGTGAGAGAGCTTCAGGTAGTGTGTGACTGCTTGTCTAGCAGGAATTTAGGAATTATGTCACTGGTGCGCGACTAATGCTCTGTAAAGGGTGTAAGCCTCACAGGGACCCCCCTGGGAGCCAGCTGTGTTCTGCAGAGAGTATTGCCCTGGTGCCCTTGAGTAATTCTTCAATAGATTGTTTCAAATAACATTTACAAATAAAATGTTCTTGTAGTATATGCTTTAATGTGGGTGATGTGAGTCGATAACATTTTGCAGAGAAATGTTGGATTTTTGATTCATGCTACATCGACAAAAAAACCTCAAATAAAAGAAATGAGAGAGTGTAACAGAGCTTATTTACAGAAATATCCATCAGCTACTGCTGTGTTACAATATAGAAAACACAGGTCACTATCTGTAAAGACACTTAGGGCCTAATTCACAAAGGTAAACTTACGTTTTTGTGCACATTTACGATTTTTAGCAATTCACAAAGCGATTTAATGAGTAGTATCTTTGCGTTGCTTATCTTTTTATGTGTGGAGTCCCCACCAGGACTGCAGAGACTCCACAGTTATGAAAAGACTACTCGTAAAATTCCTTTGTGAATTTGAAAAAAAACGTAAACTTACACAAAAGTATAGGTTTACCCTTGTGAATCAGGCCCTTGGAATTTGGATGAGTGTGCCTGTGCACGGTTAGTGACCTGGCCAAAGGAGGCATGAAAGAGCTGAAATTGGATCATAAATTCAGATCTGTTCTGAACAGGGGCCCCCAAAATACGTTTGGCCCAGGCCCTCAAAATCCTTAAGATATCCCTAGTCAGTAATGCAAAACAGCTGTTATGTGAGGAGTGCAAGAATGTTTCAGTGTATGACTGGTGCTTTCTGAGAGGTGTAAGTGTGCTGCTGATTAGTTAGGGTGATGTGTTTTTCCGCTATTAGGACTTTAAAAGCACCCCTTGTGTTTTTATTGAGGCCGTAGCTGAAGACGCCTCATATTTAATGATGGACAATAGTTTCTGAATGGAGTCTTTTTTCCTCCACTTGTGAGACAAGATAGTCTGCTATCCCTTGTGTGGCATTCCAAGGATTGGTTGAGGGTGGGTTCATTAGCCAAGCAGAACATTAATTCGCTTACACAGACCATTACCCATTGATCAATATAAGACAATCCTTGACACTCATTGTGGCGCTCACTAAAGTAGCCTTTTAATGCATCTCTCAGTCCTGCCACTGCAACCTGTAGTGCAGTTTTAAATTGCCATTAATAAACTTCTTGCCAGGCCTAAAGCTTCTTTTTTAAAACATATGTCACACTAAAGGCTCACGGGCAGAGTACATTGTATTTAAACAGTAGGACCTGTGGGTTTGTGTTATATGCCCTGGTGGTGAAAACCTGTTTAATGCATTTTTTACTATTGCAAGACCTATGTCTCCCACAGGATAACAGTAGTAGGGGTGGTTGGTGAGCTCCGCTCCGCTGGTGAAGCTAACAGACTGCTGAGTTCGACCAAAAACTCGACTACCTGGCATCTCACATGTACTCCCTGGGGGAACAACATCTGTGTTTATTTTGTGTAGTACAGGGATTGACCGCACTACAATTCTCAACAGGCACAGTTCAGGCCAAAATACCCTTCTTTGGGAGTTCACACGTGAAATGCACTCACCTGGTGGGATGACATATAACAAGTACATGACATACAGGGAATATCATGACTGCTAAGGCCAGCAGGCTCTGTCTCTCCAGCTACAAATACCAGCCCAGTGTACATCTATCCAAATACCCCTGTTTGTTAACTTGCAATGGAAGTGTACTTGGCTGGGAGGATAACTTATATATACTGAGTGTAGTACATGGAGTAACATGACTATATATATCGCAGGAGGGCCAGTGTATGTAACTCCAATCATTAGACCAGTATCCATATGCCATAATGCATCTGTTTGTGAACTCACAATTGAAGTTTACTCACCTGGGCGGACCAAGATATGAATCATGGTACACTCTGTGGTGTGGCTAACCACCTAGATCCATCCTGAGCAGCTAAGCCACTATGAAAATATTGTGGACAGGAAGAACAGCTTAATCTGTGTGCAACAAAAAAGACCCCAAGGCCTCAAGATGCATCACCTGAATGGTAGTTCCAGCAGACACATTCACAATGCACTGACCACATGATGACTCCAACCACATATACAACAACGTTCTGGGTCTGCCTGCATAACAGTCAACTAGGCCTGAAAATGATCAAAGCCACATCCTGCCCAGCTACTGTTTTGCCTGCACTGGTGGCAAGAAGTAAGTCTATGCCTATCCTCCCAATTACTAATGAACTCCTACGTTCTGAATCTGGTTGACTGAAATGGAATTGGTATGTTTCACAAATGTCAGGTCAATGAAATTGATAGCATGTGAACCTGTCACATAAGGAAAACCTGAAAATCCAATGTGTACACAACCTTTTCTAAATGTCACTGTAAACTATTGGAGGTAGATATCACAATACAACCACTCACATGTGTATCTCTCACATCAACAGGTTGAGCTGCCACTGAAAACACCAAGCCCACTATAGAGACTGCCACTACCCCCATGGATGAAGCTCTCAGTTGTGACAACACTCCTGGATGTTGAGGATTGTTCTGGCTCATCAGAGCAACCTGGTCAGAGAAGACCAGTGAGCCTCACCATGACCACATTGAGTTCTCCCAGCTCGGTTGCATCAACATCTCAAGCAGCCATTCGCCCCCCAAACTGTGTCCCTAGGACAGTGATAATCAACTTGTGCCCCCCAGTCCAGGATCCTGAGTCACAGCAATTCCCCTCTGACAATGATGGTCCTGGAACCAGTGGTAGGAGGCAATTTGTGGCAAGGGCGCAGACACCTGGGATTAGGGTGTGTGGGAGGGATGTTGTGGGCCAGTGACATGAGGCCACTCTGGATGATCCTGGCCAGGACATCATCATCCAAGTCTTGGGAGCCTAATAAGAATCCCAAGGCGTGATGGGCCAGGTACTTTACGAACTCAGGGAAATGAAGCAGCTGCAGAGGGACTTCCATCGTCAGTCACTGGAAAGGTGGGAGGCCCCCAACACCATCTTGGCCTCCCTATCAGGGGTGATCAGGGAGATAAACAGTATCCTGATTAGGGACTGTGAGCAACACCACACTCCTTCCTTTGGCCAAGCAACAACAGTCTCTTCAACATCTGTGCCAGCCACTAAAAGGGAGGCCCTGTCAGGGAAAGGACCCACCTCAGACACCCCTGCCTCCATAGCATCAGCACCGGATGGCAAGACACCAACCACTGCCAGCAAGTGACCTCTTCCTGAAGGAACTCTTTTGTGTGCCACATATTTACTCTGTTGACTGTTCTCCAACCACCATCCATTTTCTGTGGTAGTAGGACACTGTACTTAGGACTTCAAATGTTGTGGCATCTACTAAAATGAATACATCCATCATGACTGATCCCTTCATTTTCCTTTTGTGTTGCATCTCATTATTATTTCCTGCACCTATTTCAATAAACTCACCTAACAGAAAATCATTGCCTGCTTGCTTTTGTTCCACATTTCGAAATGTTGGGATGTAAGCACATGTGATGCACATTAGGAAGACACAAGATGGTAAAGGAAGGAGGGATATATCACAGGCAGTGTCATGCTGAGGATTACTAGCAACACACTTATGCAAGTGTCTGGCCACACCAAACATTTTATTGCATTGTACAGCACATAGGCTGTCAAAATGTCTGGAGTGTCATACCCAAGAGTGGCTGAACGATATTGAGTCTGAGTAGTTATCCCAAGGTATAGTCTCTAGGACCACAGAAGAAAGAGCTTTATCAGACCACGTCCTATAGAATAGGCTAACAGACTAGTGGATGTTGTCACCAGCCTGAGTCTCATCACATACCAAAATCAGGTTTGGTAACATCACATAAACCATGGCACAAAGGGCAGTACAACAGTCTCTGGGTCACAGGTCCATCCTATTACAATGACCAAGCATCTGGTGGTATGACACAAAACGATGTCAGTGTTGAGGCACAGACATTGTGGCCTGCAATGAGGAAACACATCTACAACTACAAAAAGGTCATACAAGATCATTGTCAACACAACTTGAAGGGTGAATGCATGGATTGCACTCGATGACAACATATTTCAAGGCCACATGATCACATACATGAAACAATTGGCCCAACACACCACATCAAACACTTCTACCCACACTGTCCAAGCTTCTTTGGCGCAGGACTCATAAACCCTAAATCTGTTACCAACATTACCTGGATCAATCCATGTTCACTTCCTATGTCAGAACAGCTTCAGATACCTGCCAATGTCACAACTCTGAAATGCCCACATGAGGATGTCATGGTGAAGGTACCTGGATAAAAACAATAAAAGGAGTTTAGGCTTGAAAATGATATCTATGACCAAAGCCTCATGACAAACATCAGTAGATCCACTTACATTGAAATGAAACTGACACAAACAAAGCAGCTAATCAAGGTAGTGAAATGTTCACTTCTGAGTTTGCAAGCATCCTTTGGCTGTATACTACAAAGCATTAGATCCCCAGTGTTTTGGGAAAACACCCTACTCCACACATCCTGACAACTACAGTTCCTCGTACAGTCACAGTAATCACATCACATTACATGCTTATACTCCCGTAAAGTAGTGATTGGTAAGATCTGCCCGCAAGTCTTCATCTTCCTCTTCATCACTGTCATCCTCACTTAGCATTTCAGGATTCTCACCTGGTGACACTGCTAGCTCCCCCTCATCTGCGATGTATGGGATATGCCTCCTCAGGGCAATGATGTGTAGCATGCAGCAGGCCACGATGATCTTACACACTTTTCTGGGACCATAGAAGAGGGCTCCACCTGTCGTGTCCAGACACCTAAATGTGGCCTTCAGGAGCCCAAAAGCCCGCTCCATGACACATGTGTTCTTCTATGGGCATCCTTAAAAAGCACTCCCCCTGGCATAGTTGGGTTCCTCAGTGGCGTCAACAACCATGGATGGTTTAGGCATGCACCGTCCCCTGTTATGGAATGGGACATATGTGCAACTATGAATCCCACACATCGGAATTGTTGCAGCAGACATTGCACACACACAAACAGGACTTATGTAACTTACTAACCAGCCAGGACCTCTCTGAGTACAGTTGTGTCATCAGCTGGGGGATTGCGCTGCTCTGCATAATGAAGGCATTATGGACTGAACCTGGACATTGATGGAATGGAAGCTCTTTCTGTTACAGTACACTTGTTCCTTGCCACGCAGTTGGACCAAGGCAACATATGTGCCATCAATGGTTCCCACCACATGTGGGATGTGTCCCAAACCACTGAAGTCAGCCTTCACATGGGTGGAATCCTCATGTTGAGGAAACCGGATGTAGATGTCCAGGTGTTTCAACATCGCTGAGAGAACATCCTTCAGAACCACACTGAACATAGGCTGGGACATTCCAGCAGATTAGGCCACTGTAGTTTAGAAGGACCCTGTAGCCAGGAAGTGCAACACTGCAATTACTTGTGCATTGGGTGGTATGATTGTTGGATAACTAATGGCAGGCATCAGATATGGCTTCAACTGACTACATAGGTCCACAATTGTTTGCCGATTCAGACAGTAGATCTGGATGATGTGGCATTCTTCGATGGTCTAAAGGTCTGGCAGTGGACACAATTGTCTGATTCTCCCCCTCCCTGGGTACGTATGTAGGACAAAAAATGAGTTTTGACATTTTTAAATGTGTCCCTTACAAAATATAGGATGCATGTCAATGATAAAATGTGACCAGGCATGTAGTAATGTGTGGACATGATACACAGTACAGATCACAGCTGAGAATCACACAGGGGTTACATGTTACGCCCTTGCTTTGCCACACATCATGCATCTGGACAACAACAATTTGTGCATTAGAAATGCCACTTGGACTGGGACTAGATGTCCCAGGCATTGAAATTACCTTTGTCAGGGGTAGTGGTTGGGGGGGCTGTGCCCTAATGCAAATTGCCATATGTGCCTAGCAAGGTACAACAATGGTGTTTGAGTAGTAGGACCTACATGACAAGACAAGCAGTTTTTGATGCTAAAAGCATTTTTAGGAGCCCTATAGTGCACTTCAGGCCTCTAAAATGGCAGCTGCCTGATCTATTTCACTGCACTTTAGGAACCGCCCATGACCACCGGCGGAAGTTGTCACAGTGGTAGGCCATTGCAACTGCGGCGGACACAACCATAGGCCAACGTTGTTGCCAATGGCAGTCACAGGCCACTGGCTCTGTCCATCACCGGTGACGACCGTCTACATGGCGGACGTGACCACCATGTTTTGCAAAATCCCTCACTTCACTCATGACACTTCTGCCAGAAAGACTGCCACTACCTGAGCTGCTGTGTACCGCCTCTGGGAGCAATTATGCCATATCCAGCAGGTGATAGGGCCCCTGCCTTCTCACCAGAGGAGTTGAAGAAGCTGGTGTCTGAGCAACTATCTGTATGGGTAGTTCTGTGGTGCACCAGAGGAGCAGGTAAGTGCCTCACGTGCACAGTTTTCTCTGTACTTCACCATATATTCCCTCCTCGCAGGCTAGATTGCGCCCATGTGTGCCAGAATGTAAACTTGAGGCCCTGTAGGTGCAGTCAGTGTGCCATCAATGGGAGAGCCAATGTGCATGTATTTGTGTTCATTGCCAGAGTTAGAGTTCTAATGCATTTTGGTGTGTGTGTTTTGAACGTTCCCTTGTGTTGGATGCACATAACTAGGTGAGGTGACATTAAAGCCATCCACATACATCTCTCATCTCATGAATGTTGTCAATGTGAGACAACATGTATGTGCATTTTAACATGAGCTGTGTATGCATGTTGTGTGTAAAGTGAGCTACGTGTATGTTGCCACAGATATTTCTTCACACATCTGCCCTTGCTAGACTGTTGTTTGGAAGGCATGTCTTCGTGCTCACTGCTTTAAGGTTGCCACACACACACCATATGCCAAAATGCTGTTGGTTACATGATGTACTGTCAGGCATGGAAGTGATGCGAATGGAGTGGCATGTAAGCTCTGCTGCTCAGCCTGGAGAGACCAGGGCCTGTGACATTTATCTCACAGTATGGCTCCAAGCCTAGTCTGGTGTTGAGTCAGTTTTGCTATGCAACTGTGGTACTGTGCCCACTTCCTGTATCCAAGCAGATCCTGTTATGTGTAGAAATCTGGGCTCTGTACTAATATGCAACTTATTGAGGCTCTTTCTTTTGATAAGATTGTAAATGGTTTTAGAGGTGAGTCACTGATCTCTGACTGATGTGCACTTGGCATCATTGTCAATGTGTGTCTCTGAACCCTGACAGGTCTCTTAGTCTCACAGCCCTGTTGTCACCTGGTTACCCATTTGTCCTGCGCAGGTTCATTGCATTATTGACATTTCCATAGTGCAAACAGTGTGTCATTTCCTGGGAACCATGATATGTGACTCAGTAGTTTAGTCACATTGCAGAAAATGGACAATGCATGCCTATGTTCTTTTGAATGCAATCTATGTAGTATGGACACATATGTCCAAAGGTGTGTTCTGTGTTATGGATAAATCACACAAAACCCCACCTGCTGAAGTGGCATGAGTCTGCATTTGCACATGTCCACACATGGACAAGCAAGACCCCTTCTGTACCCACCATGCCAGTCTCTTAATTGTTAGTAATGTGTAATGTTTGAGTTTGTAATATGTCAGTAGCCTGTATGGACTGTACGCAGGGAATCATTCTCACTGAGTGTGAGTGTTTTGATGCACTCATGCCTTATGAGTCTACCCTTCAGATGCCACAGAGGTGTGATGTGTCTCATAGTTTCCCAGATCTCAGTCAGATTGCTACAGCATGTCCCACAAGATGTCAGTTGACCTACCTAGTCAGGGCAGGGCTTCAGCAGGTTTATGGGCTGGTCTGCAGATTGGGAGGTGTTTGTAGTCATGTCCCTGAACTCAATGTCTAGTATGTGCCACACTTGGGCAGTATGAGCAAAACACAATGTTCTTAGCTTGGTGTACTGACATGTATGTGACATTTTGGATGAGACTGGCCAACATAATTTCTTGTTTTATTGTTTGCATCCATGCAGGTCAATACCCATCAGAAGAAAGGGATAAGGAGAGCCATCGCCAAGAAGGTGCAGACCAAGAGTTAGGAGGACCTGAGATGCTGGGCTCAGAAGATCGCAGAGGCTCAGCTGGGGCTGTCCGCCCAACGTGGATGGGGTGCCCGCCGGACAATGAACCCCCTTAATGGCACACATTCTGGCAGTGGCCTATCCAGAGCTTGATGGCTGTTTAAGGGCAGCACAGCAGCCACCAGGGGGTAAGTACACAGCGACTTCCTGCCTGTCCCATTGCCAGGTGATTGAGTGAGGTTCTCACTGCTCCCCCTGACAATTAGGGATAATCTATTTGTCACACAGTAGATGGAAGATTATGTTGACATGTCATGTGTATCAAACTGATGTACCTTGCCTTTTGGACCTGGGACCTAGGGCAAAACTGGGGGGAATCCTTAAATCTCTTGCTCAATGGGGACCACAAATGGCTGTGTACAGTGATCATTCATGTACTGATTGTTGTTGTGGTGGGTGTATTTTCTATCCAAAAGATCACTACTCTTAAATGTTACAGGCCAAATGTACGTAGTTGATAGATCGCTGTCCTCTGGCATGTGTCTGAGGGTATGTGTATGTAGGTATCTGCCACCCAGAAGCTAGTTATCTTCAGTGTATGATGGGTGCTGGTGCCTCACTGCATCTGTGATGTGTAGGTATCCATCATACATGTGGCATGACTAACATGGCTAATTGTCTGCAGGTGTAGCAAACTATTTTCCCTTGGTAAGTGGGGAGTGTCTATTGACATGAACGGTGTGCCATCACTGTTGCCAACGTTCCTTGTGCCTACATGTCAGCATGTGTCCTTTTCTCTTAAGTAGGCATTTGTAAGCTACAGTTCCTTTCATGGTCTACCTCTGTTGATGAGCTGATGTTTGTATTCCCTCTCATATATATGCATGGCAAACTGTTTGTGGAATAGTACATGTACAATGGCTGTACATTTCAGGTTGTGCCACAGACAGGAGTTTGTAGCCATTGTTTATTGTCTGACACATACCTTCATGCATCATAGTATGCCATTTGGCATGTAGAACTGCATGCAATGAGGGACATGACAGGTAGGCCACTAGTGTGGAACCACTTTGTGATTATCTATGCCCTTGATGCAGAATCATGTGTGAAAAGTGTACTGCACATGCGTAATGGTTAAGGATTGTGCCCTGGCTTTTTTACGCATCATGGAGTGACTTTCAGTGATGTTGACATCACATGTGTTTGGGTACAGGCATTCATCCACAGACAGACACCAGGGTTGGCATGTCCAAGATGTGGATAGCGGTGTTGCTTCTCATTAGGCAACAGGTTGAGAACCTTCTATTAGTCCTTGCAAGTTCTGTGTCTCCCCAACATGCAAAGGACAGATGGCTTCAATAGAAACACTCAGAGAAAGTCATTGTTATGGGTATTAGACATTAGTGGTGACTATCATTGGGCTTCCTGATTCACTGTATTGTGTATTCCAGGGACATCTCTTCCTGACATATTAGACATGACGTCAACAATGTTCCTTTCAATGCCACATGTGAGGCTTATCTGAGTAACATTGATACTACCTCTTTGACTTTATTGGGACAGATGTCACTTGGTGAAGTGTACATTGTTTACATGTTTCCAGCATGACATGGGTATTTCCATGTCACCTACTCCAGGATATTGCACATGTGATGACCCTATTCCTCTTTGTCTTTGCAGCATCAGCAACGGCATGCAGAGGAGATGGGGCTGAGTCGAGTGGGGAGGAATCTGGCCATGTGACCTTGGGTCAAGACACAACTGACACAGAGTGTCCCAGTTGCCCGGAGTGTGAGGGTAGTGCCACAGGGAGACCAGAACATCGTCTTCATCATTGGATTCTTCCTCCAGTGGCCACTCCCTAGTGGTGGCAGACCTATTGGGGCACCCCCAGAACCATCCTTGTCCACCACCCCCATCCTTTCACCGCCCTCCCTGTTGCTCTCCACCAAGTTGGCCATGCCCACTCACCTAAGAGGTTGGGAGTCTCCTTCATCGTAGGCACCTCTGCCCCAGTCCCAGTTACCCTTGCTGCCCTCAGTTAGAAGTCTATTGACCTACCGAGGACGATCTCTGTGGGTCAGTCAGCCACAGTGAATGCCATCCAGAGATTGGAAGTCAGCTACAATAACCCAGTGCCTTCCTGGAAGACATTCATGGTGCAATGACTGCCATGCAGAGATCTTTTCAGGTTATGGCCTCCTCACTGACAGCAGCCAGTCACCCCCCATCTTCCACCCCCCTCCAACTCCATCTTTCCAATCCAAATCCCCCCTCCCCTTACCTACCCAAGTCACACAAACAGCTCTGCAGACATCCACCTCAACACCCAAGAGTAGCTCACACAAACACAAACACCACAAAACTCACCGGCACACACACAAACAACAGCCAACTACAGACACAGTAACATTCACTACTTCCCTGGACACTCCCACCACCCCAGCATCACATACATAACATCAAGCATACTCACAGGCACAACACCAACAGTCACTGACACACCCACTACACCCATCAAACCTGACAGCACCAACCCAGCAGACCCACAGACATCCACCACAAGCACTACACCTGCAGACACCATAACTACAGACACATATACATCCACTACATCCAGCAACCCACAATCACCACCCCAAGAGACACACACACATCTGCCACTCCCACATCCCCCAGCACCTCCACCTCCCACCCCCAAGACACACACATGCCCACACTCACCCACCCAACAAATACCCACCACACACAAGTATACCTTGCAGAAGCACACACCCCCAACATCCACACCAGCACAGCCTAGAACCATTCCCTCAACCTACAAATTCCAACCCCTTTCTGATGACTGTCCCGTGTGTCAAAGAAACTTTTTTCATGTGACCTTAACCTTTGCCCTGTTACCCCCATCACAGACCCAGAAGGACCCCACCCAGCTCCCATGCCATCCCTTCTATCTCTAAGGCCTCCGCTGCGCCCCTCCACATAGCCATACCTCTCCCCACCCCAAGAAGAAGCTCACCCCTTGCAAAAAGAAGACTTCCCCTCTCAAGGCCAAACTCTCCTCCCAAATCTGATCCCCCACCCTCAGATACTCCCTGAGGTACCTGCCTGCCACCTTGATGCCCCTTCATGTGGAGGTTCCCTGGCAGTAAAAGGAGTCAAATGTTGGCACAGTACTGTGCATTTCAAAAACTGATGGACTGGCCAATGGCCTTGGACATTTCCCATTTGGTTTTAGAATAAACCTAAAGAGATTTTTGTTTTGGATACACATTTGACCTGCAATTCCTTTTCCAGCTTTATGTTGTTCCTGAGTGACTTTGATTGTGTGCCTCCACTTGTGTGTGTTTCAGCCTGCTTGCTGCTTTATGTGCTGTTGTTTGCAGTATGTGACTTTGTGGGCAGTACTGGTGTCCCCCAAGAGAAGGATGTAAGTTGTTTGTATAGGTATGTGTTTGTAAATGCAATGGTGGTGCCATGGCAGTTTTTACTGTTTGGTATGGTAAGTATTTCTTTTTGTGCTGTCCCATATATGATGTTAAACTTGTACCCCTGATATTGCTATTGTATTCCTATGATGTGTGTCATCTTGAGTTTTGTTGGTGCAGACATGAAGTGTGTTTTGTTGTGTTAGCCGTATTTGCATAAGGATGTGCATGCGTTCATTTAGGTGTGTGTCCCTTGCAGCTAGTTCCTGTAGAGGTATGTCCCATGCAGTAGGAGTTGCATGTGCTTTGTTGACTTGCCCTTCCCCATTGTGTAGATGTGCATGACATTTGGCTTTAGTATTGTTTGTCCCCGAGACCAATGGAGGGCCATTTCCTGTGCACATGTTGTTTGAGGGGCCTGTTCAAAGTGATATATATCCCAGTGCAGTCTCCTTCCCTGGGTGTCCTAGATGGCCCCATCACAATTGTGCAGGTATAGTTGGCACAGTGTTCTTTCCATATTTGTCCCTCTGCGTTTGTGCATGCCATTGTGATGTGACGTGTGTGTGTTGTTTGTGTCCATTGCAGGGCTGTTTCATGGTGGTGTTGTTTGTATTCCATGCCACATCAATACATATGTGATACAAGGGAAGCTGGCGTGTAGCCTGCATATCCTAATGAGCCATCTTTGCTAGGAGGGGAGGGAGGAGTGGTCACTTACACCTGAAAGGGCTGTGCATGCCTTCACACAATGCATTCTCTAACCCGCTGGTGTGTGTTTAGGGCCTGGTCTGGGCAAGGCAGGATCTTGTAAACAACAGAGACTTTCCTTTGAAGTAGGCCTACTTCAAAGGCAGAAAGGGATATAAGTAGTGGATCCTGAAAATTAGATCACTTCTGGAATCAAGAGGAACCTCTGCCAAGGAGAAGAGCTGAAGGCTGAGGAGAAGTGCTGCCCCTGCCTGTGACTGCGCTTTGTGGAGCAATCCTGCAGTTGCTGCTTCTGCCTGGTGAAAGGGGACAAAGACTGGACTTTGTTGTGTATTCCTGCTTGTGAAGAAATCTCCAAGGGCTTGTCCTGAGCTTGCCTCCTGTTGTTGAAGTCTCAGGGCCATCAAAGACTTCCCCTGCCAGAACCTGGACTCTCTGCTGAGACTCCTGCCCTGCCAAGTGGTGCCCTATCCAGTCCCTGGGCCCTTGAAAGATGAAGTTGGCAGACAAGAACTAAAATTCCACGTATAGAACGCAGTGCGGGGAAATCTACGACGCACCTTCCACAATACCGCTGATAAACGACATGCCACCGGCTTTTTGGCTAAAATCGCCGCTCCACCTGCATCGCGGCTGGGAGATCGATGCCTCACAACTGGAGAAACGACACACAACACCCACTTACGGAGGCTGATAACGACGCAAACCCCACGTGGTGCGGTTTTCTGATGCAGTGTCATCGGATTTTCCAAGCTCGGATCCGAGGTGCCCCGTCCGGAAATTGATCCACCGCTCTCTTGTGACGGAGGAAAACAAAGCATCACCGACTTGACCGGAGAAGGAAACAATGCACAGTCTCACTTGCGAGTAAAGAATCAACGCATCTCTCGCCCTTGCAGCTTTATTTTTTACGCTAACCAGGTACTTTGTGTAACAACAGCATTCTCACTGTTTTCTTAGGATTAAGACTCTTATTCTTTTAAAAATTCATAACTTGATTTGTGAATATTGGATTTTTGTTGTTTTGGTCTTGTTTGATTTAGATAAATATTACCTATATTTCTTGACTGGTGTGGTGTCCATTTTGTAGTATTTTCACTGTATTACTGTGTGTGTTGGTGCAAGTACTTTACACATTGCTTCTGAAGTTAAACCTGCCTGCTCGTGCCAAGCTACCAAGGGGGTGAGCGGGGGTTAACTGAAGGTGATTCTCCTTTACCCTGACTAGAGTGAGGGTCCTTGCTTGGACAGGTGGTAACCTGACAGCCAACCAAAAGAACCAAAGACCCCATTTCTAACAATGGCCAAACTTGTAATATGGCGCTCCGAATGCCAGACCGATGACGGTCGGACCACCAACTCCCCCCTGGTGATCCCAGGACCGCCAAACTCATGATCAGCCCCTAACATTGGTTTACTTCCAGGTAATACACTCAAAATAATGTCTGCAGAGAGTCTGCAAAAAATCTGTTAAATAAAAAAAAAAGAAGATTTATTTGGTTATTTATAAAGGTGATTATTGTAACCGTTGTACTTACTTGAGCAGGTAGGTGGCACTGTGTGAACACCAAACTGTCAGTGGTCTCCTCCTGCTTCTGAAGTGTGTGGTCACCAGGAAAGTCAACGTACCACTGAGCACAAAATGGTCGATGGCTGAATTTATATTTTTTTAGCAGTATCGATAATTTAAAAACATATATGTTTTGGAATGTATTTTTTGTTGTGGATTAGAATCTGACTGAGTGTATATTTATTCACTACTTAAAAAAAATATTTTTTTTGTTCATATTTAGAATGAAAGCCATTTGATTGGTCGCAGGCTGCACACAGAGAGTTAAAATAGAGGAAGAACAACAGTAGTGATGAAAATGTAATACACGCTCTAATTTCAGTATTACTAGCACAGCGTTATCAGTTTATCTGTGTCTTGTTACGAAATATATATTGGAAAATAGTACTGTGCGGTAGCGTTTCACATGCTTAACTGTAAACTAATTGTTAATTTTTTTTAAAGTAATTTACTCATGATGAATTTTAACAATGTTTTGTAATGGTGTGCGCTGCATTGGTATGTCTGTTAATAGTATGCGTGGTTAAGGTACTTATAATGTAGCTGTATGGATGTGTGTGGGAATGATATGCATGATAAAAACATGCGTTGTACTGGGAGGTGTGTTGTAGAGACTGTGTTGTAAAAACATGCCTGGAAATGGTATGCATTATTCCATCATACATCCCACCATTTAAGTGCCACCTGTGACCATTAATTTTAGAGCTTAGAATTTAAAGTCAAATATGTGTTCAGGAGTCCATATTGTCCTTATTACTTTAGGCAAGGTAAAATTGCCCACTAATTAAGGCCACATTGTTGTTGTCTGAAAAGATAAGGAACCCCTTCATCCAGTTAACCCCCTAGCAATCCAATTTTCACTAAGGGGTAGATATATTATTTTCGGTACAATGCAGCTCCTCAACCAAAGTTTCTGCACATGGTTGTACGAAGGGAAGAAACAGAGCAGAGCCATAGTTATTAAAAAGCATTGGCAAAGCCAATAGGTCTTACTTTTTGGACCTATTGCCCTTGGCAATCTAGTCAGTGTCTGCGAAAAAATTAAAAAAGATGCAAAATTCGACTTGCATTTTCACTTATATGCAAGACTCGTTGGTTTTGCTATATGTTGGTATTGTTTGCTAGAAATCCAGTAACTGGTTTAATGAAAGGGATGCTTGTGCTTCCCCATTATCACATTTTGATTATCAATGTATAGTTAGAACCATAAACAACCACATTTCTAGAATGTGTAAGGATATGGTGTTTTTCCTAGGCTCGGTGTTGCCTCCTTGCTTTATACAATGATTTTATGCACCCATTGTCTCACCACTCTGGCAGTGGTTTTCACACATCTGCCATGATGCATTTCTCCCACAGAATACCTTTGTATCATCATATTTCACTTTACAGATAAAATTATAAATTTTCCCTCCCTTATGCATTTTGAATGCACCTCTCCTTCCCTTCAGTCTTCTGCATGTCTCTTCATATCTCATGCCTGTCTATTATAATCTCTTTTTAACCATACCCCTGCAACCTAACACTATCTACAGTATTAATGATTACAGCAAGTATTTGCTGCTCACATAGTCCCCTCTAATGATCCCACCTATGTCATTAATGTACCAAAAAGAAACTAGAGTAAATGCATGATGGTTTCCTTTCAATGAACAAGAGTTACCCCAATACCCAATTGATTGACCACTAACTTTGTACTACATGTTAGCATGCTGCTCTCCGTAAAGCACTTCAACGCTTCTTCAGAGTTAGTAAGCACTATATAAATGCAACTTCAATTAAATTCTTGATGGTAGCAACTGAGAAATAGTCTCTCATACAAAATACATGCAACAACTGCAACAGAAATGCAAGCCTCAATTGCACACAAAACATCACACCTTAGGAAGTAGTAATGCAAGCTTCCCTCATACACAAGTGTTACAGACAGCAGCTCAGAAGGCCCAATCACAAAATAGGTAAGGTATGGGAAGCAGCATCACAGCAATCCCTCATACATAATGTACAACACAGGCAGCAACTGTGAAGCCTCATTCAAACCAAACCAGTGAAGCATGAGTACAAATTGGCCACAGCTTCCATGGCTATCAGGAATACCCACATTATGTGCTGTGCCTTCAGCCCATCCAGGCTTTTTAGCTAATATTGCAGGTGGTGTCAAGATTCATTAACATTCTGTAAGAAGATAAATCAGCTAGTATTCAGGCTTTCATGATCTGCTATAGCCTATCAACAACATGTGCTGCAGAGATACGTCTGTACAATCTAAAATAAAAAATGTGTCTGTCATTTTTCCAAATTAAAATAATTTATAATTAAAAAAAAAGAGGGAAGCAAGTCCTGCTGGTGCTCAGTGTGAAAATCTGTGACCTTCAAACTGAGCTATTCGTTTTTTTTATTTTTAATTATTGCTTTTTAGCCCTTTATGGGTTTTCTGGGACCGTGGGGTAGTCCTCAAGGGCTCCCCTGTCATCCCTAAATCTTTTTTTTTTTTTTTAAACATGCCCTTCACGGGCTATCTGGCACTCCCTGGGAAGCCTTAAGACTTCTCTCGCAGTGTTATTGTTTCAACACGCACGGAGCTGCTTTGACAGCAGCTCCATGCTTGCTGCAGCATTTCATCTCTGTTTCCTGCATGTGTGCAAGGGGCAGAGATGAAATCTTCGGTTTTTGACAAGAGGACCTGCTTTACAGCTTTACCTGCTTCCTGACGGGGTGGCGGCAGTCAGAGTTGTGGTCAGGCACGGCGGAGCTGAGTTTAGCATCACTGTGCTGATCACGAGTCCAGTTTCTGCCAGTCTTTTCATGGTGAGGACCCGCCATTAAAAGGATGGTGTACACTCAGTGCTGGGGGGCCCCTGCCCAACACCCTCGGAATGAACACTGTCTGCTGATGCAGACAGTGTATATTCCGAGGGTGCTGGGAGCACCCTCTATGCAACGGCATTGGCCTCAGCTCCTTGAGGAACCAAGGCCAGTGCTGCTACACAGTTTCCACTGGGCTGATCGGCAGAAACCTCTGATTTCAGAGGTTTCCGCCTGTCAGCCGAGTGTAAATCTTGAAATCGGCCTGGTGTGGAGACCACCAGCTCTGCAGTGTTCTCCTGTCCACAGGAATGGCAGGCTGACGCTCGTAATGAGGCCCAAAGTTACCAACGTATTTATCATTAAAGAAAATGTATTGTATATTTTAAAGATCAAAATAATAATATTCATTTAACATTATTTCCTTTGGGATGTTATTTTAATTACCTTTCTCCATTATTTTATTTGTGAGTGTGCTGCAGTGGTTGTGATTGACCATTTGTGGTGTTTGAATTATTCCAAGGCTGGGCTGGAGTGTGTTTACTACTATGTCATCTTCAGAGCAAGAGTAACTTTAGAAGTACAGTTTGAGAAAAGCAATGGGCTTACTCTTTTTGTAGGTGTGTGTTTGTAGTAGCCTTCAGCCATAAACTTCTCAATGTTTTCCCTAAAGAACTTCTATTTTGTAGTAAGTATTCCCCTTTTTCCAGGCACTCCCCTTGTCCCTCCCATATTTACCACTAAAACATAGGCTCACAAGTGTGAATATCTCTGCCCTTGTGGTAGAGATTTATGCATAGAAAAGATGGGTGAGGCCAAGGTCTCTGCCCGTAGGTTAATAAATAGCGTTATGTAGTATGTGAGTAGCATTACTGTAGCATTACTGTAATACTATTTCACATACTACAAGATGCAGTTTCTGAATAGGCCACTGCATATTTTAAGTGCAGATGTAAAAAATAGTTTCTTCTACCTGGCATTCTGTAACGGCACTCTGTGCATGTGTACAGGATACCCGCACACAGACAATATACCAAAGTGACACTTCTGACAGTTTGAAATTATAATGGTTGTCCATTTAAACAGAGTGCACAAAACAAGATAATCATACACGTTTCCTTAAAATACCTCAAAAAGGTGGATTCCTTTATGGTTGCACCTAAAGTCTTCTTAAAAGGGCAATAACCAGGTTGCAAATTGACAAGTTTAGTTTTTAAATTGCACTATGAAACGTGTAAGCCCATTAATGGACCAACAATTATGTCTAATAAAAGAAACCCCACCAAACCCTCCATCATCATCTTTTCCAGTCCAACGCCTCCTTAACTATGCTGTGAATTGTAACAAACGGTGGCAAGATCCACCTGAATAATTTGAGATACTGGAGCCTGCAATGTAGATCAGGGCACATGTTTGCTGACTATTCTCAGATTGCTCACAATGATAATTTTAACAGTGTCATAGTTGTAGTTTAATTTGGGAAGGCGAGACTACCAACCTAATAAAAAAATCAGATTAGGCTAAAACAATTCTAGGAGAATCTCTGCTCAACTCCAAACTGCTATTGCACAAGAAGCTGGCAATTCATCAGAGAAAAATGTGTTAAATCCAGACAGCACCAACAATTTTTGAAATTAAAAATCAACACAATAAAATAAAACAATGAACAGCAAAACAAAAATGATTACAAATAAATAAGGAAATCGAAGATTTGATTGTTTTAAGAGAATAGACACCCTGAGAAAAAGTAAAGCACCATTGACCGATAACAGTTCAAGGCTGACCGAGGGCTTCATTACGAGTCTGGTGGTCTTCAGACTGACAGACTCAAGGTGGCAGTTGGACCGCCGCACTCCTGTTGGTCTGACTGCCAGTTTAAGACCCTGGTGGTTGGGCCACTGAGACACCAAAGCCACTGCCAGCAACATTGTTCCTGATGGAGTGGAGGTAGTCGAAGTTGTGGTCAGCCACGGTGGTGCTGATCACAAGTCCAATTTCCGACAGTCTTTTCATGGCGGGTGCTGGCGGAAAGCTAGTGCTTAGGGCCACAGGGGAGCCCTTGCACTGCCCATGGCATGGGCAGTGCAGTGCTCCCCTGTCAGCACCCTAGTAAATACATTCCAAGGGTGCTGTTGTGCCAAGGCCAATGCTGTGGCACTGTTTGGACAATCTGACCAGCAGAAACATCGTAATTTATTGTTTCCACTAGTCAGCCCGGTGGAAACATCATAATACGACTGGGGAGGAGGCTACTGGTAGGACAGCAGCCTCCTCCCCCGGCTTTGGTGGTCGGACAATTCTGACCTCCAAAGTCGAACTGAAGCCCTGAGTCCTAGGCACGCTTTCAGCTGACTGCAATTGCGGAAAAATCTGATGCAACAAGCTGGTCTTCCCTGTCAGAGTTTTGACCTTCATACTTAGGGCCTCATTACAAATTTGGCAGTCGGATTGCCAGACCGCATGTTGGCAGTCTTTCAGACGGCCATTTTACGAGTTATATAGCCAGGACCACCAACCACCAAGCAGAAAAAAAGGCAGACTGCCAATCTCTAGTACTGACAGCACTGTGACCAACAACAGAGCTTATTACGAGCACATAATCGCCATCGCAGTCCCCTATGGTGGTCTGCCAAAGGTGGTTTGAAACACGGCGGACTGCGGTCAGCAAAGCAATACACAACTGGACAACTGAATTTGAAAACAACACAGCTGATACACATTGCAACAGTGGACATACCTGAAAAGGACACTATATAACACAACCCTTCACAGACCACAATCCTTTGCATTTACAATGCCAAACACTGAAGCAAGAGTGACTTTTTTCACAAACACTCCATAACTTAGGCACACTTTTTCTTTCAGCATCCCATAAAACACCTTGCACACACTTTTGTCCATTCACACCCTTTGACACTTCCCCTGTTTAGAAACTCACTGTTACCCATAGGCTTTTATTTCCATCATGGCACACACTTTTGTCCATTCACACCCTTTGACACTTCCCCTGTTTAGAAAGTCACTGTTACCTGTAGCTTTTATTTCCATCATGGCACATTTAAAAAAATCCAGTTTTTTAGAAGATAAGTTAAGAGTCATGGCGGATGAAATCATAAGAGTAGAGCCACAATTGTTTGGAGTCCAGCAGAGTAGGAAACTCGAAATTTGGGTCAGGATAGTTGACAGAGTCAATGCTGTAGGAAACACCCTGTGCACAAAGGAGGACATCAGGAAGAGATGGAAGGACCTGAGGGACAAAGTCTGTTCCCTGGTGTCCAGGCACCGGCTGAAGTCCAAGATGACTGTCAGTGGCCCTCTCAGTTCCCCATTACATTTCTTTCCCTGGAAGGAGGAGGTCTTGGCCATCCTGCACCCTGAGGGCTTGACAGGAATACCTGGGTGATTGGAGTCTGGTAAGTCACAACTCAAAAAGTGTCACCACAATGCCATGTCCTACATGCTCACAGATCAACTTTACCCACGATCTTGTTCATTTACCCCACCAAAATCAATACCCAGAGAAACTGAGATTAGACATTGTCAATCTGTATTGGTGGACCAAACAGCACAGTTTTAAAGGCCCATCACATGCCACTGGCCCAAATGGGGCCTTTAAGTCTTTCAATATACAATAATATTAACAGGACTCATGGTATGTCTCAACAGGTAAATGTACACCCAAACCTAAATGCAGTCTGCATACAGTTATGTAATACACAACATTTGTATAGTGTCTGTAGTACAGAGAGTTACCTGACTGATACTCGCAGAATGCACTGTTTCTATTACTCCAAACACCAGACCAGTGTTCACTTGTCCAAAGACCCCTTTCCCAAACTCTCAATTGAAGTGTACTCTCTTGGAGTATACCATTTGTATAGTGTGGGAAGTAGAGGAAGTGACATGTCTACCAAGGTTAGGATGCTCTGGCCCTCATTATGACCCTGGCGGTAAATCCTGTTTACCGCCACGCTGACGGCCGCCAACTTACCGCCACACTGACGAATATCCGTTCACCATATTATCACACACACACCAATCCAACAGAACACAGCCACATACACAAATCTGCCAGACCAAAGGTCAGTGGTAAAGTAGCAGCCCAAAAACCCACACCATTACGCCAACAGAACAACACCCATGATATTATGACCCATGAATCACCAGGGCGGACATTCAACGACGGCGGTAAACCATTGGCGGTACACACCGCCGCCCTCACAATGGACACTCACATACAAAACAACAGCACATTGGCCAATACGAAAAACACATACCTGACACTCAGACACACACCACACACCAAACCCACACACCCACACCGCTATAAAACACATACCCACATTACCCACAACCCTTTACCAACAACTATAGCCTCCACAAGACTGAGAAGAAGAGACAACTAGACACACACACCACTGACACCACATACCCTTCACGCGCTCTGCATCACACACCCCACCACATTATCCAACACACCCTCTCCAACACACATCACACAACAACCATGGCACCACACAGGCATCCCCGGTTCACTGAGGAGGAGCTAAGGGTCATGGTGGAGGAAATCGTCAGGGTAGTGCCACAGATCTTTGGAGCACAGGTGCAGCAGATATCAATAGAAAGGAAGATGGAGCTATGGCGGAGAATCGAGGACAGGGTCAACGCCATGGGACAGCACCCAAGAACAAGCGACGACATCAGGAAGAGGTGGAACGACCTATGGGGGAAGGCACGTTCCATAGCAGCCAGACACCAGCTTGCCATACAGTGGACTGGCAGTGGACCCCCACCTTCTCCCCCACAACTCACAGCATGGGAGCAGCAGGTACTGGCAATACTGCATCCTGAGGTACTCGCCGGAGGTGACGGAGGACTGGACACTGGTAAGTCAATTTTTAACAACTTCCACTCCAGTACCTGCATGCCATCACACACCCCCACCCTCACTCCCATCACCCCACCACATCCCACACACTCCACCATCACATCTCACTAATCCCAATGCCAGGCCCTGCATGCTTCACAATGCATGGACACCCCTCCCAGCCCTGCATGGACACTCATCATTAAAGAATGCACAGCATAGGGAAACTAACATAAGAACAATACACCAGCACACACAAGCAAAAGCTGGTAGGGGAACAACAACCATTGAGGGGAAGATACAGAAGTACAAATGTCAGACACTTGAAGCATAATACGTCATTTACATCCCCACAGGTACCCCAGCCAATGTCACTGAAGAGGAGGTGCCACCACTATCTAGTCTCCCAACAGAAGAGGCCCACAGTGTTGACAGTAACTCTGAACTTCAGGATCTGGATGGCCTACCTGGCCCATCAGGGACCACTGGACAGCCCGTCACCCAAGCCTACTCACAGACCTCCACAGAGCCTTCCCATCAGGAACCAAGACCACAGCACCCACCCAACGTACCCACATCTCTGTCCCCAGGACACGTCAATCAGCAGGGTGCCCACCTGTACAGGGACCCCAGGCCACACCTCGCCCACAAGACAATCAGGGACCTGGGATCAGTGGCAGTGGGCACACCGTTCAGGGGACAAAGGCGCAGGCCAACAGGGACACTGGGAGGACTGCTGTGTGCCAGGGGGAGGACAAGAGCAGGGAACCGACTCTCCAGGAGATCCCGAGATCTTGGAAGCCTACCAACATTCCCTGGACACGATGGGCCAAATCCTAGACAATGTGCAGGAGAACAGGCGGCTGCAGGAGGGACAGTATCAGCAGATCAGGGAGGACTTGCAGTCCATTAACAACACCCTGATCTCCATAGCAGGGGTGTTGGCCGACATGGCGAACATCATGAGGGAGGCAACAGCACACCAGCGGGCCCCTGCCACTAGCCAGTCATCTGAACAGCCCTCCATTTCCGCTGCCACTAGTGGCCAGGAGGCCCGCCGCTGGACCAACAGGCCACCAGCACCCCTCCCACTGCAGAAGATGAATCACCCAACAAACGTTCCCTGCGAACCAGACAGAAGCCAGAGACACTTGCCAAGACCAACACCAGGAAATTAGACTCTCCTGATTGTGTCCCACTCAGTCACCTTGCCCACCTTGAACTGCCATTGCTCCCCTTCCTATTTCTCCATGGACAATGCACCTGTGCTACAAGCAGACTGGAACAATACCCTCGACTTTCCTCCATCATCACCCCATTCCATTGCACTTTCCCCTCTATATTTTAGCACAACAATAAACACCCTTGGATAAAACTTGACTACTAGTATTTTATGTACTGCAAATTTGTATTGATTGAAACAGCTACATCCATTGCAAATGAACTGTAAATAGTATGAACATAGAATTAATAACCTGTAGCTGGCTGTTGTAATCACATCAGGAGAATGTTGTCATATCACCAACATCTGTAAAATGAATATCCATAGGTAACAGTAAGTAAAGGAAAGAAGTGGGTCATGCCAGCATGCCAATGCCACACAGAATACACCAACAGTCATACAAATGTGAAGTAGCACTGTCTCATCTGTGTGTTATTGAAAGTGCTGACGCATCACCGATGTCCTGTTGTCCACATACTCATCTTCTGCCTCCTCATCCTCACTGTCCTCAGGGTCTACGGCTGCCACAGGGGCATCTCCAGTCTCCTCCTCCTGCAGAAAAGGTACATGTCATCTGAGGGCCAGGTTGCACAACATGCAGCTTGCACTACTATATGGCAGACCTTCTTGGGTGAGTAGCACAGGGATCCACCTGTCAGATGGAGGCACCTGAACCTGCCCTTCAGGAGGCCAAAGGTCCTTTCAATGAACCTTCTGGTTCACCCATGTGCCTCATTATAACTTTCATCTGCCCTTCTCCTGGCATTCCTCATAGTGGTCAGCAGCCATGATAGGTTTAGGTAAGCAGAGTCACCTGCAAATATTGAGGGACAACATTTAGCCACACTATCCTATATGGCCAAAACCATAGACATACACCAACATATACTGGGTGGAAACCAGGGCTCAACTATTAGCCACACCCTGTGCCTCTGTGGTTGGGACATCACATTTGGGATGCTGCTATTCCTTAGGGCAAAGGCATCTTGCACCGACCCAGGATACAAAGCACTGACTTGGGAGATGTACTGGTCTGCCAGGCACACCATCTGCACATTCATGGAGTGAAAATTCTTACGATTCCTGTACACCTGTTCATTTTGCTGTGGGGGTACAAATGCTTATATGTGTTCCGTCAATCGCCCCAATTATATTGGGGGTATGTCCCATTGCAAAACTCACCCGTCACAGTGGCCTAATCCTCCACCTGAGGAAAGCAATGTAGCTACACATGTGTTTTATCTGGGCAGATAAGACTCTTTGTTGCACGATTGAGAACATTGGCTGTGACATTCCTGCTGCCAAGCCCATTGTCACTTGGAAAGAACCAGTTGCCAGGAAATGGAGCACTGAAAGAACCTGCACAAGAGGGGGGATCCCAGTGGGTTGATGGATAGCTGATATCGGGTCAGGTTCCAACTGGGCCCATAGCTCTGTGATCCACCAGGGGTCTGTACACAGGGTTTTGTCTCCATCTCCTATTCATCCGCAGAGGTAGGTATCTAAGGGACACAAGAGTGAGTAGAGTGTCACAATTTGAAAAACTATACCACAACAGCAGTCCACATTGTGCAAATATGTTTTGGGATACTGTAATTTATGTGCCTATTTATCCTGTGACACAACAATTATCGATAGACATGTTCACCCCCCCTGAAATGGCAACCGCCTGTCCTGTGTGGAGGGACAGGTAGAAGTGAGGTAATACCGTTGACGTTGTGTGCCGTGGCGTTAGGCGGCCGCGAACCGCCGTGCAATTCCTCATTGGTTCATATTGGGCCCTACGGGGTACAGTGGCCAATGGGGATCTGCGCGGGCGATGACGGTATGCACCGCCACAGACGTGACCGCCATTTTAATTCACACTCCTCACTTGTTTCCTGACCTTTCATAGGAGAGGACTGACACTGCATGTGCTGTTGTGCCCTCCGTCTGGAACCTACCATGGTCCGTGTAAAGGCTGGGGAAAGGACCCCAGCCTTCACTTCTGAGCAGTTGGAGCGACTGGTGGATGGGGTTCTACCCCAGTACGGACTGCTGTATGGGCCTCCAGACCAACAGGTGAGTACACTGTGGGCACAATGCATGTGGCATGAATGCATGGAGTTGTGTGTGAAGGCATAGTGTAAGGGGGTGGGTGGATGTTCTCTGGCGGTGTACAAAGTTGTGCGCCGAGCTATGTGTGTGCCAATGGTGATGCAAACAGGTACGGTGGGCAATTTGTGAGAAAGGCTGGACTGTTTGCCTAATGGTGTTCTCCTGTCTGTATTGCCTCTGCAGGTCAGCGCCCATCAAAAGAAGGGAATATGGCATGCCATCACCAAGGAGGTGCGGACCCTGCAGGTCTACGGCAGGCACAGCTCCCACTGTTGCAAACGGTGGGAGGACCTGAGACGCTGGTCACGAAAGACCGCAGATGCCCAGCTGGGGTTGGCCTCCCAATGAGGAAGGAGTGCCCATCGGACCCTGACCTCCCTGATGGCCCGTGTACCTGCGGTGGCCTACCCTGGGCTGGGTGGGCGCTTGAGGGTTTCTCAGCAGCCGCAAGGGGGTGAGTACAGTGGTTATCATTACAACTTACAGCTGATGGGGTGGTATCCGGGTGGTGGATGTGTATCAGTGGGTGCCCGTGGGCCAGGCCAGACATAGCAGTGTAGGTCCTCTGGAGGCTAAGGGTTGAATGGAAAATACTGCTTACCTAGCTTGTTAGTATTCACTTCTGGGCAATGCATTGTGGGTCCCAGGTGTGCTGCAGTTGGCAGTGTGTGCCCCTCCTCATGCCTTGGTGACTAGCCATTTCACTGGTAGTGCAATGCATAGTGCCTAGGCCTGTTCCTTGTGTGTGACGGTCTGTGTACACCAACGGTGGTGTTGGTGCAGTCATTGACCCTCTGTATCCTTTGTCTCTCCCCCCTTTCTTGTTTTGTCATCCTGTCCTTATGTGCATTAGCATCATCTGGCGGAGGAGCAGAGGCACCGACGAGAGAGGGAGCTGCATCCCACAGGACTCTGGAGGCAGAGTCCACCGACGCCGAGGGAATCAATGGGACGGAGGGTGAGGGGAGCACCACAGTGGCTACTGGAGGGGACAATACAGACTCAGATACCTCCTCCGATGGGAGCTCCCTGGTGGTGGTGGACACCTCTGTGACCAACCTAGCTGCAGGTACAGCCTCCACCCCCTGTACCAGCACCTCCCTCTCAGTAGGCCCTCAGTGAGTTTCCCATGCCCACTCACCCAGGAGGGTGGGCATGTCCTTTGCCCCAGGCACCTTAGGCCTTGCCCCAGTGAGCCCTGCTGTTCTGAGTGAGGAGGCTATTGACCTTCTGAGATCCATCTCTGCAGGGCAATCAACCATTGTGCATGCCATCCAGGGGCTGGCATCCCAGATGCAACAGACTAATGCATGCCTGGAGGGCATTCACACTGGATTGGCAGCCCAACAGAGATCGATCAAAGCTCTGGTCTCCTCTCTGATGGCAGCCATTTTCCCTGTCATCCTGTCCTTATGTGCATTAGCATCATCTGGCGGAGGAGCAGAGGCACCGGCGACAGAGGGAGCCGCATCCCACAGGACTCTGGAGACAGTGTCAACCAACGCCGAGGGAATCAATGGGATGGAGGGTGAGGGGAGCACCACGGTGGATACTGGAGGGGAAAATACAGACTCAGATACCTCTTCCAATGGGAGCTCCCTGGTGGTGGTGGACACCTCTGTGACTAACCTAGCTGCAGGTACAGCTGCCACCCCCCTGTACCAGCACCTCCCTCCCAGTAGGCCCTCAGCGAGTTTCCCGTGCCCACTCACCCAGGAGGGTGGGCATCTCCTTTGCCCCAGGCACCTTAGGCCTTGCCCCAGTGAGCCCTGCTGTCCTGAGTGAGGAGGCTATTGACCTTCCGAAATCCATCTCTGCAGGGCAATCAACCATTGTGAATGCCATCAAGGGGCTGGCATCCCAGATGCAACAGACTAATGCATGCCTGGAGGGCATTCACACTGGATTGGCAGCCCAACAGAGATCGATCAAAGCTCTGGTCTCCTCTCTGATGGCAGCCATTGTCCCTGTTTCTACTGTCCCCCCTCCAACTTCCACTTACCATTCAACCCTAACCCATCCCAAGCACACAGACAGACGAGCATGCACACAAGACAACACACAAGAGTGGCACAGGCAAACACAAGCACTACACTTCATCCCACAGGCACTCACACAAACACCATTCAGTTGCAGACATGACACCATCCACCGTCTCCACTGTATCCCCCTCCTCCTCCACCTCCCACCCAGTTAAGTCCACACTCACTCCTGCATGCAATACATCAATATCCACTACCAGCATCATCACCACACCAAGCAGAACACACACCTCAGTGGCAGACACCTCCACAGCATCCATGCACGTGTCCCCTGTGTCCTCTCCCACAGTGTCTGTCCCCCCTCCAAAAGGACACAAACACAAGCACTCAGACACCCAACATTCATCCACCTCACAACAGCATACAGCCCATGCACCTGCACCAAAATCTAGCAGACATACACCTCCGACAACCATTCCCTCATCTACTCCCATTACTCCTCCCTCCTCCTGCCCCAACATCCCAAAAAATCTTTTCCTTTCCCAGATTGAACCCTTCCCTACCCCTCCCCCCTGTCCTGCACGTATGGCAGGGTAGCAAGGACACAGCCCAGCACCTCAGCCAAACAGTCCACGGGGCCAGTGATAGCACCACCTACTCGTGGTGGTAGGGATACCAGAACAACAACACTGAAGGGGAAGGAGGCAGCACAACCTGGAATGAAAGGGAAGAGTCCGGCACCAGCTGTGAGGAAGGGGAAGGAGCCTGCACCGCTGAGAAGAAGGGGAAGGAGCCTGCACTGCCTGGGAAGAAGGGGAAGGAGCCTGCACCGGCTGGGAAGAAGGGGAAGGAGCCTGCACCAGCTGGGAAGAATGGGAAGGAGCCTGCACCAGCAGAGAGAGAGGGGAAGAGCCCATTCACCCCTGCCAGGAAGGGAAAGGGATCCCCAAACCAAGACCAGGAGGAGAAGAGGCACTCCACGCCAGAGGAAGCTGTCAGGCAAACACCGCCACCACCACCAGCTGTCACGTGGCCCCCATCGCCAGCTGTGGATGTGCTGCCATCACAGCGTGCAGGGGGTGACTAGGAGTCTCCCCCAACCACCACCAGCATGCAGCTATCACAGAGTGCAGGAGCTGACCAGGAGCCTCCCACAACCACCACCAAAATGCAGCCATTACAGAGTGTAGGAGCTGACCAAGAGCCTCCCGCAACCACCTCCAGCATGCAGCCATGACAGAGTGCCGGAGCTGACCAGGAGCGTGTTTTGCGTGTGTGTGTCACTCTCTTTTTCCTCCCACCCATCTCCCTTGTGTGCTAGGCGGCTGTACTCACCGTCGTCGTCTTCGTTGGCATTAGTGTTCTAGGTGGAGCATAACATAGAAGATCATCGTGAATACTTTCAGTTTGGGTTCCATGGTGGCATGGTCCTTCCCTGTATCTCCAATGGTGAGTCCTTTGACTTTTGTGCTCTGTTTCCACCAGGCTTTTGATGGCGTTGGTACCGCCCGGGAAAAGGTGGTGGTGTTCAGGGTCTTAATATGGTGGGCAGAACTTTGACTTCCCCCTGGCTGTAGGCTGCTGCCGCCGTGGTGGCTGTTGTTTCTGCCCTGGGGGTTAGTGTAGTACATTGGCTGTCTATTGAAGATATTACCGCCATGGTCATAATTTGGCGGTACTTACCGCCAGCCTGTCTGTGGTATTACCGCCACTTTGTCACCCACTGCCAGGGTCGTAATGAGGACCTCTGTGTCTATGATTCCAACCACCAGCCCAGTGTACATATGCCCAAATACTCCTGTTTTAGTTACTCCCAATTGAAGTGTACTCACCTGGGAGGGTACCTTTTAGATAGTGTGGGTAGTAGAGAGAGTTACCTGACGGCATCTCCCAGTAGGTACTGTTTTAGTACTTCCAAACATCAGCCCTGTGTGCACTTGGCCCAATACATCTGTTAGTGAACTCCCAAATGAAGTTTACTCAGCTGGGAGGATGCCATATATCAAGTATATGAAAGTAGAGGGAGTGACCTGACTGAAACTCCCAGGAGGACTTGTTTCTGTAATTCTAACCACCATACCAGTGGTCACATGCCCAAATACACCTGTTTGGTAACTCTCAAATGAAGTGGACTCACCTGGGGAGATAACATTTGAATAGTGTATGTAGTACAGGGGGTGACATGACCGCTAAGGCAGGGAGGCTCTGTTACTGTTACCCCACTCATCAGCCCTGTGTTCTCTTCTCCAAATAGGATTGCAACCCACAAATGAGGTGTACTCATCTGAGAGGATAACTGTCTGCTAGTGAACTCTCAAGTGAAGTTTACTCATCTGGGAGGATACCATTTGTATAGTGGTGGGAAGTAGAGGGAGTGACAAGACTACAAAGTTCAGCAGGCCCTGTTTCTCTTCCTCCAACCACCTGCACAGTGGTCACTTGCCTAAATACACCTGTTTGGTTACTGTCAATGGAAATGTACTCACCTAGGAGGATGACATTTGTATAGTGTGGGTAGTATAGAGCGTGACATGACTGCAACTCCGATGAGGCACTGTTTCTCTAACTCCAAACACTGTGCTGCACAGAGCATGCCCAAATCATAGAGGAATCTGTCAACATAGACCCATCTTGACATGATAACCCAAGATGAAATTTTGAAGACAGAAATGACACCTTACCTAGTGAGCAGAACAATGATCCCTAGGGTCTCAAGATGCATAACTAGTATGGTATGGGCAGCAGAGACATTCACACTGCCCTGACCACATAATGACTCCAGTCACATACACAGCAAGCTCTTGAGTCTGCCTGAATCACAATTGACTAGGCCTCAAAATGTTCAAGCCATATCATGCTTCGCCACTGTTTTGGCTGCACTGGTGGCAAGATGTCATTCTCAGGCCATCCTCCCAAGTGCATCTGATCTGCACATTTCAGCAGCAGCTTGACTTTAATTGAATTGGCACACTTCACAAGTGGCATATCAATACAACCATTGCCATGGGTACTTGCCACAATAGCATTAACTGCACCGTAAATTTGTACAAGGTCTCTGCTTACTTTAACACTAAACTGTTGGAGTTAGATGTCGCAATACAACCAGTAACACTGTATGTTTCGCATCAACAGGTTGAGCTGCCACTGGGTACACAGAGGCCATGGAACGGACTACCACTATCCCCCTGGATGGAGCCCTCAGTGAAGAAGACACTCCTGGATGTCTGGATGTGGAGGACAGTTCTGGTCCATCTGGGCAACCTATCCAAACATCAACAGTGAGTCTCACTTTGGCCACATCAACACCTCCCAGCCCCATTGCCTCAACATCACAAGTAACCATTTGCTCCCCAGCCTATGTCCCAAGCACAGTGTCTACCATCTGGTGCTCTTCAGTGTTGGACCCTGAGTTGTAGCACAACATTTCCAACAATGAGGATCGGGGAGCAATTTGGAAAGGGTATCCTGTGGCAAGGGCACAGGCCCGTAATGGTAGGGTGCGTGGTAAGGATGCTGTGGGCCAGCATGATGAGGTCACTGGGGCTGCTCCTGGCCAGGACACCATCAGCCACATCTTGGGAGTCTATCAGGAGTCCCAGGGCATGATAGGCCAGTTCTTGAATGAACTCAGAGAAATCAAGCAGCTACAGAGGGACATTCACAGAGACCAGAGGGAACAGATGGAGGCCCACAATACCAACATGGCCTCCCTAACAGGGGTGCTGAGGGACAATCACACCACCCTGAGCAGGGCTTTTCAACAAATGTCTACCCCTTCCTCTGGCTCATTAACAGCAGTCCCATCTACATCAGTGCCAGCCACCGGAAGGAAGGCCCAGACGGAGAAAGAACCAGACCCAGAAACCCTTGCCTCTGTAACAGCAGAGCCTCCCCCATGCAAGCTGGGACGTCCAGTAAAGAATCCCGGAGGTGCGAATGGCAAGACATCTACCACTGCCAGCAAGTGACCTCTTCCTAAAGGACCTCATCTGTGTGCCACGCATTCACTCTGTTGACTGATCGTCAACCACCTACCAGTTCCAATGGAAGGAGTACTCTGGGCTTTAGACTCCCAATAATGTGTCATCTACTCCAATGATTTCATTCACCATTACTGGCCTATTCACTTCACATTTGTTTCTTCATGTCACACATTTTTTTCTGCATTAGCATTGTAATAAATTCACCTATCACAAACTCATTGTCTGCTTGCTTAAATTTGAACTTTTTGCTATGTCAAGATGTGAGACCATGTAAACCATGTGATGAAGACACAAGCTACTTGTGCACGGAGGGATATGTCACAGGTACATAGTGTTCAGCACAGGACTGCAACCATTACACACTAACATATTAGTGCTAGTGTATGGTCAAACCAAAATTTTTATTCCAGTGTACAGCACATAGACTGCCAATATGTTGGGACTTTTAGAAACATTTATGTGCGACTCAGACTGAGTCAAAGTACATATTTCAAGGTACAGACCCCCAGACAATCAGAGAAAGGGATTTTTCAGACATCGTCCTGTAGAATAGGCAAACATTAAAGTGCTTGATGTCGGCAGCTTGAGCCTTATCACATGCCACACCAAAGTAATCCAACATCACATAATCCAAGATACAGACAGATGGCAGTACAACAGTCCTTGATCTCAGAGCCATCATAATCCAGTTCCCATGCATCTGGTGATATGACACAAACATATGTCAATGTTGTGGCACAGGGAGTGTGGCCTACAGTGATGAAACACATCTACAGCTACATACAGGTCAGATAAAAAATGTTCAGCCAATGTGAAGGTAAAGTGACTTTGTCAAAAGCTATGACTACATATCTTATGGCCACATGATGACACAAATGATGCATCAGGCCCACTATAAGACACAAAACAAGTCCAATATGAATTTATGTACCTCTACCCTTACACTGCGCAACATCTCTTGGTACAGGTCTCATACATCCAAACTCTACAACCTACATTACCTGGAACAATCCATCACCACTTTGCATGTTAAAACAGCATCAGATGCTGCCAATGTCACAACTCTGAAATGCCCACATGAAGGCGCCACGGTGAAGGTACCTTTACAATAGGCTTGAAACCAAACCTATGTCACAAGTCACAATGCAAGTACATGGAATATAAGGTACATTGCAAGGAAACTGACACAAACAAAGCAGCATTATCAAGGTGGGAATGTGTCAAAAGCTATGTTATCATGCAGCCTTTGACTGAATATTGCAGAGTATTAGCTCCCTAGCTGTCTCTAACACACTCAACTCCACACTTTCTCACAACTACAGTTCATTGTACAGTCACAGTCATTACACCACATGGCATACTTACACTCATGAAAAGTAGCTGTTGATGAGATCCTCTGGCAAGTCAACTCCTTCATCTTTACCACTGTCATCCTCAGTTGGCCTCCAAAGATTCTCACCAGGTGGCACTGCATGCTCCTCCCTCTCTGGGATGTATTGTATATTTCTCCGCAGGGCGATGTTGTGGAGCATGCAGCATGCCTCAGTGATTTCCCAAACTTTCCCAGGTGAGTAGAGAAGGGATCCACCAGTTTGGTCCAGACTCCTAAATCTGACCTCAGGAGCCCAAAATCCCACTCCACTGGCCATCATGTTCTTCCATGGGCCTCATTGAAGTGGACTTCCCTTGGTGTATTTGGATTCCTCAGTGGTGTCAATAACCAAGGATGGTTTGGATACGCTGAGTCTCCAGTCAAGGAATGGGACATAAGTGCAAACATTTGTCATTCACTTCATGATTGTACCTGACATTGCACACACACAACTAGGGCAGATGTGACTTACCAGCCAGCCAGACCCTCTCTGGATGCAATTGTGACATCAGCTGGAGCTTGGTGCTGTTCTGCAAAAGGAAGCAGTCATGGCTGAACCCGGATAACATGTTCAGACATGTGAGAGGTAGAGATCTGCCAAACAGGCAACTTGCACGTTGATGGAATGGAAGATCTTTGTGTTGCAATAGACTTGTTCAGTGGCCCGCAGGGGCACCAGTCCAATATGTTTGCCATCAATGGCTCCTACCAAATGTGGGAGATGGCCTCAACTATAAAAGTCAGCCTTCCCATTGGCTAAATCCTCACGTAGGGGGAACCTTGTATAGCTGTCAATGTGTTTCAACATTGCTGAGAGGAATTCCTTCAAGACCAAACTGAACATAGGCTGGGAAATACCAGCAGATACGGCCACTGTATGGTAGAAGGACCCTGTGGCGAGGAAGTTCAGTACTGACATGACTCGTACAATGAGTGGTATGCTGGTTGGATAACAAATAGATGGCTTCAGATCTGGCTCTAACTGACATCATAATTCCACTGTTGTTTCCCTATTCAGATGGTAGTACATGATGATATTTCATTCTTTCATTGTCTGGGTCCTCTCCAGGGTACCTATGTGTGACAAGACATGAGTTGTGACATTAGTCAGTGTGCCCACAGCAACATACATGTTGCATGCCAATGATTGCATGTAACAAAGCATTTCTGACTGGATAGACATGATGCCAAGAGCATATCACAGCTGAAAACTGTACAAGGGACAAATGTGACCCCCATGGTTTCCAACACATGTTTCCAAAATATGGATTTGAAAAAACTCATAGATGTGCAATTGTCTCTCAAAATGTGACTGTATATTCCGACTGCCAAAATGATCATCAATGGTTGTGGACCTCTGTAAATAGCCACCTGTGCCTTGTTTAGTGAAATATCTGTTTTTTACCACTGACTTTGTGTTGCACGACTTTGCACCTGGATTAGTTGTCCAGTGTTCACCAGTTGCAGACTACATTATGTATACAGTTTAGCTGCCTATTGACTTTATCGTAGAGGTAGACACTGCTATGTTGAATGTGTTTGTACTTTTCCACATTGTAAACTGTGCTTTGTTTTCGTGCTCTCTCTCACCAAAGAGCTATGACATATTATGGGGGAGTAGGACTGATGTTTATAGTGCAAGCAAAGAACAAGTGGGAAAGACACCTACTCGAGAGACTGTGACCTTGCACTTCCCAGGACAAAGCAATGGGCATGTTGCCCCCTCCAGAACCAGTGAGGTGTTCACCCACTTGAAAGACTATGGCCTTGCACTCCCCAGGGCAAAGCACAGGGCATGTTGCCCCCCCAGAACCAGTGGGAAAGACACCCACTCGAGAGACTGTGGCCTTGCAATCCCCGGGACAAAGCACAGGGCATGTTGCCCCCTCCAGAACCAGTGGGCTTGTTCCCGCATCCGGCTGAAGTGCCCCCCTCCCCCTGAGGTGCCAGCCTATTTGTAACCTGATGCCCCTGCAGTGTTCTATGCGGATGCTGATTCAGGTTTCAAGTTGGACCTTGGGCTGTGTCCATGTGGGCCCTTTGTACTATGGACTGGACAGTGTCCCTTTTCTATACAAGTGTACGTATCTGCTTCATGGCCAAATCGGATTATTAATTTTGATGTTGAACTAATTACAATCACTTTAATCAATTCCTGTTGTCCTTGCATTATTCTGGAGATTTTGGGGGTCAAAATGTTTTTGTATTGCAGCTGGTTGTGTGTGTGGTGTGTGTGTGAATGGTGTCTGTTTTGCGTGTGTGTGTCACTCTCTTTTTCCTCCCACCCATCTCCCTTGTGTGCTAGGCGGCTGTACTCACCGTCGTCGTCTTCGTTGGCATTGGTGTTCTAGGTGGAGCATAACATAGAAGATCATTTGGAATACTTTCAGTTTGGGTTCCATGGCGGTATGGTTCTTCCCTGTGTCTCCAAGGGTGAGTCCTTTGACTTTTGTGCTCTGTTTCCACCAGGCTTTTGATGGCATTGGTACTGCCCCGGAAAAGGTAATTGTTTTCAGGGTCTTAATATGGTGGGCAGAACTTTGACTTCCGGCTGGCTGTAGGCTGCTGCTGCCGTGGTGGCTGTTGTTTCCGCCCTGGGGGTTAGTGTGGTACATTGGCTGTCTATCGGAGATATTACCGCCATGGTCACAATTTGGCGGTACTTACCGCCAGCCTGTTGTCAGTACTACCGGCACTTTATTACCCACTGCCAGGGTCGCAATGAGGATCTCTGTGTCTGTGATTCCAACCATCAGCCCAGTGTACATATGCCCAAATACTCCTGTTTTGGTTACTCCCAATTGAAGTTTACTCACCTGGGAGGGTACCATTTAGATAGTGTGGGTAGTAGAGAGAGTTACCTGATGGCAACTCCCAGTAGGCACTATTTCAGTACATCCAAACACCAGCCCTGTGTGCACCTGGCCCAATACATCTGTTAGTGAACTCCCAAATGAAGTTTACTCAGCTGGGAGGATGCCATATATATCAAGTATATGAAAGTAGAGGGAGTGACCTGACTGCAACTCCCAGGAGGACTTGTTTCTGTAATTCTAACCAGCATACCAGTGGTCATATGCCCAAATACACCTGTTTGGTAACTCTCAAATGAAGTGGACTCACCTGGGGAGATAACATTTGAATAGTGTGTGTAGCACAGGGGGTGAGATGACAGCTAAGGCAGGGAGGCTCTGTTACTGTTACTCTACTCATCAGCCCTGTGTTCTCTTCTCCAAATAGGATTGCAACCCACAAATGAGGTGTACTCATCTGAATGGATAACTCTGCTAGTGAACTCTCAAGTGAAGTTTACTCATCTGGGAGGATACCATTTGTATAGTGGTGGGAAGTAGAGGAAGTGACATGACTACAAAGTTCAGCAGGCCCTGTTTCTCTTCCTCCAACCACCTGCACAGTGGTCACTTGCCTAAATACACCTGTTTGGTTACTGTCAATGGAAATATACTCACCTAGGAGGATAACATTTGTATAGTGTGGGTAGTATAGAGCGTGACATGACGGCAGCTCCGATGAGGCACTGTTTCTCTAACTGCAAACACCAGCAGAGTGGCCACTTGCCACTCCTGTCACCAAAGAGCTAGGACATATTATGGGTGAGTTAGGCAGTCAGCATGATATGAATGTACCAGACTGATGTTTATAGTGCAAGCAAAGAACAGCTTAGGCTTGGGAGAGACAACTTTGGAAACTGGCCAGTTCCAACCTGTTTCTCTCAAATCTGACCTACATTAGCCAGCATGTCTGAATTGCTAAATGAGGGTTTTTTTTTCCAGAAAGCTCCTCCTGGTTTTTTAAGGTATAAAAGACCCAGTGCACCAGCAAGGGAGTAGAGTGGCCTCAATCAGGATTCTTGACGTCAGATGCCGGATATCTGTTCCGTGAGGGTGGTTATCTCTTTCTATTTTGCAGTCAAAAGGGGTCATCGTCTTTCTGGCATGAGAAAGATGAAGAGCTTGGCAGGCTTTACGGTGATTAATTTTTACTTCATTATTTGCTTTGCATAATATAACATAACTACATATATTTGCTGTTTACATTGCAGTTGAGAATGTTTTCTTTTCATTGCTGTGACTGTTTTTAAATGTGTGCTTCCAACATGCTAAACTCCTTTTTAGGAACCTCGTGGTGAAATAATAATAAATGTCTTCTTTGAACTAAGAGGTGCATTCAGAGATTTTTGTCATCTTAATCATTAGTGAAAGTAAAACACCCTGCAACATACTACAATGGTGGCTATGTAGGAGGACCTACATAACAAGACATGATAAGGATGTTTGTGATGCAAAAAAAGGTATTGTAGGTGTGACACAGTTTAGAAAGCCCAATCCAACATTTCAGGCTGCCAAAATGGTAGATGTCTTACCTACTCCACTGGACATTAGGAACCGCCCGCAACCACTGGTGTAAGTCGTCATGGCAGAAGGTGGTTGCAACCGCAGTGGACACAGCCATAGGCTAATGTTGTTGTCAGTGGGGGTCATAGCCCAATGGCTGTGTTCACCGATGGTGACAACCGCGTACATGGCAGACATGTTGTGCAGATTCACTCACTTGACTCCTGACACTGTTGCCAGCAACACCTCAACGACCTAAGCTGCTGTGTGTCGCCTCGGGGAGCAATCGTGCCACGTCAACCAGGTGTAGGGCCCCTGCCTTCTGTCAGAAGAGCTGGAGAGACTTGTTAAGGAGATCCTAGCCATGTAGGGACAGCTCTATGGCTCACTAGAGTAGCAGGTTAGTACCTCATGTGCACAATTTTCTATGTACTTCATCATCCTTTCCCACCTCACAAGCTACAATGTGCCCTGGTATGCCAGTTAGACTTGCGTGCCTTCTGTAGCAGTCTATTGCACCAAGGGATGTACAATGTGAAGGTATTGGTGGCCAGTACTATATGTTAAGTTCAGTCACATTGTGTTGTGTGAAATTTTTGGGGTCCAGATTTTCCTTGTATTGGATGCACACAACTAGGTAAGAATACTTTACTGTCATCCAATGAGCTCTCTTTCTTCATGATTGTTGTAAATGTTAGAAAATATGAATGTGCATGATAGCATAAGCTGTGCATACATCTTGTATGAGTCAACTGATATTCTTGTAAGTAATGTGTATAGCACCACAAACCTTTCAACCCACATCTGGCCTTGCCAAACTGTAGTATGGAATCCATATCCCGACTCACTCTGCACCTCAGGTTGCACCACACACCACATGCCAAATTGCTGATGGCCACATGATGTACTGTCAAGCATGGGAGTGATGGAAATGGAGTGTCATGTAGGTTCTGTATGCTCAGCCTGCAGAGACCAGGGCCTGTCAAATGTATCCTCTAGTATGGGATATATTATGGACTTTTGGGGAGTCACTGTGGCTTAGCAACTATGGCACTGTGCCCACTCCCTGTACACTTGCAGTTGCTGTCATGTGGCCAATATGAGGCTCTAGTGACAAAAGGTGCCCTGATTGCCTCAGTCCATTGACTACATTGGTAATGGGTACTGAGGTTAATCCCTGAAGTATTCCATATGTGAATTTTGCATCATTGCCAATGTGTGTCTTTGACTGATGACAGGTCCCTTACTCACACAGCTCTGTTGTCATTTTCACATAAGCCATATTTTTCCTGTGCTGGCTTATTGCACAAATGACAGTCCCACAGTGCAGACAGTCTGTTGATTCCTAGAAGGCCATGACATGTGATTGCGTCACCTTTCATTATTGGCTGACACTCTCACCCGTCATAGCATGTCATAGCATGTCATTTGGCATGTACAACTGCAGTAGCAATGAGTGAAAAGACGTGTATGACTTGATATGGTAGCCACAATGTGCATTTCCAGGCCAGGGCCAGGCCATGTCTAATGGGGAAGGTTTGGAACCTGAATGTTGAGAAGCATTATGGAGTGACTTGCAGTTATGTTGAAATCACATGTGGTTGGATACAACAATTCATGAACAGACATCTGGGTTTGCATGACCAAAATGGAGACAGTGATGTAGCTTCCCATTGGGCAAGATGTTGAGGGCCTTCTAGAAGTACTTGCAAATATCTGGGCTTCTCCAACATGAAAGGGACTAAGGGTGTCTAGTGATGCAATCAAGGTATGTCATTGTACGGAGTACCAGATATTAGTGATGATTTCCCTGGGACTTGCTGATTCATCTTGTTGTGGATTTTAGAGACATATCTCCCTGACATTTTCCACATGATGCCTACAGTGTCCATTCCCATGCCAAACTTGTGGCATATTTGAACAACATTAGTACTACCTACCTCCATGACTCCATTGGGACAAATTTCACAGTGTGAAGTGTGCATTGTTGATATGTTTCCAGTGTGATATGATTATTTCCATGTTACCTTCTTCAGGCTGTTGTACTGTTGTCATCAACATTGCATGTTCTGTGAGCATCATTTCACATTGTTGTTTTAATGTATATTTGACAAATGTATGTCTGCATGACCTTGTGTGGGATCTGTGGGAATGCAGTTGGCATTCGCATGCTATTGCATGACAAGAGGTAACTGAGGTATGCTCCATGAGGCAGAGCATTGGAGATGATGTAGTCTCGTACTTGTTCAGTGGCTACTGTGATTGCACAACTTCAGCCATGCAGTCGTAGCTGTCTGAGATCCTGATGTTCCTGTGGGCAACTGTTGACAGTTCAGATGACATGCATGCATATGGTATGGTACATGTAGAGGCCACTTTGGTGGAGTTTTTTGCTGGTGCCTACTTGACATCATGGTAATGTTTGCTAATCATAGCTGTTGTTCACGTGTGATCATAGACAAGTGATGACCCTATTTCTCTATGTATTTGCAGCATCAGCCCAGGGAAGCGAGGGAGACAGGGCACATCCGAGTGGGGAAGTATCTGGTTACGGGACCTCTGATCAAGACACCACTGACACAGAGGGATCCAGTAGCCTCGAGGGTGAGGGGAGTGCCATGGAAGAGACGGGATCTATATCATCATCATCATTGGATTCTTCCTTCAATGTCCACTCCTTGGTGGTGGCAGACCCATCGGGACTTACTCTAGTACCATCCTTGTCCACCACCCCCAGTTCTAACACCATCCTCCCTGATGCTTCCCAACCAGTTGGTTGTGCCCTCTCACCCAAAAGGGTGGGCGTCTCCTTTGTCACAGGTACCTCCGCCCCAAACCATTTTACCCTTCTGCTCAATCCAAGACCCCCATTGCCTTATCTATCCCAAGCACACAGAGAGATCCACACGCACCCACCTCAACAAACAAAAGCAGCACACATAAACCCAAACACCACAAAACACACCGGCATGTAAGCATTCAATGGACTCTCACACACACATCAGCCACCACTTCCCCAGACACCCTGTGACCTCCACTGGCCCTCACACCACATCCAGCATGCCTTCAGACACCACCCCAACAGGCAGTGACACACCCACCACATCAATCATACCCGCAGACACCACCCCGACAGATATACAAACATCCACCACATCCACCATACCTGCAGACACCACCCCAACAGATACACAGACATCCACCACATTCACCATACATGCAGACACCACCACAACTGACACACACACATCCACCACTACAAGCCTACCCACAGCCACCACTCCAACAGACACACACACACATCCACCACTCCCACATCACCCAACATGTCCACATCCCAGCCCCCAAAGACACGCACAAATCCACACTCACACACAACACCACCCAAACAGAAGCATACCTTGCACAAACACACACCCAAGACATCCGCACCGACACACCAGATGACCCTTCCTCAACCTCCAAATCCCCATCCCCTTCTGACGACTGTCCTCATGTTCCTGAGGAAAGGTTCTCTTTCAACTTGCACCCCCTGTCCCAAGCACAAGAGGCCCGACGCACATCTCAACCCATCCCTTCCTTCTCCAAATTCACCCCTGTCACACCAGCTGTCCCTGCAAACACCCATACCCCTCTCCCCAAGAAGAAGCCCACCTCTCCTAAGAAAGAGTCCACCCCTCCCAAACCCACCCTTCCCAAATCCTTCCCTCCAGATAATCTCTGAGGTGCCTGCCTGTCCACTTGATGCCCCTTCCTGTGGAGGTTCCCTGGCAGTAATAGGAGTCACATGTTGACACAATACCGTGCTATGAAAGACTATGGGTCAGATTTACAAGAAAGTGGCGCACCAGTCCCAATGCACCACTTTCCTTGCAGCACCCCCTCCCCCACCTAACGAGACCATAGTTGAGCCGTATTTACAAGACAGTGCACCATGGCGGTCGTTAGGACAATAGCATCAACATTTTTGATGTTATTGTGGCACTTTGCTGCACTAGCGTAAAAAATGTTGACACTAGTGCAGCAAAGCACGGGGAGGCCAATTGATTAAAAGAGATGCGTCATTTTAACAGCTGCTCTGAGCAGGCGTTAAAAATGATAGGAAAAATGGTGCAGTGAAATGTTGTAAATTTCGCTGCACCATTTTTTCGGGCCTCTTTTGTTGGAACGCCCCCCCTTGCATACATTATGCGTGGCACAGGCATAATATGGCACAAGGATTTACAAAGTGGTACAATGCAACCATTATGACACTTTCTAAATATAGCACAGGAGAAGGGCCTCCTTAATGCCTTAGCATAAAAAAATTATTCTAGGGTGGCGATAGGTGGCACTAGGGGCTTGTAAATTTGGTCCTATATATGGACTGGCCAATAGCCTTGGACAATTTATGTTTGGTTCCAAATAAACCCAAACAGTTGTCTTTTTTTGGCTCACATTTGTCCTGCAATTCCTTTATGTTGTTCCTGATTAACTTGTGCTGTCTGCCTCCAGTTGTGTGAATTTCAGCCTGCTAGCTTATCCATTTGCTGTTGTTAATAAAATCGGACATTGTGGGCAGTGCTGGCGTCACCAAGACAAAGGTAGATATTGAATGTTTAGATATGTGAGTGTTAATGCAGTTGTGGTGTCATTGCATTGGGTTCTGTTTTGTATGGTAAGTATTCATCTTGTGTTGTCCAATGTCAGCATGTATGGTGTTAGACTTGTCCCCCTGATATGGATTGTTTGCATAGTGAGCTTTGTATATTTGTCTCTCTGTCTAGTGTGCATCCCATTGTCCTTCCATTGTGTTGCAATGTGGGTGAAGTGTATGTCTATTGCAGGACTGTTTAATGGGAGTAATGTTGGTGCTCCATGACCCATCCTTACATATGTGTGTTGAACGTGAAAGCAGTCCATTGCATGTGTGCAATGTGAGAGTATCAGTTGTATTTGTAGATGTGATGTTGCTGTGTTGGTGGTGTTGTGTACACTTCAATGTCTCTGGCCCTGAAATGGTCAAACGTGGGTTTCTGTGTAGTGTTTCTGTGCAGTGCTAGTGACCTGCCCAAAGGGGGCATTTTGTGTCTGTGAAATGTCCTTCTTTGTGAATGACTTGGGCTGTGTACACAATGTCATGTGTACTTGATGCCCATAGCGTGACCCCCATATGATGTGGCTGATGACGTAACGATTTGTTATTCAGCTCGATGACACAGGTAGGTGTGTTTACTTACGGTCAATTGAGTCCACGTCGGAATGGATTTTGGGTTCCTTCGATGATCAGCAGCAGTGGGAGGATGTGTGTGGTGGGCTCCATGGCAGCACAGACGTGTAAGTCTGCCTGCAGGTGAGTTGCTCCCTTTATACTGTCCATTTCCACCTGCCGAGATGTGGTGGTTGGACTGCCACAGTCACATTAACAGGGCGCAACCTCATAATGTGTCCGGCTGCAACACATGCTCCGCTGCCCTGTTTGTGCTGCCTCGTGACTGCGGCGGTCTGTGCTGCCTGGCGGTGCCAGTGAGATTGTGGTGGTCTTTGCTCCGTAGGCCTGCCGGACTCATAGTACAGTGGTCCAACCACCAAGCTGATGACGGTCAGACGTGCCCCTTTCTGGAAAGACCTCAGTCCCATGTCGATTTCCTCCAGAAGTTGAAAGAATTGCTAAACAACACTTTTCTCTCTTTTGTGACAGTTCCTCTTCATCACTCTGGAAGCCCTTGGCTCCTCAGAACAAGCTTCTAGGCACCAGTTATCTCCCCAACTAGGGCTCAAGCAATGTCCAGTCCTCAGTGTGTACCTGTAGAAAGCAAACAGGAGGAGTTCAGCCACTTGGCCCTTAAAGAGTAGTTTCAATCTCTGGGTGTTTGCCAGAATCAGGGGGTGTTAAGTCTTCTTTCCTCCAGTAGGGCTATCTTTTTTAGATAGCATCTTTCAGTGTCCAGTGATGTTCTGAAGTGGTGATGGTGAGGATCTGATCTTAACTGTCCACTAGTAAGTGTGTGGAGAAGTTTTCCTACCCAATCCAGTATGCTTTCTAGCACTTTCTCTTCACTTTAGGTGACCAATTTTGAGATGCACTGAATCCAAAATGGTTAACGCTGCTTCCCCAGAAGGGTCTCGGGCTGTCTTTTAACCTTTTCACTGTCAGGGTCAGCGCTGTGTCTCCTTCCAGCTGGGGGTTAAAGACTGAAAGACATCTGATTTCCACATTACTTCATAGTTTGGAAACTAAGTGGAAAAAACTTTGAACCATTTTACTAGCGTTTTCCTAGGTGAAGAAAGAAAATTAAACGTTTTACTTTTACCCATGTTGGTTAATGGAGAACCTAAATAAACTTACAAAGTGAAAAACAGCTTATAAATATTCACTTTGAGGGCATACTAGATCTAATATGTAGTGTGCCACTTTTTTTTATATATTAAGCATCCAGCCCAGTGGCAATGAAAGGCACACTTTGGGGGTGGGGGCTAATAGTATTATAAACAGGTTTTCCTATATGGCAAATGCACATTTCCTTTCCATGTATCACTGCAGCGTTTTTAAACTGCAGCTGAGCCAGAGAAAAGAGGTCTCCTGGTAGATGTACATTTTTGTTATGCATATTGTCTAGAAAAATGTCTAGAAAAATGTGAACAATCAGACACGGCCATGCAAAAAAGGCATATTTACTACAAAGAAGAAAAGAGGCGACCAAAACACCTTATGTTTAAGTTCATGTTCATGAGGGTCCGAGATGAGGATCGCATTTGATTCTCTGAAACACTGCATGAGGTTTGAGACTACCTTCAGAGAAGGAAACAAAAGTGAAGCAGAGGAGAGGGGGTCTACCCAAAGAGATTGCCATGAGACAGATGAAGAATACAAAAACATGTTGAAAAGATGGAAATCTTGAACAATGCCCAAAATAGTTGATGGAAGTTCACAGATGCAGCTTAAAGGGGCAAATAGTGTGACTGAATACCATATTGTTAGATCCTACAAGTTTGGGAGGGATGGTTCAGATGGTGTTGTTATCATCACTGATGGCATTAGCCGAGGCATTCTTTCCTGACATTTTGGACCAACCTTGGAGAGCTAAAATGATGTGCAGGAATCAATGAACACACTAAATCGATCAGACTGAAAGGAAAATCTGGAGAGATTCCTTAATAAATGTAGACATATGAAAGATGAAACTTGGTTTGGAAACTCAGAAATACAAATATAATGTTTACTGGTCAGAGCATACAGAATGATATTCATGGCATTTCAGCTTCTACTTTCATAAATAGGTGATTTGCAGGTAAGGAGGTGAAATGGAAAGAAAGTAAAAAAAGAATGTTAATTTTTGTTTTGGTTTGGAAAACCTTGTTGACAGACAGAAATACTTTCATGGGAGAGGTAAGTGGAAATGCTTTAGGATCATACATATGAGAGTCAAAAATCATGTTTTCAGTATCATTACATGGGAGAAATAGCAATGAAAGGTTATCCTTGTCAGAGGCCACCTCATCTCAGAAAATATCAGTTCTTATTAAAAGTATGTGACTGGATCCTGTTTGCAGAGGCAGGTCAGCCACATTGCCATGCTTCAGCAAACACAAGTGAGCCACAAGGAGGAGCACACAAGTTTGTCCAAATGCTGGGAGGCAATGTTATATGCAGTTTCTTACTCAAACCTTTCTAGGGGGCGTGATTTGGGTAGCCAGTGGATTTTCAATAGCTGTGACTGAAATTGTGGGTGATTTGGGAGTAGGGTGAACCAGATGAGATCATAGAAATAAGTGATGTGTGACTGATTAATGTTTATACCCCGAATATAGATAATGCCATCTTTAGGGCAAAGATAGCAAGTAAGAGTTGCTTGTGTGTTGCCGTTGAATCACTCCCCCATGGTGTGTGTACCGTAGCTCAGTTGGTTTTAGTTAATGAATCTAGTGTGGACACTGACGGCAAAGGCACACACAGAGCCAATATTGAAGTGAAAATCAGGGTACTGAGTGGCAGACTATTTCCTCCATAATTTAGAGACTGGCACAGAGATGGGCACTATATGGGACTTATTTAAGTTTGTAATATGAGGCAATTGTAAAGCCACCTTTGAAAGGGCCAATGCAGAGATGATACAAAGGGGAATATTTATTTAAAAAATCATGCAGCACAGCTCAGTGCAGCAAGTTACCTTGCTGGGCTGCGCTGCATGATAGGGAAATGTAAGGAATGTGCCCTATCGAACATTTTACGGCACATTCCTGTCTTTTCCCTGCATTGACTCACAATGTGCAGCATAGCACCAATGCAGGCACCCTTGCACCATGACGCAAGGGTGCCTGCATTGTAAGCAGGATTGTTTTTATGCAGGAGGGACACCTTCCTGCACATAAACAATCCAGAGAGACAGGACACATAGAGAGAGGAAGTAACAAGTTGAAATAAACATATTTCTCCTCGTTACACCTCATCTGGGAAAGTGTAGGGTTTTGATGCTTTCCCAGGTATTCCAGTAAGTCTACCAGTAATGGTAAATCTGGGAAGGTGCCAAAATCTGATGGATTTGTGGGGACAACGGTCCACTCCTGGAACGCCTTCCCAGGAAGGAGTAACGCAACAAAGTGATTTGCACTGCACAGTGTTATTCTAGATTTATCAAGCTAGGCAAGGCCACACAAGGTTGTCTTGCCTAGCTTGATAAATCTAACTTAAGAGTCGTGTCACTCAGGCGCCCTATTGAGTAATGTAGACGAGACACAGCTCTTTGACAAATATGCCCCTAAGACTCACAAGGTTATGAACAAGTACTCATCAGTTTATTCCACAAACATTAGGAAAGGAATACGCTGAACATGCTCCTGGTCTTTGGTTAGCCGAAAGAGAAAAGATTAGCATGCAATTATGTCCACAGTTATAAGTGATGGCACCACGCTTCACATTCCAAAGGAAAGTAAAACAGGCTCTGGCAATTTTGTGCTGCTCTATACACCCAGGGGGCAACATGCCACAGGTGTTGTCAGGTTAATTAAGAGGAGCAGGACACATGTGACTCACAGATGAGGAAAGAGGCAAGCTGGAAGACTTATTGTGGACTCAGGACATTGATTGCACGGAGGGACGGCTTTAGCGCTGGTGTCGCCCTGTGAAGGAGTCTCTTTTGGCACCCCCCCACCCCCATGACCACCTCCTTGGATTCGCTCACTACCACCAAGCAAATCTGCCCCTAATCTCTTCATAGGCACCCTTTCACATAGATATTTGTTTTAAAGCACTGGTAAAGGCTAGCTTTAGTAATCCACTCAGCTATCCACATAAAATATGGTTCTGTTCGTTGCAGCAGGCATATTAACCCTCTACGCTACTTTATGGCGAGTCAAAGCTGCCATCTGTCTCCTTAGCAGGAACATTAATCACAAGAGGTATCTTGACATTTCAATTGTTTCTTGAAGGCTGGATGCACAATGA